>NC_084735.1:22148590-22346090 GCF_033978785.1 Entelurus aequoreus | reverse complement strand
CCCATTCACCTACAATTTACACACACACACACACACACTCACACACACACACACACACACACACACACACACACACACACACACACACACACACACACACACACACACACATTCACCTACAATTTACACACACGCACACAGATTGTGAACAATATCAAGCATGAATGTTTAATTGAGTAAAATTGTGGCATAGAAGTGATTGTGTCATTTTATTTTGGCACTGCGACTTCCTGCTACAAGAAATGTGTGACCTTCACACTCTGAGGTGTCGATGCGATACCAAGTGGTTACAGGATCATACGTCGCTCACATTCAAAGTCCTCATGTGTCCAGGGACGTATTTCCCGAGTTTATAAACATAATAAGAATTGTTAAAAAAGGAAAAAAAAAGATTTTGTGATGATAACAAATATTGATATTATCATAGTAGTATCAACTAGATACGCTCTTGTACTTGGTATCATTACAGTGGATGTCAGGTGTAGATCCACCCTTGGCGTTTGTTTACATTCAGTGAGCTATTGTATCCTCCTACGGTGTGTAGTGAAGCATGTTTAGCTATTCCTCGTCCTGCAGGGATGATACTTGTAAGAAACTCACTTTTTTTGTCGCCATGGAGGCGAGTTTTAGTGATTTTAGAAGTAGCTACAACACTGCAGACTGCGGATGGACGTTAGCCGCCAGCTAGCTAGCTAGCCATGTTTAAAGCGCCTCTTGTAGAGCGGTGTTTCAGTGTTAGAACTTCACCTTTATTGTCAGTTTTTAAGCCAAAATGCGTCCGTTCTCCCTTTTCTGTCTACACCAGTGGTTCTTAACCTGGGTTCGATCCAACTCTAGGGGTTCGGTGAGTCGGCCTCAGGGGTCCGGCGGAGCCTCCGCCGCGGAGGTCAAGACACACCCGACTCATCGTGTACATAAAAACTTCTCCCTATCGGCGTATTATGGATACCCCCAAACAGTATTCTCTAATTTTCCATATGCGTGGACCTACTCAGTGGCCTAGTGGTTAGAGTCATCCATCCATCCATCCATCCATCCATCCATCCATCCATCCATCTTCTTCCACTTATCCGAGGTCGGGTCGCGGGGGAAGCAGCCTAAGCAGGGAAGCCCAGACTTTCCTCTACCCAGCCACTTCGTCCAGCTCTTCCCGGGGGATCCCGAGGAGTTCCCAGGCCAGCCGGGAGACATAGTCTTCCCAACGTGTCCTGGGTCTTCCCCGTGGCCTCCTACCGGTCGGACGTGCCCTAAACACGTCCCTAGGGAGGCGTTCGGGTGGCATCCTGACCAGATGCCCGAACCACCTCATCTGGCTCCTCTCCATGTGGAGGAGCAGCGGCTTTACTTTGAGCTCCCCCGGATGGCAGAGCTTCTCACCCTATCTCTAAGGGAGAGCCCCGCCACCCGGCGGAGGAAACTCATTTCGGCCGCTTGTACCCGTGATCTTGTCCTTTCGGTCATAACCCAAAGCTCATGACCATAGGTGAGCATGGGAACGTAGATCGACCGGTAAATTGAAAGCTTTGCCTTCCGGCTCAGCTCCTTCTTCACCACAACGGATCGATACAGCGTCCGCATTACTGAAGACGCCGCACAGTTCCGCCTGCCGATCTCACGATCCACTCTTCCCTCACTCGTGAACAAGACTCCGAGGTACTTGAACTCCTCCACTTGGGGCAGGGTCTCCTCCCCAACCCGGAGATGGCACTCCACCCTTTTCCGGGCGAGAACCATGGACTCGGACTTGGAGGTGCTGATTCTCATCCCAGTCAAAATTCTGTCCATAAAAGTTATGAACAGAATCGGTGACAAAGGGCCGACAACTGGCTCGCTAATAGCTAGCTGACAACTGGCACGCTAGTCGCTAGCTGAAAACTGTCTCGCTAATAGCTAGCTGACAACTGGCTCGTTAATAGCTAGCTGACAACTGGCACGCTAGTCGCTAGCTGACAACTGGTGCGTTACTTGCTAGATGACAACGTGTGCGCTAATCGCTAGTTGGCAAGTGACGCACTAATCGCCAGCTGACTACTGGCACGCTAGTTGCTAGCTGACAACTCGTGCGGTAAGTGCGAGCTGGCAACTGTTTTAAGTAAGGGTTGCGTGTATTTTCAATGTATGTCCAGGGTTAAGAAGGGGTTAAAGTCAAAACAGAAGGTGTGTGCACGCAGCATTGGTGAGGGAGGGGCAGAGACAGAGAGAGCGAGGGAGTGGATTGATTGTCACATACTTGCCAAACCTCACGATTTTCCCGGGAGACTCCCGAATTTCAGTGCCCCCTCCCGAAAATCTCCCGGGGCAACCATTCTCCCGAATTTCCACCCAGACAACAATATTGGGGGCGTGCTTTAAAGGTACTGCCTTTGCGTGCCGGCCCACTCATATAATATCTACGGCTTTTCACACACACGAGTGAATGCAAGGCATACTTGGTCAACAGCCATACAGGTCACACTGAGGGTGGCCATATAAACAAGTTTAACACTGTTACAAATATGCGCCACACTGTGAACCCACACCAAACAAGAATGACAAACACATTTCGGGAGAACATCCGCACCGTAACCCCATTTTTATGACTTGATGGCATGCTAGTCACTAGCTGACAACTGGCTCGCTAATCGCTAGCCGACAACTGGTGCGGTAAGTGCGAGCTGACAACTGGCTCGCTAATCGCTAGCCGACAACTGGTGCGGTAAGTGCGAGCTGACAACTGGCTCGCTTATAGCTAGCTGACAACTGGCTCGCTAATAGCTAGCTGACAGCTGGCTCGCTAATAGCTAGCTGACAACTGGCACGCCAGTCGCTAGCTGACTATTGGCTCGCTAATTGCTAGCTGACAACTGGCACGCTAGTCGCTAGCTGACAACTGTCTCGCTAATAGCTAGCTGACAACTGGCACGCTAGTCGCTAGCTGAAAACTGTCTCGCTAATAGCTAGCTGACAACTGGCACGCTAGTCGCTAGCTGAAAACTGTCTCGCTAATAGCTAGCTGACAACTGGCACGCTAGTCGCTAGCTGAAAACTGTCTCGCTAATAGCTAGCTGACAACTGGCACGCTAGTCGCTAGCTGAAAACTGTCTCGCTAGCTGACAGCTGGCTCGCTAATAGCTAGCTGACAACTGGCACGCCAGTCGCTAGCTGACTATTGGCTCCCTAATTGCTAGCTAACAACTGGCACGCTAGTCGCTAGCTGACAGCTGGCTCGCTAATAGCTAGCTGACAACTGGCACGCCAGTCGCTAGCTGACTATTGGCTCGCTAATTGCTAGCTGACAACTGGCACGCTAGTCGCTAGCTGACAACTGTCTCGCTAATAGCTAGCTGACAACTGGCACGCTAGTCGCTAGCTGAAAACTGTCTCGCTAATAGCTAGCTGACAAATGGCACGCTAGTCGCTAGCTGAAAACTGTCTCGCTAGCTGACAACTGGCTCGCTAATAGCTAGCTGACAACTGGCACGCCAGTCGCTAGCTGACTATTGGCTCGCTAATTGCTAGCTGACAACTGGCACGCTAGTCGCTAGCTGACAGCTGGCTCGCTAATAGCTAGCTGACAACTGGCACGCCAGTCGCTAGCTGACTATTGGCTCGCTAATTGCTAGCTGACAACTGGCACGCTAGTCGCTAGCTGACAACTGTCTCGCTAATAGCTAGCTGACAACTGGCACGCTAGTCGCTAGCTGACAACTGTCTCGCTAATAGCTAGCTGACAACTGGCACGCTAGTCGCTAGCTGAAAACTGTCTCGCTAATAGCTAGCTGACAACTGGCACGCTAGTCGCTAGCTGAAAACTGTCTCGCTAATAGCTAGCTGACAACTGGCACGCTAGTCGCTAGCTGAAAACTGTCTCGCTAATAGCTAGCTGACAACTGGCACGCTAGTCGCTAGCTGAAAATTCTTAGCGCCAACACTGCTGTCAACAGAGGAGAAAAATGCTGTATTTAAATAAATATATTATTTATAAAGCAAGTTCGAGTATCATTGGCAAATGTCCACCTAGTCCCGGCCTTGGCACGCATATATGTGTCCTCTTTTTGGCATTTCAGAATATGGTCAGCCTAAAAAAAGCAAGTAGCGGAGGGGTGCTAATCCTAATCCAAAGTGGTTCAACGTGGTATGATAATTAGGGTGTGCTCGTATGAATGGACATGTCTTGTTTTTGTTGAGAGTGTGCCGCTAATCCCAGGCTGGTGCAACACGTGCTCGTTGGCGGGTTAAACGTCCTTCTCAGATGAGCGAGATGTTTCAAAGTGTGTCCGCGTCTTTTGTGCGCCGCTTAAAAGTCCTCCGATGGGAGGGAAGGCACTTTACAAAACATGATGGCAGCTTTAAATAGCTTGCTGGTTTGTTTGGAACGATACTGAGCTGCAAAAAAAAAAAAAAAAGTTAGGTTGCTGCTTGTCGTCCTTTTTGATCATTTTTAGTAGAGATGTCCGATAATGGCTTTTTTGCCGAAATCCGATATTCCGATATTGTCCAACTCTTTAATTACCGATTCCGATATCAACCGATACCGATATATGCAGTCGTGTAATTAACACATTATTATGTTTGCTACAGTTGTCTTACATGTTTGCTATAGTTGTCTTACATGTTTGCTATAGTTGTCTTACATGTTTGCTATAGTTGTCTTACATGTTTGTTATAGTTGTCTTACATGTTTGCTATAGTTGTCTTACATGTTTGCTATAGTTGTCTTACATGTTTGCTATAGTTGTGTTGCATGTTTGCTATAGTTGTCTTACATGTTTGCTATAGTTGTGTTGCATGTTTGCTATAGTTGTCTTACATGTGCGTTACAGTTGTCTTACATGTTTGCTATAGTTGTCTTACATGTTTGTTATAGTTGTCTTACATGTTTGCTATAGTTGTCTTACATGTTTGTTATAGTTGTCTTACATATTTGCTATAGTTGTCTTACATGTTTGTTATAGTTGTCTTACATGTTTGCTATAGTTGTCTTACATGTTTGCTATAGTTGTCTTACATGTTTGTTATAGTTGTCTTACATGTTTGCTATAGTTGTCTTACATGTTTGCTATAGTTGTCTTACATGTTTTCTATAGTTGTGTTGCATGTTTGCTATAATTGTCTTACATGTGCGTTACAGTTGTCTTACATGTTTATTATAGTTGTCTTACATGTTTGCTATAGTTGTCTTACATGTTTGCTACAGTTGTGTTGCATGTTTGCTATAGTTGTCTTACATGTTTGCTATAGTTGTGTTGCATGTTTGCTATAGTTGTCTTACATGTTTGCTATAGTTGTCTTACATGTTTGCTATAGTTGTGTTGCATGTTTGCTATAGTTGTCTTACATGTTTGCTATAGTTGTGTTGCATGTTTGCTATAGTTGTCTTACATGTGCGTTACAGTTGTCTTACATGTTTGCTATAGTTGTGTTGCATGTTTGCTATAATTGTCTTACATGTGCGTTACAGTTGTCTTACATGTTTGCTATAGTTGTCTTACATGTTTGTTATAGTTGTCTTACATGTTTGCTATAGTTGTCTTACATGTTTGCTATAGTTGTCTTACATGTTTTCTATAGTTGTGTTGCATGTTTGCTATAATTGTCTTACATGTGCGTTACAGTTGTCTTACATGTTTGCTATAGTTGTCTTACATGTTTGTTATAGTTGTCTTACATGTTTGCTATAGTTGTCTTACATGTTTGCTATAGTTGTCTTACATGTTTTCTATAGTTGTGTTGCATGTTTGCTATAATTGTCTTACATGTGCGTTACAGTTGTCTTACATGTTTATTATAGTTGTCTTACATGTTTGCTATAGTTGTCTTACATGTTTGCTACAGTTGTGTTGCATGTTTGCTATAGTTGTCTTACATGTTTGCTATAGTTGTGTTGCATGTTTGCTATAGTTGTCTTACATGTTTATTATAGTTGTCTTACATGTTTGCTATAGTTGTCTTACATGTTTGCTATAGTTGTGTTGCATGTTTGCTATAGTTGTCTTACATGTTTATTATAGTTGTCTTACATGTTTGCTATAGTTGTCTTACATGTTTGCTATAGTTGTCTTACATGTTTGCTATAGTTGTCTTACATGTTTGCTATAGTTGTCTTACATGTTTGCTATAGTTGTCTTACATGTTTGCTATAGTTGTCTTACATGTTTGCTATAGTTGTCTTACATGTTTGCTATAGTTGTCTTACATGTTTGTTATAGTTGTCTTATATGTTTGCTATAGTTGTCTTACATGTTTGCTATAGTTGTCTTACATGTTTGCTATAGTTGTCTTACAATAGTTGTCTTACATGTTTGCTTTAGTTGTCTTACATGTTTGCTATAGTTGTCTTACAATAGTTGTCTTACATGTTTGCTTTAGTTGTCTTACATGTTTGCTATAGTTGTCTTACATGTTTGCTTTAGTTGTCTTACATGTTTGCTATAGTTGTCTTACAATAGTTGTCTTACATGTTTGCTTTAGTTGTCTTACATGTTTGCTATAGTTGTCTTACAATAGTTGTCTTACATGTTTGCTATAGTTGTCTTACATGTTTGCTATAGTTGTCTTACATGTTTGCTATAGTTGTCTTACAATAGTTGTCTTACATGTTTGCTTTAGTTGTCTTACATGTTTGCTATAGTTGTCTTACATGTTTGCTATAGTTGTCTTACATTGCTATAGTTGTCTTACATGTTTGCTATAGTTGTCTTACAATAGTTGTCTTACATGTTTGCTATAGTTGTTTTACATGTTTGCTATAGTTGTCTTACATGTTTGCTATAGTTGTGTTAATGTTTGCTATAGTTGTGTTACTTGTTTGTTATAGTTGTCTTATATGTTTGCTATAGTTGTCTTACATGTTTATTATAGTTGTCTTACATGTTTGCTATAGTTGTCTTACATGTTTGCTATAGTTGTCTTACATGTTTGCTATAGTTGTCTTACATGTTTGTTATAGTTGTCTTATATGTTTGCTATAGTTGTCTTACATGTTTGCTATAGTTGTCTTACATGTTTGCTATAGTTGTCTTACAATAGTTGTCTTACATGTTTGCTTTAGTTGTCTTACATGTTTGCTATAGTTGTCTTACAATAGTTGTCTTACATGTTTGCTTTAGTTGTCTTACATGTTTGCTATAGTTGTCTTACATGTTTGCTTTAGTTGTCTTACATGTTTGCTATAGTTGTCTTACAATAGTTGTCTTACATGTTTGCTTTAGTTGTCTTACATGTTTGCTATAGTTGTCTTACAATAGTTGTCTTACATGTTTGCTTTAGTTGTCTTACATGTTTGCTATAGTTGTCTTACAATAGTTGTCTTACATGTTTGCTATAGTTGTCTTACATGTTTGCTATAGTTGTCTTACATTGCTATAGTTGTCTTACATGTTTGCTATAGTTGTCTTACAATAGTTGTCTTACATGTTTGCTATAGTTGTCTTACATGTTTGCTATAGTTGTCTTACATGTTTGCTATAGTTGTGTTAATGTTTGCTATAGTTGTGTTACTTGTTTGTTATAGTTGTCTTATATGTTTGCTATAGTTGTCTTACATGTTTGCTATAGTTGTCTTACATGTTTGCTATAGTTGTCTTACAATAGTTGTCTTTCATGTTTGCTTTAGTTGTCTTACATGTTTGCTATAGTTGTCTTACAATAGTTGTCTTTCATGTTTGCTTTAGTTGTCTTACATGTTTGCTATAGTTGTCTTACAATAGTTGTCTTACATGTTTGCTTTAGTTGTCTTACATGTTTGCTTTAGTTGTCTTACATTTTTGCTATAGTTGTCTTACAATAGTTGTCTTACATGTTTGCTATAGTTGTCTTACATGTTTGCTATAGTTGTCTTACAATAGTTGTCTTACATGTTTGCTATAGTTGTCTTACATGTTTGCTATAGTTGTCTTACAATAGTTGTCTTACATGTTTGCTTTAGTTGTCTTACATGTTTGCTATAGTTGTCTTATATGTTTGCTTTAGTTGTCTTACATGTTTGCTATAGTTGTCTTATATGTTTGCTTTAGTTGTCTTACATGTTTGCTATAGTTGTCTTATATGTTTGCTATAGTTGTCTTACATGTTTGCTTTAGTTGTCTTACATGTTTGCTATAGTTGTCTTACAATAGTTGTCTTACATGTTTGCTATAGTTGTCTTACATGTTTGCTATAGTTGTCTTACATGTTTGCTATAGTTGTCTTACAATAGTTGTCTTACATGTTTGCTTTAGTTGTCTTACATGTTTGCTATAGTTGTCTTACATGTTTGCTATAGTTGTCTTACATTGCTATAGTTGTCTTACATGTTTGCTATAGTTGTCTTACAATAGTTGTCTTACATGTTTGCTATAGTTGTCTTACATGTTTGCTATAGTTGTCTTACATGTTTGCTATAGTTGTGTTAATGTTTGCTATAGTTGTGTTACTTGTTTGTTATAGTTGTCTTATATGTTTGCTATAGTTGTCTTACATGTTTGCTATAGTTGTCTTACATGTTTGCTATAGTTGTCTTACAATAGTTGTCTTTCATGTTTGCTTTAGTTGTCTTACATGTTTGCTATAGTTGTCTTACAATAGTTGTCTTTCATGTTTGCTTTAGTTGTCTTACATGTTTGCTATAGTTGTCTTACAATAGTTGTCTTACATGTTTGCTTTAGTTGTCTTACATGTTTGCTTTAGTTGTCTTACATTTTTGCTATAGTTGTCTTACAATAGTTGTCTTACATGTTTGCTATAGTTGTCTTACATGTTTGCTATAGTTGTCTTACAATAGTTGTCTTACATGTTTGCTTTAGTTGTCTTACATGTTTGCTATAGTTGTCTTATATGTTTGCTATAGTTGTCTTACATGTTTGCTATAGTTGTCTTACATGTTTGCTTTAGTTGTCTTACATGTTTGCTATAGTTGTCTTACAATAGTTGTCTTACATGTTTGCTTTAGTTGTCTTACATGTTTGCTATAGTTGTCTTACATGTTTGCTATAGTTGTCTTACATTGCTATAGTTGTCTTACATGTTTGCTATAGTTGTCTTACATGTTTGCTATAGTTGTCTTACATGTTTGCTATAGTTGTCTTACATGTTTGCTATAGTTGTCTTACATATTTGCTATAGTTGTCTTACATGTTTGCTACAGTTGTCTTACATATTTGCTATAGTTGTCTTACATGTTTGCTATAGTTGTCTTACATGTTTGCTATAGTTGTCTTACATGTTTGCTTTAGTTGTCTTACATGTTTGCTATAGTTGTCTTACATGTTTGCTATAGTTGTCTTACATGTTTGCTATAGTTGTCTTACATTGCTATAGTTGTCTTACATGTTTGCTATAGTTGTCTTACATGTTTGCTATAGTTGTCTTACATTGCTATAGTTGTCTTACATGTTTGCTATAGTTGTCTTACATGTTTGCTATAGTTGTCTTACATGTTTGCTATAGTTGTCTTACATGTTTGCTATAGTTGTCTTACATGTTTGCTATAGTTGTCTTACATATTTGCTATAGTTGTCTTACATATTTGCTATAGTTGTCTTACATGTTTGCTATAGTTGTCTTACATATTTGCTATAGTTGTCTTGCATGTTTGCTATAGTTGTCTTGCATGTTTGCTATAGTTGTCTTACATGTTTGCTATAGTTGTCTTACATGTTTGCTATAGTTGTCTTACATGTTTGCTATAGTTGTCTTACATATTTGCTATAGTTGTCTTACATATTTGCTATAGTTGTCTTACATGTTTGCTATAGTTGTCTTACATATTTGCTATAGTTGTCTTGCATGTTTGCTATAGTTGTCTTGCATGTTTGCTATAGTTGTCTTACATGTTTGCTATAGTTGTCTTACATGTTTGCTATAGTTGTCTTACATGTTTGCTATAGTTGTCTTACATATTTGCTATAGTTGTCTTACATATTTGCTATAGTTGTCTTACATGTTTGCTATAGTTGTCTTACATATTTGCTATAGTTGTCTTGCATGTTTGCTATAGTTGTCTTGCATGTTTGCTATAGTTGTCTTACATGTTTGCTATAGTTGTCTTACATGTTTGCTATAGTTGTCTTACATGTTTGCTATAGTTGTCTTACATATTTGCTATAGTTGTCTTACATATTTGCTATAGTTGTCTTACATGTTTGCTATAGTTGTCTTACATATTTGCTATAGTTGTCTTGCATGTTTGCTATAGTTGTCTTGCATGTTTGCTATAGTTGTCTTGCATGTTTGCTATAGTTGTCTTACATGTTTGCTATAGTTGTCTTACATGTTTGCTATAGTTGTCTTACATATTTGCTATAGTTGTCTTACATATTTGCTATAGTTGTCTTACATGTTTGCTATAGTTGTCTTACATGTTTGCTATAGTTGTCTTACATGTTTGCTATAGTTGTCTTACATATTTGCTATAGTTGTCTTACATATTTGCTATAGTTGTCTTACATGTTTGCTATAGTTGTCTTACATATTTGCTATAGTTGTCTTGCATGTTTGCTATAGTTGTCTTGCATGTTTGCTATAGTTGTCTTACATGTTTGCTATAGTTGTCTTACATGTTTGCTATAGTTGTCTTACATGTTTGCTATAGTTGTCTTACATATTTGCTATAGTTGTCTTACATATTTGCTATAGTTGTCTTACATGTTTGCTATAGTTGTCTTACATATTTGCTATAGTTGTCTTGCATGTTTGCTATAGTTGTCTTGCATGTTTGCTATAGTTGTCTTACATGTTGGCTATAGTTGTCTTACATGTTTGCTATAGTTGTCTTACATGTTTGCTATAGTTGTCTTACATATTTGCTATAGTTGTCTTACATGTTTGCTATAGTTGTCTTACATATTTGCTATAGTTGTCTTGCATGTTTGCTATAGTTGTCTTGCATGTTTGCTATAGTTGTCTTACATGTTTGCTATAGTTGTCTTACATGTTTGCTATAGTTGTCTTACATATTTGCTATAGTTGTCTTACATATTTGCTATAGTTGTCTTACATGTTTGCTATAGTTGTCTTACATATTTGCTATAGTTGTCTTGCATGTTTGCTATAGTTGTCTTGCATGTTTGCTATAGTTGTCTTGCATGTTTGCTATAGTTGTCTTACATGTTTGCTATAGTTGTCTTACATGTTTGCTATAGTTGTCTTACATGTTTGCTATAGTTGTCTTGCATGTTTGCTATAGTTGTCTTACATGTTTGCTATAGTTGTCTTGCATGTTTGCTATAGTTGTCTTACATATTTGCTATAGTTGTCTTGCATGTTTGCTATAGTTGTCTTACATGTTTGCTATAGTTGTCTTACATATTTGCTATAGTTGTCTTACATGTTTGCTATAGTTGTCTTACATATTTGCTATAGTTGTCTTGCATGTTTGCTATAGTTGTCTTACATATTTGCTATAGTTGTCTTACATATTTGCTATAGTTGTCTTGCATGTTTGCTATAGTTGTCTTACATATTTGCTATAGTTGTCTTACATATTTGCTATAGTTGTCTTACAATAGTTGTCTTACATGTTTGCTATAGTTGTCTTACATATTTGCTATAGTTGTCTTGCATGTTTGCTATAGTTGTCTTACATATTTGCTATAGTTGTCTTACATATTTGCTATAGTTGTCTTACAATAGTTGTCTTACATGTTTGCTATAGTTGTCTTACATATTTGCTATAGTTGTCTTGCATGTTTGCTATAGTTGTCTTACATATTTGCTATAGTTGTCTTACATATTTGCTATAGTTGTCTTACAATAGTTGTCTTACATGTTTGCTATAGTTGTCTTACATATTTGCTATAGTTGTCTTGCATGTTTGCTATAGTTGTCTTACATGTTTGCTATAGTTGTCTTACATATTTGCTATAGTTGTCTTACATATTTGCTATAGTTGTCTTACATATTTGCTATAGTTGTCTTACATATTTGCTATAGTTGTCTTACATATTTGCTATAGTTGTCTTACAATAGTTGTCTTACATGTTTGCTATAGTTGTCTTACATATTTGCTATAGTTGTCTTGCATGTTTGCTATAGTTGTCTTACATATTTGCTATAGTTGTCTTACATATTTGCTATAGTTGTCTTACAATAGTTGTCTTACATGTTTGCTATAGTTGTCTTACATATTTGCTATAGTTGTCTTGCATGTTTGCTATAGTTGTCTTACATGTTTGCTATAGTTGTCTTACATATTTGCTATAGTTGTCTTACATATTTGCTATAGTTGTCTTACATATTTGCTATAGTTGTCTTACATATTTGCTATAGTTGTCTTACATATTTGCTATAGTTGTCTTACATATTTGCTATAGTTGTCTTGCATGTTGGCAGTCTCTGCCTCGCTGAGTTTTAATCCCGCTGATGGTTCTCCTTTTTATACTTCATAATTCCGCTTCGGAGCTGCAAATCTCATCCATTATTCACGATGCTCGAAGTCTTCACAGGAAGCAAAAACTGAAAGTCATATGGAAAAAAAAAATGTTTCATTGTGCTGCTGATCGTTTGAAAGACAAATGTTGGCGGGCGTTTATTTAGGTGCTTTAATTTGAAGAAAAGAGGAAGCCGCTGTTTTTTTCTTGGAAGGACAAAGGAGAAGAAATGGGACGGAGGATGAAGAAGATGAGTTAAAATGTGGCGTTTACAATAATGAATGATAATTACTCACGCCAGAGTTGGAGCGGCGGCCCTCAGGGAAGTCTGGGATATTTTTTTTGCCTTTAATCAACTGTCTTGATTGCTTCTGAAAGGTTCTGTCGAGTTTGGCGTTTAGCATCCTGACACTCAAAACTACTCAGTGGCCTAGTGGGTAGAGTGTCCGCCCTGAGATCGGTAGGTCGTGAGTTCAAACCCCGGCCGAGTCATACCAAAGACTATGAAAAATGGGAGCCATTACCTCCCTGCTTGGCACTCAGTATCAAGTGTTGGAATTGGGGGTTAAATCACCGAAAATGATTCCAGGGCGCGGCCACCGCTGCTGCTCACTGCTCCCCTCACCCCCCAGGGGGTGAACAAGGGTGATGGGTCAAATGCAGAGGTGACAATCATTGGTACGTTAACTTTAACTTTACTGTATAGGCTATCTATGGTATGTTGTCTAACTAGGACAGGGGTCGGCAACCCAAAATGTTGAAAGAGCCATATTGGACCAAAAATACAAAAACAAATCTGTCGGGAGCCGCAACAAATTAGAAGATATTACATACATATAGTATGTCATGAGATATACATTGAATTGAGATGACTTAAAGGAAACTAAATGAGCTCAAATATAGCTACAAATGAGGCATAATGATGCAATATGGACATATAGCTAGCCTAAATAGCATGTTAGCATCGATTAGCTTGCAGTCATGCAGTGACCAAATATGCCTGATTAGCACTCCACACAAGTCAATAACATCAACAAAACTCACCTTTGTGTATTCACGCACAACGTTAAAGGTTTGGTGGACAAAATGACACAGAAAAAGAAGTGGCATAAAACACGTCCTAAAAAGTCGGAGAAAGTTATACACTACGGTGAGTTCAAGGACCGCCAAAATTAGTAGGACAAAACGGCGCTCGCCAAATACTCGAATCAGTGAAGCATGTTTAATACAAACAGTGTGCTTTATAACAATTAGGGAGGTTTGTGTCATGTTTGTCCTCCTACAGAAACCATATTAAAACAAAAAATATATATTTTTTCCCCTCATCTTTTTCCATTTTTCATACATTTTTGAAAAAGCTTCAGAGAGCCACTAGGGCGGCGCTAAAGAGCCGCATGCGGCTCTAGAGCCGCGGGTTGCCGACCCCTGAACTAGGAAGTAGCTTTTTTTCCAGGAAAGTGAATGTCTTATGTTGTGCCCTACAAAGTGTTTATACTGTACGTATCGTGCTTGTTACACACCAGCAGTTTTTTATTGCAACATTCATCATCCTTGTAGTTTTCGTTGCAACATTTACAGGCGTTGAAACCGCCATGTAAAATTACTGATGCTAATGGCAGCCTGTCTATGGCAAATCCAATGTACAATTAGCATCAGGCTAGTGCATTTTTGAAGCATAGTTGGGGCGTTTTCTACCTGGAATACTAGGGATGTACGATAACGGCTTTTTGCCGATATCCGATATTCCGATATTGTCCAACTCTTAATTACCGATACCGATATCAACCGATGCCGATATCAACCGATATATACAGTCGTGGAATTAACGCATTATTATGCCTAATTTGGACAACCAGGTATGGTGAAGATTAGGTCCTTTTTTTAAAAAAATAATAAAATAAAATAATAAAGTAAAACAATAAATAAAGTAAAACAATATAAAAACAGTTACATAGAAACTAGTATTTAATGAAAATGAGTAAAATTAACTGTTAAATTCATTTCACTTTATATCATGTCCGAAAACGAGTAGGAAGAAGCAAAGCTTATTTAATCCTACCCCTTTTCCCACCTCAGAGCGTTTACAAATATATACAATCATTTACTGACTTTTTTTTACAGTACAATGACATCCGTGAATGAGTAATACAACAGTTTTGTAATATATAATTAAGTCAGGCATTACTTGCTTTGTTGGTGTTGAAAATTGCAACGGTACTTTAAGAGAGTTCGGATTAGTCTGCTTGAGTGATTTTTTTTTTAAACGCAAATCGGTGTTAAGTCTGCAACCGGACGTGATGTTAGATTTTTACGGTGCCTATAAATACACCAAATTCGGCACCCACCCTCACACATGGCCTGCTGTCTTTGCATCCTGGGGTCACGCCAACAATCCCAATGCGCCGTCCACGACAGAGGCCACGGAGCCTCCTCTCGTCTCCCTTTGAAGGTGCTCGTCCTCGTTGGCGCCGTCGCGTGAGCGCGCTCGGAGACAAAGCTCACGCTTGGCCGCTCGGCTGTCTCCACAAAAGAGCGTCTCCGCTAAAAGCCGCGGGACAAGCAATCGCTAAAAGAAGACGGTTAACCTGAACTGATTTAAAATGATATTTCAGAGAATTAATTGAGTTTAAAGACGTCACGGCAATATGAATATCAGCTAGGAAATAAAACTCCCACCTTCATTCATACACGGTATAGCTCGGTTGGTAGAGTGGCTGTGCCAGCAACTTAAGGGTTCCAGGTTCAAACACTGATGACATCTATTAAACAAGACAAGAAGCAAAGAATTAAACAGAGACAGAATTACATTTGGCTCAATTTGAGGAGAGACACATGGACACTGTACCCTTGCACAGCGTCTCAGCACGCTCTGGCGAAAGATTGTACGCCTCCTCCTTTATTTGGACTTTCCCTGACCACATGGCAACAGCTGCTTCCAAAGGGACGTGGGTCGTAAACAGCGTTGCCTTTGGTTACAGAACAGTTCAAAAGAAAAGGTCGTAAATAGGGATGTCCGATAATATCGGGCTGCTGATATTATTGGCCGATAAATGCTTTAAAATGTAATATCGGAAATTATCGGTATCGGTTTCTTAAAGTAAAAAGTATGACGTTTTAAAACGCCGCTGTGTGCACGGACGTAGGGAGAAGTACAGTGCCAATAAACCTTAAAGGCATTTCCTTTGCGTGCGTGCCGTCCGAGTTACATAATATCAACCGGCTGTTCTCATCACGAATTAATGCAAGGCATACTTTGGTCAACAGCCATACAGGTCACACTGAGGGTGTCCGTATGAACAACTTTAACACTGTTACAAATACGCGCCACACTGTGAACCCACACCAAACAAGAATGACAAACACATTTCGGGAGAACATCCGCACCGTAACACAACATAAACACAACAGAACAAATACCCAGAATCCCTTGCAGCACTAACTCTTCCGGGACGCTACAATATAAACCCCCCCGCTACCCCCTACCCCCACCCACCCCAACCCCGCCCACCTCAACCTCCTCATAGTCTCTCTCAGGGAGAGCATGTCCCAAATTCCAAGCTGCTGTTTGGATAGATAGATAGATAGTACTTTATTGAGGAGAGTTCCTTCAGGAAAATTAAAATTCCAGCAGCAGTGTACAGAATTGAGATCGAATTTAAAAAGTAAAAAGTAAATAATGGGGGTTAGAATGGAAACAGAATAGAAAAATATTACAATACGAATACAAATAAAAAGCAACAATGAGAATACAAATATAACAGTAAAATAAGAATATAACAAGAGAAACTAGGCAGAAGTGACCATGTTATGAAAAAGTATTGCACTGTTATTGTTTTGAGGCATGTTAAAAAAAATGCACTTTGTGACTTCAATAATAAATATGGCAGTGCCATGCTGGCATTTTTTTCCATAACTTGAGTTGATTTATTTTGGAAAACCTTGTTACATTGTTTAATGCATCCAGCGGGGCATCACAACAAAATTAGGCATAATAATGTGTTAATTCCACGACTGTATATATCGGTATCGGTTGATAACGGAATCGGTAATGTTGCGTCCCAGCAGATCTTCCTCCCAGAGAAATTAAGTTGTGCTGGCTGCTCCCAAGTTCTTTTGATGACACATAAAATGAGTTCAATTTGACCCATACTTGCCAACCCTCCCGTTTTTAGCGGGAGAATCCCGGTATTCAGCGCCTCTCCCGACAACCTCCCGGCAGAAATGTTCTCCCGACAAACTCCCGGTATTCAGCCGGAGCAGGAGGCCACGCCCCCTCCAACTCAATGCGGACCTGAGTGGGGACAGCCGTTTTCACGTCCGCTTTCCCAGCAGCTTGCCTGCCCAATGACGTCATAACATCTACGGCTTTTAGAGAGTAGAGTGCACAACAAGGAGAGAGAGTTCTTGGTTTCTTATGTGGGTTTATTGTTAGGCAGTTTCATTAACGTCCTCCCAGCGCGGTAACAACACACAACAACAGCAGTCACGTTTAGTCTACCGTAAAGCAGTTCGTCTGCAGTAAACAGCAATGTTGTGACACTCTTAAACAGGACAATACTGCCACCTACTGGATAGCCTGCAGAACACTGAAATTCAAATATGTCTTTTATTTATATGTATAATAAAATTTAAAAAAATATATATAGCTAGAATTCACTGAAAGTCAAGTATTTCATACATATATATATATATATATATATATATATATATATATATATATATATATATACCGTAATTTCCGGACTATAAGCCGCACCTGACTATAAGCCGCACCAGCTAAATTTAGGGGAAAATACAGATTGCTCCATATATAAGCCGCACCCTTGTATAAGCCGCAGGGTTTTGATGTGTAATTAGCGTAGTATATAGGGGTTCCTGCTACCACGGAGGGGATTGTCGGGACAGAGATGACTGTTTGGGAACGCAAAGCGTCCCATTTATTAACTATAAATCTTTCAATCATTCAATCAAACTTTCACATCTTTGACATGGCGAACAGCATTCGTGCAGAGTACAAATAATACAACGGTGCAAAGTAATACAAAGTGCTCGCCTGTACGTTATGAAAATAACCAGCCTACCGGTATATGAAAAGTCAGTCTTTAATCATTGTGTCATCGTCTTCCTCCTGCGTACTAAAACCACCCAAATCCTCTTCGTCGGTGTCGGAGAAGAACAGGCCGTAAATAAGCCGCACCCTTGTATAAGCCGCAGGGACCAGAACGAGGGGAAAAAGTAGCGGCTTATAGTCCGGAAATTACGGTATATATATATATATATATATATATATGAAATACTTGATTTGGTGAATTCTAGCTGTAAATATACTCTCCTCTTAACCACGCCCTTAGCCATGCCCCAACCACGCCCCCCCCCCCGACCACGCCCCCACCCCCCCACCTCCCGATATTGGAGGTCTCAAGGTTGGCAAGTATGATTTGACCACCAGACAGAATGGGTATTTTGTGACTTATTTTCAAAGCTTTGAAAATAAACGTGAGACCAATCCAGTACAGAAGCGTTCACTAGCGCAGCTAAGATCGATCTCCCCCCCCCCCCCCCCCCCCCACGCCAGCGTTGCCCTCTGTCTCTCGCCCCCACCTTACAGAAATGACTACAGATGTCCATTGTATCCGTTATCTGAAGCCGGCCCGAGAAGGAAGAAAGAGGACTCCTCTTCTCTGCCTCCTTCTTCAAGGCCGTCCACAGAGCAAGCACTTTGTCATGAGACGAACAAAAAGGAAAAGAGTACAAGATGGAGCATTAGCTATTTAAAATATGACTATAGAAATATAAAAGAAGTAACACTTAAATATGGATATATGTAATTATCCACTTCCGTCAGTAATTAAGAGTTGGACAATATCGGTAAAAAAAAAGCCATTATCGGACATCTCTAGTCGTAAACACTTCACAGAAAAGGCCGTAAAACAGTTCAAAGAAAGGTTCGTAAAAGAGTTCAAAAAAGCGGTGTCTGGAACTTGGGCAGATCCTGCCTTCCCTCCACTTTGTAGTTTTTGGGTTAAAACAATATCTTTCTGTTGATAACAATACATGAAAGAAAACAGAACACCTTCATGTCGCCATCCTAGTCACTGCCGTTGTGTCCTTGGGCAAGACACTTTACCCCACCTGCTCCCAGTGCCACCCGCACTGGTTTAAATGTAACTTAGATATTGGGTTTCACTATGTAAAAGCGCTTTGAGTCACTAGAGAAAAGCGCTATGTAAATATAATTCACTTCACACTTCACTTCATGGGGTTAGCTGATGGTGTTTAAGTTTGGTGTCAACAGGTGAGCAAAACAAACAAACAGGCAGACCTTCCGCTCGCCTGCATCCCATCAGCACGCGCTTCACGCCGCGCAGAATAAACAGGCAAATGCCACGAGCCTCTAAATGCCAATTAGGTGTGATTCATCTCCCGCCGCTCGGGGAGGGAAACATCGGGGGGGTTCATTTAGCCACCCCAGCCCCCCCCCTGTGTTTGACTCCTCTTCCCCTGAGTGCATCCTTCATGTCACAACATTTGACCACCACCACCAGTCCAACATTTCTTGTCAAAATATTGATGTTTGAGCAAAGTATTTTGTTTACTAAATTCCCCCCCCCTCAAAGTTTGTTCCCTTTTTTGTGTCGCTATTTCCTAATAAATTGCCTAAAAACAAAAGTAGATCAGCAAATTTAGAGGTAAATAAAAAAATTAGAGATTTTTTAAAATGTACTATCGGAAAGTATCGGTATCGTTTTTTTTAATTATCGGTATGGTTTTTTTGTTGTTGTATCGTTTTTTTTTATTAAATCAACATAAAAAACACAAGATACACTTACAATTAGTGCACCAACCCCAAAAACCTCCCTCCCCCATTTACACTCATTCACACAAAAGGGTGGTTTCTTTCTGTTATTAATATTCTGGTTCCTACATTATATATCAATATATATCAATACAGTCTGCAAGCACACATGATTGCGTGCTGCTGGTCCACGAATAGTACTAACCTTTAACAGTTAATTTTACTCATTTTCATTCATTACTAGTTTCTATGTAACTGTTTTTATATTGTTTTACTTTCTTTTTTATTCAAGAAAATGTTTTTTAATTTATTTATCTTATTTTATTTTTTTTTTTTAAAAAGGACCTTATCTCCACCATACCTGGTTGTCCAAATTAGGCATAATAATGTGTTAATTCCACGACTGTATATATTGGTATCGGTTGATATCGGTATCGGTAATTAAAGAGTTGGACAATATCAGAAAATCGGATATCGGCAAAAAGCCATTATCGGACATCCCTAAAAAAAATGCATGGAAATAAATGAATTAAATATAAAATGAATGAAAAAAGAGAAAATTAAGTAAATCTAAGGAATGTTCTAATCAGGGTTTTATCCTGCCGATTGAGTGAGACTGGCCGATACTGATTTTGGGGGATCGGATTAGAACAGGGGTTTTCAAACTCATTTTAGATAGGGGGAACCACATGAAGGAAAATCTACACCCGAGTGGGCCGGACTGGTAAAATCACGGCGTGATAACTTAAAAATAAAGACAACTTCAGATTGTTTTCTTTGTTTGGAAATAGAACAAGCACATTCTGAAAATGTACAAATCCTAATGTTGTTGTTTTTTTACACTAACATGTTGCGGTTAATAGTATTCTATCTTTATTTGTCGTTATTTATACTTTCTGAATAAATGATGTGATAATGTTCATCAACTCATTAGTGTTCATTTTCAATCTATCAAGATAAAAAAATATCAAAATCAAATTACAGGATGTTATTTATGTAGTTTGCTCATTTTCCTCGACTGGTGCACAAACGTGTTGTTTTTTTGTTGTTGTTTTTTTTACATATGTAGCATCATCTACAAAGATACAAAGAATTGCTATTGCGACATCTACTGGACACATTTAGAACAGCAATATCTTTCATTCAAAAATATCGGCTCATTTTTATACTTGCCAAACTCATCCCGCAGGCCGGCTAAGACCTGTAATATATATATATACATATATGTATATATATATGGGGTGCTTACAATCATCAGTTGTTTACCAAGCAAAGGTAATACGCAAGGACATTAACACATCCGACACATACGTAGGATTAACTGAGGGAGAATTCAAAACCAGATGGAACAATCACGGCTTCTTTCAGATGCAAAAGACTCCGGAACACTACAGAACTCAGCAAACACATTTGGAATCTCAAAGACAATAATGTTGAATACTCAATAACATGGCAAATTCTTGCATCCAGCACACCTTACAACAGTGGTAACAAAAGATGCAACCTATGCTTAAAAGAGAAACTGTTTATCATATACCGTCCAGACTTGTCATCCCTCAACAAGCGCAGCGAAATTGTATCAGCATGCCGTCACAGAAGGAAACACCTCCTAGGTAACACATGAGCCAATCACCACGCCCCCACGCCTGCCTGTACCCACCTGCTCTGTGCCCTATATAAACCATGGTATGTGAATGCTTCCATTAAAATCTCCTGAGGATTGAGGAAACCCCTCATGAAACAGGCCTGTAGAGATGAAATAGTCTTGTGATTTTTTCCCACACATACATATATGTATATATATATACATATATGTATATATATATATATATATATATATATATATATATATATATATATATATACATATGTGTATATATATATATATAAATATATATATATACATATGTATATACATACATATGTTTATACATATATATATATATGTACGTATATATACATATATCTATATATATATCTATATATATATATATATATATATATATATATATATGTATATATATATATATATATATATATATATATATATATATATATATATATATATATATATATATATATATATATATATATATATATATATATATATATAAGCATTTTTTACATATTCCTTATTTTTGCACCTTCATTTTAAGAGCTTATTGTTAAATGCTGAATGTGATTTTACAATTTTGTTTACATTGTTTGAGTGTTTTCCATGCTTGTGTTGACATTTCCTTTCTGCCTTGATAGCTGAGGGGATTATAATCAGAGGAAGGTTACATTAGAAATAAAAATGTGTACATTTAATCTATTTTTCTCCTTGTGAAGGGGGGGCGTGGCCTGCGGACTTGCAGCGAAGCGGGGTGTGCCAGGGCCGGCTTCGAGATCAGCGACAGGTGCATAGATGGCCCACCTGGGCCTGGTTATCTACTCACCTGTCGCTCTGTCAAAAGGCAGCAGCCGGGAGGAGAGAGTGGTTGGAGCTGGAGCAAGAGAGACAAACAGACAATTGCTGGAAAGCAACACAAAGACATTAGTGCAAAATAAAACTGTATTGTAACCCTGAAACTGGACTCTCTTGTCAATGCCTGGTGGTCCGAAGAACCCGCTCGAGGGCAACCTCCACAATTTCCACTCTCTCCTCCCGGCTGCTGCCTTTTAACAGAGCGACAGGTGATTAGATAACCAGGCCCAGGTGGGCCATCTACGCACCTGTCGCTGATCTCGAAGCCGGTCCTGGCACACCCTGCTTCGCTGCAGGTCCGCAGGCCACGCCCCCCTCCACACTCCTGCTCCTTATTTTCGACAGGCCATATAAAATATCAATAACATCGTGATACAGTTTTCAGCCATATTGTCCAGTCCTATTGATCACACATGCACAATTATAGTGAACATGTATTGTTTAATATACCAAACATTTTGTGTCGACTTTATATTCAAAAGTGATATCCTCCATGCATTGTTGTGTCTTTTCCCCGGAAGTGACTTTCTTCCGCCTTCTGATTGGCTCAAATGCCGTGCAATGAAGATGAAGATTATCTTCCATGTTTGCACTGCTGCTGTTTCTTTTATACCCATGTTGTGTGTGTGTGTATGTGTGTGTGTGTGTGTGTGTGTGTGTGAGCCACTGTGCGGGGATGTGTCTAATAATAAAGCGCAAATTAATCTCCTCGTGCCGGAGGGGATAAAGAAGAAGCGACGGCAACAAATAAAACCACAAAAGTGTTGGTAGAAAGTGGAGGGGGAAAAAGCCGACAGTGATCAGCTGTGGGCTCATCGCTGAGCTTTGTGTTTGTTTTCTCCGTGGAAGAACTTATCTGACGGACAATTTGCATGTACAGTCGAGTGTGTGGGTGTGTTTGTGTTACATACGAGTGTGTGTGTGTGTGTGTGTGTTACAGTGTGAGTGGATCACTGGTTTGGCTGCCGACAGGCCGTGCATTGATGCTTCATGTTGTCATAGAACACACACACACATGTACAGTAACAAGCAATAACACACACATCATGTACAAACCCCGTTTCCATATGAGTTGGGAAATTGTGTTAGATGTAAATATAAACGGAATACAATGATTTGCAAATCATTTTCAACCCATATTCAGTTGAATATGCTACAAAGACAACATATTTGATGTTCAAACTCATAAACTTTATTTTTTTTTTGCAAATAACAATTAACTTAGAATTTGTAGTAGTTGGGAAAGGGCATGTTCACCACTGTGTTGCATGGCCTTTCCTTTTAACAACACTCAAACGATTGGGAACTGAGGAAACTAATTGTTGAAGCTTTGAAAGTGGAATTCTTTCCCATTCTTGTTTTATGTAGAGCTTCAGTCCGGTGGCCTCTGTTGTGGTATTTTACGCTTCATAATGCGCCACACATTTTCGATGGGAGACATGTCTGGACTGCAGGCGGGCCAAGAAAGTACCTGCACTCTTTTTTTTCGAAGCCACGTTGATGTAACACATGCTGAATGTGGCTTGTCATTGTCTCGCTGAAATAAGCAGGGGCGTCCATGAAAAAGACGGCACTTAGATGGCAGCATATGTTGTTCCAAAACCTGTATGTACCTTTCAGCATTAATGGCGCCTTCACAGATGTGTAAGTTACCCATGTCTTGGGCACTGATACACCCCCATACCATCACAGATGCTGGCTTTTACACTTTGCGCCTATAACAATCCGGATGGTTCTTTTCCTCTTTGGTCCGGAGGACACGACATCCACAGTTTCCAAAAACAATTTGAAATGTGGACTCTTCAGACCACAGGACACTTTTCCACTTTGTATCAGTCCATCTTAGATGAGCTCAGGCCCAGCAAAGCCGACGGCGTTTCTGGGTGTTGTTGACAAACGGTTTTCGCCTTGGATAGGAGAGTTTTAAATTGCACTTACAGGTGTAGCGACCAACTGTAGTTACTGACAGTGGGTTTCTGAAGTGTTCCTGAGCCCATGTGGTGATATCCTTTACACACTGATGTCGCTTGTTGATGCAGTACAGCCTGAGGGATCGAAGGTCACGGGCTTAGCTGCTTACGTGCAGTGATTTCTCCAGATTCTCTGTACCCTTTGATGATATTACGGACCGTAGATGGTGAAATCCCTAAATTCCTTGCAATAGCTGGTTGAGAAAGGTTTTTCTTAAACTGTTCAACAATTTGCTCACGCATTTGTTGACAAAGTGGTGACCCTCGCCCCATCCTTGTTTGTGAATGACTGAGCATTTCATGGAATCTACTTTTATACCCAATCATGGCACCCACCTGTTCCCAATTTGCCTGTTCACCTGTGGGATGTTCCAAATAAGTGTTTGATGAGCATTCCTCAACTTTATCAGTATTTATTGCCACCTTTCCCAACTTCTTTGTCACATGTTGCTGGCATCAAATTCTAAAGTTAATGATTATTTGCACAAAAAAAATGTTTATGAGTTTGAACATCAAATATGTTGTCTTTGTAGCATATTCAACTGAATATGGGTTGAAAATGATTTGCAAATTATTGTATTCCGTTTATATTTACATCTAACACAATTTCCCAACTCATATGGAAACGGGGTTTGTAAGTTGACGCGCAAACACAATAACTAGTCATGCACACACACACACACACACACACACACACACACACACACACACACACACACACACACACACACACACACACACACACACACACACACACACACACACACACACACACACACACACACACACACACACACACACACACACACACACATAGTACACACTCAAAGCTGCTTTCTATGTTTGTAAGCCCGTTGAGCAGCACCACACTCTTCCATATTGTCCCTCTCGCACTTTAAGAGGCTTTTTTTTCTCAAGCAGCTAGCAGCTTGCCACTGCTAATCCTGCACACCTTTTATTCCATGTTGTGTGTCTTGTCAGAGTCACACACTGTAGTACAAGTATAGTACAAGTATAGTACAAGTATAGCACAGACATGGAAGTACAATACAAGTGCAGTACAGCCAAGACGTACAGTACAAGTACAATACAAGTATAGTACAGACCAGGATGTGCAGTACAAGTATAGTACAAGTACACTACAAGTATAGTACAAGTACACTACAAGTACTGTACAAGTATAGTACAAGTATAGTACAAGTACACTACCAGTACACTGCAAGGACAGTACAAGTATAGTACAAGTGCGCTACAAGTACACTGCAAGGACAGTACAAGTACACTACAAGTACAGTACAAGTATAGTACAAGTACAGTACAAGTACACTACAAGTATAATACAAGTACACAACATGTATAGTACAAGTATCAGTACACTACAAGTATAGTACAAGTACACTACAAGTATAGTAAAAGTACACGACAAATATAGTACAAGTATAGTACAAGTACACTACAAGTATACTACAAGTATAGTACAAGTACACTACAAGTACACTACAAGTATAGTACAAGTACATTACAAGTATAGGACAAGTACACTACAAGTATAGTACAAGTACACTACATGTATAGTAAAAGTACACTACAAGTATAGTACAAGTACACTACAAGTACAGTACAACTATTGTACAAGTATAGTACAAGTACTGTACAAGTACACTACAAGTATAGTACAAGTACACTGCAAGTACAGTACAAGTACAGTACAAGTACAGTACAAGTATAGTACAAGTTTAGTACAAGTACACTACAAGTATAGTGCAAGTACACTGCAAGTACAGTACAAGTACAGTACAAGTACAGTACAAGTATAGTACAAGTACAGCACAAGTGTAGTACAAGTACAGCACAAGTGTAGTACAGGTATAGTACAAGTACAGCACACATATAGAACAAGTATAGTACAAGTATAGTACAAGTATAGTACAAGTACAGCACAAGTGTAGTACAAGTACAGCACAAGTGTAGTACAGGTATAGTACAAGTACAGCACACATATAGAACAAGTATAGTACAAGTATAGTACAAGTACAGCAGTATTGTACAGCCGAGGACGGCCTGGTAGGGAATGTTACAATTTGACTAAAAGAAGGAATACAGTTTTTTCCATTTGCTTACACACAATTTTACTAACGGTGTGTCTTTTTTCAAAAGGGTTTACACACTTTTCCAAACGCCACATTCAATTCTCTTAAACCCTAGAATATATGCACAATGACACACTTGGGTCAAAACATATGCCCAGTCATCAAAATAAAGCCAGCATTTGTAAAAAAAAATGCAGTTTTATTGTCATCACACTCACACACACTTGAAATGATGAGACACTATTGGAGTGATAAATACTAAACACATTTGTAAAAAAAACAAAAAACCTATTTTACTATACGAAATCACATGTTTGGGGCGTTTTGCCCGACCCTTTTTAGCATATGTGATGAATGATGACTGCAACTTGACAAAATATGTTGGCAAATCCACAGCAATCGTCATTGTTTACTTTGAAGTGGGCCCACACGTGAGGACCTAAAGAGAAAGTGAAACTATCCTGTAAAATGTGAAGATGTGTGTATCACAATCCTTATGTGTGCAAGATGTGAAGATGTGTGTATCACAATCCTTATGTGTGTTAGATGGGAAGGTGTGTGTATCACAATCCTAGTGTGTGTGCAAGATGGGAAGATGTGTGTATCACAATCCTTATGTGTGCAAGATGGGAAGATGTGTGTATCACAATCCTAGTGTGTGTTAGATGGGAAGGTGTGTGTATCACAATCCTTGTGTGCAAGATGGGAAGGTGTGTGTATCACAATCCTTATATGTATGCAAGATGTGCGTGTGTGCAAGATGTGAAGATGTGTGTAACACAATCCTTATGTGTGTAAGATGGGAAGATGTGTGTTTCACAATCCTAGTGTGTGTGCAAGATGTGAAGATGTGTGTATCACAATCCTTATATGTGTGCAAGATGTGAAGATGTGTGTATCACAATCCTTATATGTGTGCAAGATGTGTGTATCACAATCCTAGTGTGTGTGCAAGATGTGAAGATGTGTGTATCACAATCCTAGTGTGTGTGCAAGATGGGTAGATGTGTGTATCACAATCTTAGTGTGTGTGCAAGATGGGAAGATGTGTGTATCACAATCCTTATATGTGTGAAAGATATGAAGATGTGTTATCACAATCCTTATGTGTGTAAGATGGGAAGATGTGTGTGTCACAATCCTAGTGGGTGTGCAAGATGTGAAGATGTGCGTATCACAATCCTATATGTCTGCAAGATGTGAAGATGTGTGTATCACAATCCTTATGTGTGCAAGATGTGAAGATGTGTGTATCACAATCATTATATGTGTGCAAGATGTGAAGATGTGTGTATCACAATCCTAGTGTGTGTGCAAGATGTGAAGATGTGTGTATCACAATCCTTATGTGTGCAAGATGTGAAGATGTGTGTATCACAATCCAAGTGTGTGTGCAAGATGTGAAGATGTGTGTATCACAATCCTTATATGTGTGCAAAAAGTGAAGATGTGTGTATCACAATCTCTATGTGTGTAAGATGGGAAGATGTGTGTATCACAATCCTTATATGTGTGCAAGATGTGAAGATGTGTGTATCACAATCCAAGTGTGTGTTCAAGATGTGAAGACGTGTGTATCACAATCCTAGTGTGTGTGCAAGATGGGAAGGTGTGTGTATCATAATCCTAGTGTGTGTTCAAGATGTGAAGATGTGTGTATCACAATCATTATATGTGTGCAAGATGTGAAGATGTGTGTATCACAATCCAAGTGTGTGTGCAAGATGTGAAGATGTGTGTATCACAATCCTTATATGTGTGCAAAAAGTGAAGATGTGTGTATCACAATCTCTATGTGTGTAAGATGGGAAGATGTGTGTATCACAATCCTTATATGTGTGCAAGATGTGAAGATGTGTGTATCACAATCCAAGTGTGTGTTCAAGATGTGAAGACGTGTGTATCACAATCCTAGTGTGTGTGCAAGATGGGAAGGTGTGTGTATCATAATCCTAGTGTGTGTTCAAGATGTGAAGATGTGTGTATCACAATCATTATATGTGTGCAAGATGTGAAGATGTGTGTATCACAATCCAAGTGTGTGTTCAAGATGTGAAGATGTGTGTATCACAATCCTAGTGTGTCTGCAAGATGTGAAGATGTGTGTATCACAATCCTAGTGTGTGTGCAAGATGTGAAGATGTGTGTATCACAATCATTATGTGTGCAAGATGTGAAGATGTGTGTATCACAATCTTTATGTGTGTAAGATGTCAAGATGTGTGTATCACAATACTTATGTGTGTTAGATGGGAAGGTGTGTGTATCACAATCCTTGTGTGCAAGATGTGAAGATGTGTGTATCACAATCCTGTGTGTGTGTAAGATGTGAAGATGTGTGTATCACAATCCTAGTGTGTGTGTAGTGTGAAAATGTGTGTATCACGCGGTATAGCTCGGTTGGTAGAGCGGCCGTGCCAGCAACTTGAGGGTTGCAGGTTCGATCCCCGCTTCCGCCATCCTAGTCACTGCCGTTGTGTCCTTGGGCAAGACACTTTACCCACCTGCTCCCAGTGCCACCCACACTGGTTTAAATGTAACTTAGATATTGGGTTTCACTATGTAAAGCGCTTTGAGTCACTTGAGAAAAAAGCGCTATATAAATGTAATTCACTTCACTTCACTTCACTTATGTGTGCAAGATGGGAAATTGTGTGTATCACAATACTTATGTGTGTTAGATGGGAAGATGTGTGTATCACAATCCTTATGTGTGCAAAATGTGAAGATGTGTGTATCACAATACTTATGTGTGTTAGATGGGAAGGTGTGTGTATCACAATCCTTATGTGTGCAAGATGGGAAGATGTGTGTATCACAATATTTATGTGTGTTGGATGGGAAGATGTGTGTATCACAATCCTTATGTGTGCAAGATGTGAAGATGTGTGTATCACAATCCTTATGTGTGTTGGATGGGAAGGTGTGTGTATCACAATCCTTATATGTGTGCAAGATGTGAAGATGTGTGTATCACAATCCTAATGTGTGTGCAAGATGGGAAGATGTGTGTATCACAATCCTAGTGTGTGTGCAATGTGTGAAAATGTGTGTATCACAATCCTTATGTGTGTTAGATGGGAAGATGTGTGTATCACAATCCTTATGTGTGCAAGATGTAAAGATGTGTGTATCACAATCCTTATGTGTGTTAGATGGGAAGGTGTGTGTATCACAATCCTAGTGTGTGTGCAAGATGTGAAGATGTGTGTATCACAATCCTAGTGTGTGTGCAAGATGGGAAGATGTGTGTATCACAATCCTAGTGTGTGTGCAAGATGTGAAGATGTGTGTATCACAATCCTTATATGTGTGCAAGATGTGAAGATGTGTGTATCACAATCCTAGTGTGTGTGCAAGATGGGAAGATGTGTGTATCACAATCCTAGTGTGTGTGCAAAGTGTGAAAATGTGTGTATCACAATCCTTATGTGTGCAAGATGGGAAGATGTGTGGATCACAATACTTATGTGTGTTAGATGGGAAGATGTGTGTATCACAATCCTTATGTGTGCAAGATGTGAAGATGTGTGTATCACAATCCTTATATGTGTGTTAGATGGGAAGGTGTGTGTATCACAATCCTTATATGTGTGCAAGATGTGAAGATGTGTGTATCACAATCCTAGTGTGTGTGCAAGATGGGAAGGTGTGTGTATCACAATCCTAGTGTGTGTGCAAGATGGGAAGATGTGTGTATCACAATCCTAGTGTGTGTGCAAGATGTGAAGATGTGTGTATCACAATCCTAGTGTCCTAGTGTGTGTGCAAGATGTGAAGATGTGTGTATCACAATCCTAGTGTGTGTGCAAGATGTGAAGATGTGTGTATCACAATCCTAGTGTGTGTGCAAGATGGGAATGTGTGTGTATCACAATCCTAGTGTGTGTGCAAGATGTGAAGGTGTGTGTATCACAATCCTAGTGTGTGTGTGCAAGATGTGAAGATGTGTGTATCACAATCCTAGTGTGTGTGCAAGATGGGAAGATGTGTGTAAAGCATAGTGTGTCATATTTCGCACAAACTGTGAAGCAGAGTCTCTGCCTAATATTAGGTAAATCTGCACAGTGGTTTTGTTTACTGTGTATAGACCTTTGTTAACTGTGTGTAAATTTAAAATTTAGTGTGTAAGCAATTGGATATATATATACACTACCGTTCAAAAGTTTGGGGTCACCCAAACAATTTTGTGGAATAGCCTTCATTTCTAAGAACAAGAATAGACTGTTGAGTTTCAGATGAAAGTTCTCTTTTCCTGGCCATTTTGAGCGTTTAATTGACCCCACAAATGTGATGCTCCAGAAACTCAATCTGCTCAAAGGAAGGTCAGTTTTGTAGCTTCTGTAACGAGCTAAACTGTTTTCAGATGTGTGAACATGATTGCACAAGGGTTTTCTAATCATCAATTAGCCTTCTGAGCCAATGAGCAAACACATTGTACCATTAGAACACTGGAGTGATAGTTGCTGGAAATGGGCCTCTATACACCTATGTAGATATTGCACCAAAAACCAGACATTTGCAGCTAGAATAGTCATTTACCACATTAGCAATGTATAGAGTGTATTTCTTTAAAGTTAAGACTAGTTTAAAGTTATCTTCATTGAAAAGTACAGTGCTTTTCCTTCAAAAATAAGGACATTTCAATGTGACCCCAAACTTTTGAACGGTAGTGTGTATATATATATATATACTGTACTGTAAAAAATAAAAAATAAATGTCATTTGTTCTTATTTAATCTTTATTATTTTTATAATTCATTAAAACATTGTCATTTATCCTTACATGTGTCCTACATCTGTCTTTTACATTTGTCTTAAATGTGTGTTGCATTTGTCTTATGTTTGTTGCATTTGTCCTACATTTGTCTTGTTTATATTGCATTTGTTTCATATTTGTATTGCATTCTTACATTTGTGTTGCACTTGTCTTACATCTGTTTTACATTTGTGGTTCATTTGTCGTAAATTTGTGGAACATTTGTGTTACAATTGTCCTAAATGTGTGTTGCATTTGTCTTTTGTTTCTTGCATTTGTCCTACATTTATGTAGGACAAAAGGCCGTCATCGGGGTGGCAGATAACGGCACGTTGTTGTAAATTCATCATATTTCATAATTTTACCATTCTCACTGATAATGTCATTGACAAAAATGATTCCTCTTTCAAGCATATGTTTCCAAAAGAAAAGCTTTCCATCTATTACAATATTAGAGTTCATCCATATTATCTGCTGCAAAATATCATGTCTTTTTTTCTGGTACATAATGTTGAAAACACCACCATGAGTGGATTGTTTCCTTTATGAAGCCCGCCATGTTTCCCAGCAGACTCTCTACATAAGAAAAATGGGAGGGGATCAACTGTAAAAAAGGATACAATTTCTTTTGATGCAATACATGTTTTTTGTCCAACAGGACACTTGTGTACCACTCAATGTTTAAATACATCTTTGGAACAATTGATGCTTTTAAAGACAGACACATAGCTTCAAGGTTGAGAAGTTTCAGGCCCCCATATTCATATTCATTGTACAAAACCTTTCTTTTAATCCTTTAAGTCTTACATTTGTGTGACATTTGACCTACATTTGTCACTTTTTGTCTTGTATTTGTCTTAAATTTGTGTAGCATTTGTCCTGTGTTGCATTTGCCCTATATTTGTGTTGCATTTGTCTTGCATTTGTCTCACATCCGTCAAACATTTGTTTTGCATTTGTGTTGCACTTTTTTTCCGTCTGTCTTGCACATGTCTTACATTTGTGTGGCATGTGTCCTACACGTGTGTTGTTTTTGTCTTACATTTGTGTGGCATGTGTCCTACACGTGTGTTGTTTTTGTCTTGCATTTGTCTTATATTTGTCTTACATTTGTCCTACATTTGTGTTGCTTTTGTCTTGCATTTGTGTGGCATGTGTCCTACACGTGTGTTGTTTTTGTTTTGCATTTGTCTTATATTTGTCTTACATTTGTGTAGCATTTCTCTTACAGTTGTGTAACATTTGTCCTACATTTGTGTTGCTTTTGTCTTGCAGTTGTGTGGCATGTGTCCTACACGTGTTGTTTTTGTCTTACATTTGTGTAGCTTTTCTCTTACATTTGTGTAGCATTTGTCCTACATTTGTGTAGCTTTTGTCTTGCATTTGTGTGGCATGTATCCTACCAGTATGTTGTTTTTGTCTTGCATTTGTCTTATTGTTGTCTTACATTTGTGGAGCATTTGTCTTACATTTGTGGAGCATTTGTCCTACATTTGTGTTGCTTTTCTCTTGCATTTGTGTGGCATGTGTCCTACACGTGTGTTGTTTTTGTCTTGCATTTGTCTTACAATTGTGCAGCATTTGTCTTACATTTGTGTAGCATTTGTCCTACATTTGTGTTGCTTTTCTCTTGCATTTGTGTGGCATGTGTCCTACACGTGTGTTGTTTTTGTCTTATATTTGTCTTACATTTGTGTAGCATTTGTGTTGCTTCTGTCTTACATTTTTCTCACAGCTGTCAAACATTTGTTTTGCATTTGTGTTGCATTTATTTTTTGTTTGTCTTGCATTTGTCTTACATTTGTGTGGCATGTGTCCTACATGTGTGTTGTTTTTGTCTTGTATTTGTCTTACATTTGTGTAGCATTTGACCGGCATTTGTCACTTTTTGTCTTGCATTTGTCTTACATTTGTGTAGCATTTGTCCTACATTTGTGTTGCTTTTGTCTTGCATTTGTGTGGCATGTGTCCTCCACGTGTGTTGTTTTTGTCTTGCATTTGTCTTATATTTGTCTTACATTGGTGTGGCATGTGTCCTACATGTGTGTTGTTTTTGTCTTGTATTTGTCTTACATTTGTGTAGCATTTGACCAGCATTTGTCACTTTTTGTCTTGCATTTATCTTACATTTGTGCAACATTTGTCCTACATTTGTGTTGCTTTTGTATTGCATTTGTGTGGCATGTGTCCTAAGTGTGTGTTGTTTTTGTCTTGCATTTGTTTTATATTTGTCTTACATTCGTGTAGCATTTGACCGACATTTGTCACTTTTTGTCTTGCATTTGTCTTACATTTGTGTAGCATTTGTCCTGTGTTGCTTTTGTCTTACATTTGTGTAGCATTAGACCTAAATTTGTCACTTTTTGTCTTGCATTTGTCTTACATTTGTGTAGCATTTGTCCTACATTTGTGTTGCTTTTGTCTTGCATTTGTGTTGCTTTTGTCTTGCATTTGTGTGGCATGTGTCCTACGTGTGTGTTGTTTTTGTCTTGCATTTGTTTTATAGTTGTCTTACATTCGTGTAGCATTTGACCGACATTTGTCACTTTTTGTCTTGCATTTGTGTAGCATTTGTCCTACATTTGTGTCGCCTCTGTCTTGCATTTGTCTTAAATTTGTGTAGCATTTGTGTTGCTTTTGTCTTGCATTTGTGTGGCATGTGTCCTACGTGTGTGTTGTTTTTGTCTTGCATTTGTTTTATATTTGTCTTACATTCGCGTAGCATTTGACCGACATTTGTCACTTTTTGTCTTACATTCGTGTAGCATTTGACCGACATTTGTCACTTTTTGTCTTACATTCGTGTAGCATTTGACCGACATTTGTCACTTTTTGTCTTACATTCGTGTAGCATTTGACCGACATTTGTCACTTTTTGTCTTACATTCGTGTAGCATTTGACCGACATTTGTCACTTTTTTTCTTCTCGCATTTGTCTTACATTTGTGTAGCATTTGTCCTATATTTGCATTACAGTTGTCTCGCATTTGTTCTACATTTTTGTCACTTTTTTTTTCTTGTATTTGTCTTACATTCTTCTTACATTTGTGTAGCATTGGTCTTACACTTGTGTTGAAATTGTCTCACACTTATGCCACATTTTAGTTTCATTTGTGTGTCATGTGTGTTGTATCTTTCATAGATCTGCTTCTTCCAAATCCTCTCCTACATGTAGAATGGTGCACGGGATGTAACTTTGTCAAATATATATATATATAATATATATATATATAATATATAATATATATATATATATAATATATATAATATAATATATATACATATATATATATAAATATATAAACATTTATTTATTTATTATTTAAATATATTCCAAGTAAACTAAACAATTACTTTTACCAAACGTGCACAAATGTCCTTTGTAGTGAGCAAGTTGGGAGTCCGAATGCACTTTGGGTATTGAACGTGTGAGCGATACGTTTGCTCCTGAGCTCCACGCTCGGCGAGGGAGCTTCTCGGTTGCAACAAGTTGGACACTAGACGGGTCTGATGTTGGACTGTGAGCAGTGTGTCCGCAGTGCAGGACATCTGGCCCTAAGTGGCCACCTGCAGCCTCCTCGGGCTCCTATCACACACCTTCATGACATCACACTCGAGCAGAGTTTCAAAATGTATCGCGCTCCATTTCAGTGAGGCCCGGCGTCTCCCGCGGGCGCCGCCCTCCCTTGCTGACATTTTCCGGGGGCGATAAGAAGAGCGGAGGTTATTAAAGTGGGTCGGGACTCAGCCGGGGGTTCTTATCGAGAGCCGCTTCAAGATTGTTTCCTGACCAAACTCTCCTCCTGCAACGGTTGCCATGGCGAACCACTGTGTGCCTCTTTTGGAGGGCTCGTTCTCATGATGTCCTCCTCTGTGGTCTTCAGGTGTGGGCGCTCAGAAGGTACGCGTGGAGGAGGAGCTGGAGGCGTACCCCAACGAGTCCGTTGACCTGCGCTGCCAGTTCATCGACGGCGGAGGCCGAACCAAACTGACTCAGGTGAGCATGACTGTGTTCGAAGGTGATGCTCTTCAAGCTTCTCAGGTGGAATTCTTTCCCATTCTTGCTTGATGTACAGCTTAAGTTGTTCAACAGTCCGGGGGTCTCCGTTGTGGTATTTTAGGCTTCATAATGCGCCACACATTTTCAATGGGAGACAGGTCTGGACTACAGGCAGGCCAGTCTAGTACCCACACTCTTTTACTATGAAGCCACGCTGTTGTAACACGTGGCTTGGCATTGTCTTGCTGAAATAAGCAGGGGCGTCCATGGTAACGTTTCTTGGATGGCAACATATGTTGCTCCAAAACCTGTACGTACCTTTCAGTATTAATGGCGCCTTCACAGATGTGTAAGTTACCCATGTCTTGGGCACTAATACACCCCCATACCATCACAGATGCTGGCTTTTCAACTTTGCGCCTATAACAATCCGGATGGTTCTTTTCCTCTTTGATCCGGCGGACACGACATCCACAGTTTCCAAAAATAATTTGAAATGTGGACTCGTCAGACCACAGAACACTTTTCCACTTTGCATCAGTCCATCTTAGATGAGCTCAGGCCCAGCGAAGCCGGCTGCGTTTCTGGGTGTTGTTGATAAATGGCTTTCGCTTTGCATGGTGGAGTTTTAACTTGCACTTACAGATGTAGCGACCAACTGTAGTTACTGGCAGTGGTTTTCTGAAGTGTTCCTGAGCCCATGTGGTGATATCAATCAATCAATCAATCAATCAATGTTTATTTATATAGCCCTAAATCACAAGTGTCTCAAAGGGCTGCACAAGCCACAACGACATCCTCGGTACAGAGCCCACACACGGGCAAGGAAAAACTCACCCCAGTGGGACGTCGGTGAATGACTATGAGAAACCTTGGAGAGGACCGCATATGTGGGTAATCCCCCCCCCTCTAGGGGAGACCGAAAGCAATGGATGTCGAGTGGGTCTGACATAATATTGTGAAAGTCCAGTCCACAGTGGATCCAACACATCAGCGAGAGTCCAGTCCACAGCGGGGCCAGCAGGAAACCATCCCGAGCGGAGACGGGTCAGCAGCGCAGAGATGTCCCCAACCGATGCACAGGCTAGTGGTCCACCCGGGGTCCCGACTCTGGACAGCCAGCACTTCATCCATGGCCACCGGACCTATGCAACTCCCCCTCGCAAGGGACAGGGGAGAAGAGGAGAGAAGAAAAGAAACGGCAGATCAACTGGTCTAAAAAAGGGGGGTCTATGTAAAGGCTAGATTATACAAATGAGTTTTAAGATGGTACTTAAATGCTTCTACTGAGGTAGCATCTCTAACTGTTACCGGGAGGGCATTCCAGAGTACTGGAGCCCGAATAGAAAACGCTCTATAGCCCGCAGACTTTTTTTTGGCTCTGGGAATCACTAATAAGCCGGAGTTCTTTGAACGCAGATTTCACACTGATGTGTGGAAAGGCCATGTGGCACAGTGGTGAACATGCCCTTTCCCAACTACTTTGGCACGTGTTGCAGCCATGAAATTCTAAGTTAATTATTATTTGCAAAAAAAAAAATAAAGTTTACGAGTTTGAACATCAAATATCTTGTCTTTGTAGCATATTCAACTGAATATGGGTTGAAAATGATTTGCAAATCATTGTATTCCGTTTATATTTAAATCCAACACAATTTCCCAACTCATATGGAAACGGGGTTTGTAAGTTACCAATGTCTTGGGCACTAATACACCCCCATACCATCACAGATGCTGGCTTTTCAACTTTGCGCCTATAACAATCCAGATGTTCTTTTCCTCTTTGGTCCGGAGGACACGACGTCCACAGTTTCCAAAAATAATTTGAAATTTGAACTCGTCAGACCACAGCAACACTCTTCCACTTTACATCAGTCCATCTTAGATGAGCTCGGGCCCAGCGAAGCCGGCGGCGTTTCTGGGTGTTGTTGATAAATGGCTTTCGCTTTGCATGGTGGAGTTTTAACTTGCACTTACAGATGTAGCGACCAACTGTAGTTACTGACAGTGGGTTTCTGAAGTGTTACTGAGCCCATGTGGTGATATCCCTTACACACTGATGTCGCTTGTTGATGCAGTACCGCCTGAGGGATCAAAGTTCCGTAATATCATCGCTTACGTGCAGTGATTTCTCCAGATTCTCTGAACCTTTTGATGATATTACGGAGCGTAGATGGTGAAATCCCTAAATTCCTTGCAATAGCTGGTTGAGAAATGTTGTTCTTAAACTGTTCAACAATTTGCCCAGGCATTTGTTTCCAAAGTGGTGACATTTGCACCATCCTTGTTTGTGAATTTCATGGAAGCTGCTTTTATACCCAATCATGGCATCCACCTGTTCCCAATTAGCCTGTTCACCTTGTGGGATGTTCCAAATAAGTGTTGGCTGAGCATTCCTCAACTTTCTCAGTCTTTTTTGCCACTTGTGCCAGCTTTTTTGAGACATGTTGCAGGCATCAAATTCCAAATGAGCTAATATTTGCAAAAAAAAACAAAGTTTTCCAGATCGAACATTAAATATCTTGTCTTTGCAGTCTTTTCAATTGAATATAAGTTGAAAAAGATTTTCAAATCATTGTATTTTGGTTTTATTTATGATTTACACAACGTGCCAACTTCACTGCTTTTGGGTTTTGTACTTATATGCTGAAAAGGTAGCTAATAGTTTTCGATACATAGTGCTGGAGTCGCAAGTGTCATGTCCTCACAATGTGATCAAATTGGTGTGGTATTTTATTGTTGTTATTTGCAACACTTTACTTCAAAAGGAATGATGTAATGGGTATTTTGTCTGAACCTCTAAAACAGGCGTCGCCAACAGCTTTTCTTCTGGGAGCGGAATAAAATTGGCCGTGAGCGACTTATTTTTGTAGCGTTTACTTTCTTATCTTATTTCAACCCAAACAGGGAGTGAGCTTGTTTTTGCCAGAACATTAAAAGAATTTTGGTGTCCACAACTCACATTTTAATTAAACATCTTGTTTATCTGCAACTTATTTCAGCATGCATTTATTTCGAGTTCAGTTTTTTTTTCAATCACTATCTGAGCTATGTTGACAAAAAGAAAAGTTTTATTTGACTGGCAACATTTGACTACAAGGCACACTTAAAATCCTTTTTTTCCCGTCAAAACTCGACAGTACGCCTTGTAACACGGAATAATTCTGGTTTTGCTTCCCGACCTCGAAGCTATTTTATTTGGTATAATGGTGAAATGATAAGTGTGACCAGTAGATGGCAGTCAAACATAAGAGATACGTGCAGACTGCAATATGACTCAGGTAAACAACACCAACATTTTATATGTTCCGTTGAAAATATAGAACATTGCACACGCCGCTCAAAATGTTTTAGTACGACTTTGGTAAACTATGAAGCAGATAGATGATTGCTTTGTAGATGTCGGGAACAAGGTTTGTTGTCGTGATCCCAATATGCATACGACAGCGGGTAAAACGGTATCTAATGCTTAAACCAAAAATAAACACAAGGGGAATGCCACTAAGAAAAGGCATTAAAGCCAAGGGAAGGCTATGCAAAACGAAACTACAACTGAACTGGCTGCAAAGTAAACAAACACAGAATGCTGGACGACAGCAAAGACTTACTGTGGAGCAAAGACGGCATCCACAAAGTACATCCATGCATGACAAGACTAGAATAGCAACAACTTAAATCGTCTTGATTGCTAAAACAAAGCAGGTGCGAGGAATATCGCTCAAAGGAAGGCATGAAACTGCTACAGGAAAATACCAACAAAACAGGAAAAGCCACCAAAATAGGAGTGCAAGACAAGAACTAAAACACTACACACAAAACAACTCAATAAGTCAGGGGGTGATGTGACAGGTGGTGACAGTACACCGACTTTGAGACAAGAGCTATAGTCGCGCATGCTTGGTTATGGTTTAAAGCAGGGGTGTCCAAACTTTTTCCACTGAGGGCCGCACATTGAAAAATCAAAGCTAGCAGGGGCCATTTTGATATTTTTTTATTTTAAAAACCAATACAATATATGTATAAAAAATATACAATTAGGCTTCCACTCAGGCTTGATCCCGGGGACCCCAAAGCGTTTTGGTCCAAAAAATATAAAAAATGTGTCATTATTCAGTATTATCATTTGTGTTGTTATTCAAGTTTTTAAATCTCTAGATCAACATTAGGTCTATCTGTCAATATAAAAAATTTTAAAGATTGAAATTGTATGCTCTTTTTGTCAAAGAAAACCCTATTTTTTAATGAAAAAAAACCACAAAATATGCAATATTTTCACCCAATAAAATTTTTAAGTGGGATATTTGAGATTTAAAAAGGTCAATAACTCATAACACCATTAATTTTAATTCATTATTATTTTTTGAGCAATGACACTTAAAAACTAATCACACTAAAATTGTAGGGGATCCAAAAGGGTCCTACTCATTAAAGTGTTAAAAAATAAATTTTAATTTTTTTTTTTTTTACTGTTTACTTTTGACACAATAATCTCGAGATCAACTTCAGATCTATCTGTCAATTATAAGTTTTATTGTTGTTTATGTTTTTTGTTTGTTCGTTTTAGGCCCTTCTTTAAAAAAAAAAAGATCGTTTTTTTACATGGCAAACACAAAATATGCAACATTTTCCCCCAAAAAATATCTCAAAATATTTCATGTGACGTAATCATAATGTCATAATGACATTGATTTTGATTCATTATTATTTGTTAAAGAAAGAAACAGCCTACATGGCAGCTTTGTGTGATTAGAGTAAACATTGCTACATTTTCTTGTTACACTTCACCTGTTTGCTCTTTAAATACTACTTTTAGTGTTTTTTATTTTTTTATTTTGGGGCCGTTAAAAAAAGACCTGCGGGCCGCACTTTGGACACCCCTGGTTTAAAGTCACATGCAACACTTGCGAGAACGCCTTTTTACTGTCAATATGACTGAGTCACTGAATACAACTGAGTTTAACTTTTGTATGTTTTCTGCTGGTGGTGTGCCTGCGGATTTTTTCAGTGGAAAAAAAATGTGACTTGGCTTAAAAAAAGGTTTAAAGACACTGCCCTAGCGAACAGACACCACCCGTTCAAACGTAGTCCACACCAGTGTTTTTCAACCACTGTGCGAGTCTAGTGTGCCGTGGGAGATGATCTAATTTCACCTATTTGGGTTAAAAATATTTTTTGCAAGCCAGTAGAAGTGGACTTGAAGAGGGTGTGGCATGGATGATTGTTTGGCGTCCAATAAAAGACTTGATGGAGGATTCTTCAAAAGCAAGGCTTCAGTCAGCAGATGTTAAAGCAGCATAAATCTACTGGAGAAGTAGTATGCATATATCTATAAAAAATGTTTTTTTTTAAAAAGAAGGGTTTTTAAGCCTTTTTTAAAAGCATCCACAGTCTGTGGTGCCCTCAGGTGGTCAGGGAGAGCATTCCGGAGACTGGTAAATAATAGGAGCGCAAGACAAGAACTAAAACACTACACACAGGAAAACACCTAAAAACTCCAAATAAGTCACGGCGGGATGTGACAGGTGGTGACAGTACACCTACTTTGAGACAAGAGCTATAGTCATGCATGGTTGGTTACGGTTTGAATTCATATCCAGCAATTGCGACAACGACTTTTTTTTTACTGTCAACCGAGTTTCGTTTTTTAACGATTTCTGCTGGTGGTGTGCCTCCGGATTTTTTCAACGCAAAAAATGTGCCTTGGCTCAAAAAAGGTTGAAAAACACTGCCCTAGCGAACAGACACCACCCATTCAAACGTAGTCTAGACCAGTGTTTTTCAACCACTGTGCGAGACACAGTCTGGTGTGCCGTGGGAGATGATCTAATTTCACCTATTTGGGTTAAAAAAAATTTTTGCAAACCAGTAATTATAGTCTGCAAATGATGTGTTGTTGTTGAGTGTCGGTGCTGTCTAGAGCTCGGCGGAGTAACCGTGTAATACTCTTCCATAACAGTAGGTGGCAGCCAATAGCTAATAGCTTTGTAGATGTCGGAAACAGCAGGAGGCAGAGTGCAGGTAAAAAGATGTCTAATGCCCCTAAGAAAAGGCATTGAAGCTTACGGAAGGCTATGCAGAACGAAACTAAAACTGAACTGGCTACAAAGTAAACAAAAACAGAATGCTGGACGACAGCAAAGACTTACTGTGGAGCAAAGATGGCGTCCACAATGTACATCCGTACATGACATGGCAATCAACACAAACATAATAATAATAATAATAATGATAGATTTTATTTGTAAAAAGCACTTTACATTGAGCAAACAACCTCAAAGTGCTACAGTGTATTAAAATAATAATAATAATAATAATTAAAAAAAGATAAATAAATAAATTAATTAATTTACAAATAACTAAAATAAAAAGTTAAACAAAAAACTAGAACAGCCTAATAGCTAGAAGTAGTATGCATATATCTATAAAAAGGCTTTTTTTTAAAAGAAGGGTTTTTAAGCCTTTTTTAAAAGCATCCACAGTCTGTGGTGCCCTCAGGTGGTCAGGGAGAGCATTCCAGAGACTGGGAAAAAATAGGAGCGCAAGACAAGAACTAAAACACTACACACAGGAAAACACCTAAAAACTCCAAATAAGTCACGGCGGGATGTTACAGGTGGTGACAGTACACTTACTTTGAGACAAGAGCTATAGTCATGCATGGTTGGTTACGGTTTGAATTCATATCCAACAATTGCGACAACGACTTTTTTTTTACTGTCAACCGAGTTTCGTTTTTTAACGATTTCTGCTGGTGGTGTGCCTCCGGATTTTTTCAACGCAAAAAATGTGCCTTGGCTCAAAAAAGGTTGAAAAACACTGCCCTAGCGAACAGACACTACCCATTCAAACGTAGTCTAGACCAGTGTTTTTCAACCACTGTGCGAGACACAGTCTGGTGTGCCGTGGGAGATGATCTAATTTCACCTATTTGGGTTAAAAATATTTTTTGCAAACCAGTAATTATAGTCTGCAAATGATGTGTTGTTGTTGAGTGTCGGTGCTGTCTAGAGCTCGGCGGAGTAACCGTGTAATACTCTTCCATATCAGTAGGTGGCAGCCAATAGCTAATAGCTTTGTAGATGTCGGAAACAGCAGGAGGCAGAGTGCAGGTAAAAAGATGTCTAATGCCCCTAAGAAAAGGCATTGAAGCTTAGAGAAGGCTATGCAGAACGAAACTAAAACTGAACTGACTACAAAGTAAACAAAAACAGAATGCTGGACGACAGCAAAGACTTACTGTGGAGCAAAGATGGCGTCCACAATGTACATCCGTACATGACATGGCAATCAACACAAAAATAATAATAATAATAATAATGATAGATTTTATTTGTAAAAAGCACTTTACATTGAGCAAACAACCTCAAAGTGCTACAGTGTATTAAAATAATAATAATAATATTTAAAAAAAAAAGATAAATAAATTAATTAATTAATTTACAAATAACTAAAATAAAAAGTTAAACAAAAAACTAGAACAGCCTAATAGCTAGAAGTAGTATGCATATATCTATAAAAAGGTTTTTTTTTTAAAAAAAGAAGGGTTTTTAAGCCTTTTTTAAAAGCATCCACAGTCTGTGGTGCCCTCAGGTGGTCAGGGAGAGCATTCCAGAGACTGGGAAAAAATAGGAGCGCAAGACAAGAACTAAAACACTACACACAGGAAAACACCTAAAAACTCCAAATAAGTCACGGCGGGATGTGACAGGTGGTGACAGTACACCTACTTTGAGACAAGAGCTATAGTCATGCATGGTTGGTTACGGTTTGAATTCATATCCAGCACTTGCGACAACGACTTTTTTTTACTGTCAACCGAGTTTCGTTTTTTAACGATTTCTGCTGGTGGTGTACGCAAAAAATGTGCCTTGGCTCAAAAAAGGTTGAAAAACACTGGTCTACACGGAGGTTAACAGAGTCCGTGTGCGCGAACGTAAACAAAGTCCACGTGACTAGATTTGAACATATCTTTGCAGAGAATAACAACTGAGGTGTGTGGACAGGTGAAGCACGACGTCGCAGCTTTGAAACAATCCATCCGACGAGTTCGCGCGCGTTCGTCCACGTGAACAGAGTCGCCGCAAGTGCAGAGGGTGTCCGCCAGCGTGCAGAGTGTCATTATTTTTTTTTTTAGGCGCCAGGATTTCTGCACCTTTTCATCATCTTTCCACAGCATGCTTGTTGGCAAACAGGTTTCCTGGTGTTTGTTGGCGGACTACACCCAAAGTTGAGTGAATGAGGACATCCGCAGGCTAAGACACTCTGATGTTGAGCACGAGGCGAACAAGCTGGCGGGGAGAAATGAACACTTGGCTGAGCTCACTCTGGTCGTGGCGTGACTCGCGATCAATATTCAATTTGTCCGCCTACAAAAAGCTGAAATAATTTGCGTTGTGGCCTTCCTCCGCCCGTCGCCGCGTGGCAGCGTTTAGTCACAGGTAATTGCTAAAACGTCTATTGATGAACCTGTGCTGCTAACTGCGGACGGAAAAGGGAATCGATGCCATCAAGCGGCGCTCGCGTTTCCTGCCACTGTCAACGTGGCCCGAAAGTTCAGAAAAATGCCGTCTTAAAAAAAGGAGACACATAATTGAAAGCCTTTTACGTTGCTTTTTTTTTTTTTGGGGACGCTGACATTTTGTCACTGGAGTGAGATTATTTATATTATTCACATGTGAGTAATTCTGTATAATAGACTATATATTATTCACATGTGAATAATGCTGTATAATAGACTGTATTTATATTATTTGCATGTGACTAATGCTGTATAATAGACTATTTATATTATTCACATGTGACTAATGCTGTATAATAAACTGTATTTATAATATTCACATGTGAATAATGCTGTATAATAAACTGTATTTATATTATTCACATGTGAATAATGCTGTATAATAGACTGTATTTATATTATTCACATGTGAATAATGCTGTATAATAGACTGTATTTATATTATTCACATGTGACTAATGCTGTATAATAGACTGTATTTATATTATTTGCATGTGACTAATGCTGTATAATAGACTATTTATATTATTCACATGTGACTAATGCTGTATAATAAACTGTATTTATAATATTCACATGTGAATAATGCTGTATAATAAACTGTATTTATATTATTCACATGTGAATAATGCTGTATAATAAACTGTATTTATATTATTCACATGTGAATAATGCTGTATAATAGACTGTATTTATATTATTCACATGTGACTAATGCTGTATAATAGACTGTATTTATGTTATTCACATGTGAATAATGCTGTATAATAGACTGTATTTATATTATTCGCATGTGACTAATGCTGTATAATAGACTGTATTTATATTATTCACATGTGACTAATGCTGTATAATAAACTTTATTTATATTATTCACATGTGAATAATGCTGTATAATAGACTGTATTTATATTATTCACATGTGAATAATGCTGTATAATAGACTGTATTTATATTATTCACATGTGAATAATGCTGTATAATAGACTGTATTTATATTATTCACATGTGACTAATGCTGTATAATAGACTGTATATTATTCCACATGTGAATAATGTTGTATAATAGACTGTATTTATATTATTCACATGTGAATAATGCTGTATAATAAACTGTATTTATATTATTCACATGTGAATAATGCTGTATAATAGACTGTATTTATATTATTCACATGTGAATAATGCTGTATAATAGACTGTATTTATATTATTCACATGTGACTAATGCTGTATAATAGACTGTATTTATATTATTTGCATGTGACTAATGCTGTATAATAGACTATTTATATTATTCACATGTGACTAATGCTGTATAATAAACTGTATTTATAATATTCACATGTGAATAATGCTGTATAATAAACTGTATTTATATTATTCACATGTGAATAATGCTGTATAATAAACTGTATTTATATTATTCACATGTGAATAATGCTGTATAATAGACTGTATTTATATTATTCACATGTGACTAATGCTGTATAATAGACTGTATTTATGTTATTCACATGTGAATAATGCTGTATAATAGACTGTATTTATATTATTCGCATGTGACTAATGCTGTATAATAGACTGTATTTATATTATTCACATGTGACTAATGCTGTATAATAAACTTTATTTATATTATTCACATGTGAATAATGCTGTATAATAGACTGTATTTATATTATTCACATGTGAATAATGCTGTATAATAGACTGTATTTATATTATTCACATGTGAATAATGCTGTATAATAGACTGTATTTATATTATTCACATGTGACTAATGCTGTATAATAGACTGTATATTATTCCACATGTGAATAATGTTGTATAATAGACTGTATTTATATTATTCACATGTGAATAATGCTGTATAATAAACTGTATTTATAATATTCACATGTGTATAATGCTGTATAATAAACTGTATTTATATTATTCACATGTGAATAATGCTGTATAATAGACTGTATTTATATTATTCACATGTGAATGATGCTGTATAATAGACTGTATTTATATTATTCACATGTGACTGATGCTGTATAATAGACTGTATTTATATTATTCACATGTGACTAATGCTGTATAATAGACTGTATTTATATTATTCACATGTGACTAATGCAGTATAATAAACTGTATTTATAATATTCAAATGTGAATAATGCTGTATAATAGACTATTTATATTATTCACATGTGACTGATGCTGTATAATAGACTGTATTTATATTATTTACATGTGAATAATGCTGTATAATAAACTGTATTTATATTATTCACATGTGACTAATGCTGTATAATAGACTGTATTTATATTATTCGCATGTGAATAATGCTGTATAATAGACTGTATTTATATTATTCACATGTGAATAATGCTGTATAATACATCGTATTTATATTATTCACATGTGAATAATGCTGTATAATAGACTGTATTTATATTATTCACATGTGAATAATGCTGTATAATAGACTGTATGACACAATGCTGTATAATAGACTGTATTTATATTATTCACATGTGAATCATGCTGTATAATAGACTGTATTTATATTATTCACATGTGAATAATGCTGTATAATAGACTGTATTTATATTATTCACATGTGAATAATGCTGTATAATAGACTGTATTTACATTATTCACATGTGAATAATGCTGTATAATAGACTGTATTTATATTATTCACATGTGAATAATGCTGTGTAATAGACTGTATTTATATTATTCACATGTGAATAATGCTGTATGATAGACTGTATTTATATTATTCACATGTGAATAATACTGTATAATAGACTGTATTTATCGTATTCACATGTGACTAATGCTGTATAATAGACTGTATTTATATTATTCACATGTGACTAATGCTGTATAATAGACTGTATTTATATTATTTGCATGTGACTAATGCTGTATAATAGACTATTTATATTATTCACATGTGACTAATGCTGTATAATAAACTGTATTTATAATATTCACATGTGAATAATGCTGTATAATAAACTGTATTTATATTATTCACATGTGAATAATGCTGTATAATAAACTGTATTTATATTATTCACATGTGAATAATGCTGTATAATAGACTGTATTTATATTATTCACATGTGACTAATGCTGTATAATAGACTGTATTTATGTTATTCACATGTGAATAATGCTGTATAATAGACTGTATTTATATTATTCGCATGTGACTAATGCTGTATAATAGACTGTATTTATATTATTCACATGTGACTAATGCTGTATAATAAACTTTATTTATATTATTCACATGTGAATAATGCTGTATAATAGACTGTATTTATATTATTCACATGTGAATAATGCTGTATAATAGACTGTATTTATATTATTCACATGTGAATAATGCTGTATAATAGACTGTATTTATATTATTCACATGTGACTAATGCTGTATAATAGACTGTATATTATTCCACATGTGAATAATGTTGTATAATAGACTGTATTTATATTATTCACATGTGAATAATGCTGTATAATAAACTGTATTTATAATATTCACATGTGAATAATGCTGTATAATAAACTGTATTTATATTATTCACATGTGAATAATGCTGTATAATAGACTGTATTTATATTATTCACATGTGAATGATGCTGTATAATAGACTGTATTTATATTATTCACATGTGACTGATGCTGTATAATAGACTGTATTTATATTATTCACATGTGACTAATGCTGTATAATAGACTGTATTTATATTATTCACATGTGACTAATGCAGTATAATAAACTGTATTTCTAATATTCAAATGTGAATAATGCTGTATAATAGACTATTTATATTATTCACATGTGACTGATGCTGTATAATAGACTGTATTTATATTATTTACATGTGAATAATGCTGTATAATAAACTGTATTTATATTATTCACATGTGACTAATGCTGTATAATAGACTGTATTTATATTATTCGCATGTGAATAATGCTGTATAATAGACTGTATTTATATTATTCACATGTGAATAATGCTGTATAATACATCGTATTTATATTATTCACATGTGAATAATGCTGTATAATAGACTGTATTTATATTATTCACATGTGAATAATTCTGTATAATAGACTGTATTTATATTATTCACATGTGAATCATATTGCATAATAGACTGTATTTACATTATTCACATGTGAATCATGCTGTATAATAGACTGTATTTATATTATTCACATGTGAATAATGCTGTATAATAGACTGTATGACACAATGCTGTATAATAGACTGTATTTATATTATTCACATGTGAATCATGCTGTATAATAGACTGTATTTATATTATTCACATGTGAATAATGCTGTATAATAGACTGTATTTATATTATTCACATGTGAATAATGCTGTATAATAGACTGTATTTACATTATTCACATGTGAATAATGCTGTATAATAGACTGTATTTATATTATTCACATGTGAATAATGCTGTGTAATAGACTGTATTTATATTATTCACATGTGAATAATGCTGTATGATAGACTGTATTTATATTATTCACATGTGAATAATACTGTATAATAGACTGTATTTATCGTATTCACATGTGACTAATGCTGTATAATAGACTGTATTTATATTATTCACATGTGACTAATGCTGTATAATAGACTGTATTTATCTTATTCACATGTGACTAATGCTGTATAATAGACTGTATTTATATTATTCACATGTGAATAATGCTGTATGATAGACTGTATTTATATTATTCACATGTGAATAATGCTGTATAATAGACTGTATTTATATTATTCACATGTGAATAATGCTGTAAAATAGACTGTATATATATTATTCTCATGTGAATAATGCTGTATAATAGACTGTATTTATTTTATTCACATGTAAATAATGCTGTATAATAGACTTTATTTATATTATTCACATGTGAATAATGCTGTATAATAGACTGTATTGATATTACTCACATGTAAAAAAACAAAACCTAAGTGTTTATTGTTTATTGGGAGCGAACTAACTAAAGTACTTTCTATTCTATTCTATTCTATTACTGAGAGTGTCAATGGAGGGATAATAAGAATAGCATATCTAAGTAGAGCCTTTTAATGTTCAACATGAGAGCAAATTACAGTACGGGCTCATTAAAGGAAGTCATTTAATACAGGCTGGACACACAGGAAAAATGTGGGTATTATACAATAAAAATAATGGGTTTTTTTTACTATTTGTAATTTGATATACAGTAACTACAGTCAAACATGTCCACAGCGGCCACAAAAATGTAGTGTTATAAATCGTGTCTTTTTTTTTTTTTACTCCATATAGCGGCCACTAATTTCAAATTCTGCTGCAATTATACAAAACCCCAAAACCAGTGACGTTGGCATGTTGTGTAAATGGTAAATAAAAACAGAATACAATGATTTGCAAATCCTTTTCAACTTATATTCAATTGAATAGACTGCAAAGACAAGATACTTAACGTTCGAACTGGAAAACTTTATTTTTTGCAAATATTAGCTCATTTGGAATTTGATGCCTGCAACATGTTTCAAAAAAGCTGGCACAAGTGGCAAAAAAGACTGAGACAGTTGAGGAATGCTCATCAAACACTTATTTGGAACATCCCACAGGTGAACGGGCTAATTGGGAACAGGTGGGTGCCATGATTGGATATAAAAGCAGCTTCCATGAAATGCTCAGTCATTCACAAACAAGGATGGGGAAAGAGTCACCACTTTGTGAACGAATGAGTGACTGAGAAAATTGTCAAACAGTTTAAGAACAACATTTCTCAACGAGCTTTTGCAAGGAATTTAGGGATTTCACCATCTACGGTCCGTAATATCATCAAAAGGTTCGGAGAATCTGGAGAATTCACTGCACGTAAGCGATGATATTACGGACCTTCGATCCCTCAGGCGGTACTGCATCAAAAAGTGAAATCAGTGTGTAAAGGATATCGCCACATCAGTAACTACAGTTTGTTGTTACATCTGTAAGTGCAAGTTAAAACTCTATTTTGCAAAGAGAAACCCATTTATCAACAACACCCAGAAACGCTGCCAGCTTTACTGGGCCCGAGCTCATCTAAGATGGACTTTTGCATAATGTAAAAGTGTTCTGTGGTCTGACGAGTCCGCATTTTAAATTGTTTTTGGAAAGTGTGGATGTCGTGTCCTCCGGACCAAAGAGGAAAAGAACCATCCGGATTGTTTTAGGCGCAAAGTTGAAAAGCCAGCATCTGTGGTCAATCAATCAATCAATGTTTATTTATATAGCCCTAAATCACAAGTGTCTCAAAGGGCTGTACAAGCCACAACGACATCCTCGGTACAGAGCCCACATACGGGCAAGGAAAAACTCACCCCAGTGGGACGTCGGTGAATGACTATGAGAAACCTTGGAGAGGACCGCATATGTGGGTAACCCCCCCCCCCCCCCCCCCCCCCCTCTAGGGGAGACCGAAAGCAACGGATGTCGAGTGGGTCTGACATAATATTGTGAAAGTCCAGTCCACAGTGGATCCAACACATCAGCGGGAGTCCAGTCCACAGCGGGGCCAACAGGAAACCATCCCGAGCGGAGACGGGTCAGCAGCGCAGAGATGTCCCCAACCGATGCACAGGCTAGTGGTCCACCCGGGGTCCCGACTCTGGACAGCCAGCACTTCATCCATGGCCACCGGACCTATGCAACTCCCCCTCGCAAGGGACAGGGGAGAAGAGGAGAGGAGAAAAGAAACGGCAGATCAACTGGTCTAAAAAAAGGGGGGTCTATTTAAAGGCTAGATTATACAAATGAGTTTTAAGATGGGACTTAAATGCTTCTACTGAGGTAGCATCTCTAACTGTTACCGGGAGGGCATTCCATAGTACTGGAGCCCGAATAGAAAACGCTCTATAGCCCGCAGACTTTTTTTTGGCTCTGGGAATCACTAATAAGCCGGAGTTCTTTGAACGCAGATTTCTTGTCGGGACATATGGTACAATACAATCGGCGAGATAGGCTGGAGCTAAACCGTGTAGTATTTTATACGTAAGTAGTAAAACCTTAAAGTCGCATCTTAAGTGCACAGGAAGCCAGTGCAGGTGAGCCAGTATAGGCGTAATATGATCAAACTTTCTTGTTTTTGTCAAAAGTCTAGCAGCCGCATTTTGTACCAACTGTAATCTTTTAATGCTAGACATAGGGAGACCCGAAAATAATACGTTACAGTAATCGAGACGAGACGTAACGAACGCATGAATAATGATCTCAGCGTCGCTAGTGGACAAAATGGAACGAATTTTAGCGATATTACGGAGATGAAAGAAGGCCGTTTTAGTAACACTCTTAATGTGTGACTCAAACGAGAGAGTTGGGTCGAAGATAATACCCAGATTCTTTACAGAGTCGCCTTGTGTAATTGTTTGGTTGTCAAATGTTTAGGTGGTATTATTAAATAGATGTCGGTGTCTAGCAGGACCGATAATCAGCATTTCCGTTTTCTTAGCGTTGAGTTGCAAAAAGTTAGCGGACATCCATTGTTTAATTTCATTAAGACACGCCTCCAGCTGACTACAATCCGGCGTGTTGGTCAGCTTTAGGGGCATGTAGAGTTGGGTGTCATCAGCATAACAGTGAAAGCTAACACCGTACTTGCGTATGATGTCACCCAGCGGCAGCATGTAAATACTAAAGAGTGCAGGGCCAAGAACCGAACCCTGGGGAACTCCGCACGTTACCTTGACATAGTCCGAGGTCACATTGTTATGGGAGACGCACTGCATCCTGTCAGTAAGATAAGAGTTAAACCAAGACAAGGCTAAGTCTGACATACCAATACGCGTTTTGATACGCTCTAATAAAATATTATGATCGACGGTATCGAAAGCGGCGCTAAGATCAAGAAGCAGCAACATAGATGACGCATCAGAATCCATCGTTAGCAATAGATCATTAGTCATTTTTGCGAGGGCTGTCTCCGTAGAGGGATTTGCCCTGAAACCGGATTGAAAAGGTTCACAGAGATTGTTAGTCACTAAGTGTTCATTTAGCTGCTGTGCAACAATTTTTTCGAGAATTTTGGAAATAAACGGAAGGTGGGAGACCGGTCGGTAGTTTACCATGAGGTCAGGATCGAGGTTAGGTCTTTTGAGCAGAGGATGAATAACCGCTTTTTTGAATGCTAGGGGAACAGTGCCGGAGGAAAGTGATAAGTTTATAATATTTAACACTGATGGACCTAATAATACAAACAGTTCCTTGATAAGTTTCCCAGGAAGTGGGTCAAGTAAACATGTTGTTTGTTTTATCCCACTTACACGCTGTAATAATTCCTCTAATGTTATTTCATCAAAAATAGAGAGACTATTTTGGAGGGCAGTGTCCGTCGTATATACAGTCGTATTTGTGTTAATAGAACCCAGTTGTAGCTGAGATGCGTTGTCTTTAATCTCTTTTCTAATGAGTTCAATTTTCTTATTAAAGAAATTCATAAAATCATCTGCCGAGTGGGTGGAGCTACTGGGAGAAGTCCCTTGTTGGGTTAGCGATGCTACTGTACTAAACAGAAATTTAGGATCGTTTTTGTTGAGGCGGATGAGATTTGAGTAGTATTTAGCTTTAGCTAAGGTAAGCATGCGTTTATAAGTTATTAAACTATCACTCCATGCTTGATGGAAAACCTCAAGTTTAGTCGCACGCCATTTGCGTTCCAGTTTTCTACATGATCATTTATGAGCTCTAATTTCTTCTGTAAACCATGGGGTGCGCCTTTTAGGGGCCCTTTTTTGCTTTAGCGGTGCTATACTATCAATAATTTCGCGCAAGGCATCGTCAAAGTTGTTAGTGAGGTTATCAATAGAGCCGACATAATTTGGGAATGGTGCCATTACCGAAGGCAGTAGGTCAGCAAGAGTCGTCGTTGTGGCAGCATTAATGTTGCGGCCGCTATAGCAGTTATTATTATTATTAGCTTGTTGACAATGAGTCAAAACTTCAAATTTTATAAGGTAATGATCGGACATTACTTTAGTATATGGAAGTATCATAACTTTGGAGGTGGTGACACCCCTGACAAGCACTAGATCTATTGTATTACCGTTGCGATGCGTGGGTTCATGTATTATTTGTGTAAGACCACAGCTATCAATTATGGTTTGGAGCGCCACGCACTGAGGGTCCGATGGGGTATTCATATGGATATTAAAGTCCTCCATTATGATTATATTGTCGGCGTGCGTCACTAGATCAGCAACGAACTCTGAGAATTCACTGATAAAGTCCGAATAGGGCCCAGGGGGGCGGTAGATAACAGCCAGGTCGAGAGGTAATGGTGATGGTATGGGGGTGTATTAGTGCCCAAGACATGGGTAACTTACACATCTGTGAAGGCACCATTAATGCTGAAAGGTACATACAGGTTTTGGAGCAACGTCATCATGGGCGCCCCTGCTTATTTCAGCAAGACAATGGCAAGCCACGTGTTACAACAGCGTGGCTTCATAGTAAAAGAGTGCGGTACTAGACTGGCCTGCCTGTAGTTCAGACCTGTCTCCCATTGAAAATGTGTGGCGCATTATGAAGCCTAAAATACCACAACGGAGACCCCCGGACTGTTGAACAACTTAAGCTGTACATCAAGCAAGAATGGGAAATAATTCCCAAACATTGGTCTCCTCAGTTCCCAAACGTTTACTGAGGGTTGTTAAAAGGAAAGGCCATGTAACACAGTGGTGAACATGTCCCTGTGCCAACTTTTTTGCAATTAAATTCTAAGTTAATGATTATTTGCAAAAAAAAAATAGGTTTCTCAGTTCGAACATCAAATATCTTGTCTTTGCAGTCTGTTCAATTGAATATGAGTTAAAAAAGGATTTACAAATCATCGTATTCTGTTTTTATTTACCATTTACACAACGTGCCAACTTCACTGGTTTGGGGTTTTGTACACACTTAGATTAGTCATGCGATTTATTTTGACCGAGCAAGCTCTTCTACCTTCACCGCTGTATGGTCAGTGATCAGATCAATGCACACGTCAGTCAAAGATGAGTGAGGAGATGCCGACTGATGTGCTCAAGCACTCCGAAATACAGCCTGAAAGAACTTTACAACTGTTACCAAGTTTGGTGCCAATAAATTACAACATTTAAAAACGTTCCTAGTTGACATTCTGAAACTGAAATTGCATTTGTGTACAAATATCGGGGTCTTTTCTTAGGCAAATTTGAATTACGGAAGCGAGTAATCACCCGTGACTAGTCATGATTAACCCAAATCCTAAAAATGCAATTACCGTATTTTACGGACTATAAGACGCAACATTTTTACCGTGCTTTGAACCCTGCGGCTTATAAAAAGGTGCACCTAATTTAAAGATTCTTCTTCGCCAACGGCCATAATGTTTTGTATTCCACAAATAGCTTCCAATAACGCCGACAGAGAGACTTAAATTGTGTTATTGTTTGTGCTATGGCGCCATCTTTTGGATGAGTTCGCTCACTGCAACAAGTGCTGCGTTTTAAAAATGTCTTCCCTGTTTTGTGCCTTGAACCGGAAGTAAAGTTAAAGTCCCAATGATTCTCACACACACACACTAGGTGAAATGTGTCCTGTGCATTTGACCCATCCCCATGTTTACCCCCTCGGAGTTGAGGGGAGCAGTGAGCAGCATCGTGTGCCGCGCTCTGGAATCATTTGGTGATATAACCCCCAACCCTTGATGCTGAGTGCCAAGCAGGGAGGCAATGAGTCCCATTTTTTGTAATCTTTGGTATGACTCGGCCGGGGTTTGAACTCACAACCTCCCAGTCTCAGGGTGGACACTCTAACCCAGGCCTGGGCAATTAGTTTGACTCGGGGGGGCCAAATTTAGAGAAAAAAATGTGTCTGGGGGCCGGTATATCTATTTTTAGGAACACTAACACAAAACCTCACAATAATGTCGGATTTAATGCTAAAAACTGTAATAAAGAAATATGTAAAATATTTATTTCTTCTAAAATTTGGTGGGTGTGGCTTAAATACCGGTGCGCTCTATAGCCGGAAAATCATTTGTTTCAAAAAATTAATAATTTGACAGCTTTGTTTTTTACATCTTTATTTACAACAATTACATACAGTATGGTACTGATTGAAACCAATATGGATATTGATACTTTCCTAACAATTTACATACCGAGTGGTACCGTTTCGAAAAATTATGTGCCTCGCCGAGGAAAAAATATTACTGAAAAAAGGAGTTATCGTTTTTTTCATTTTTATATATAGATATGGACTCAACTTGACAACCTTAACCTTGACAAAAGCGAACTTTCAAATGCTTGGCAAAGCTGTCTGATAAAATTGATGTTTTGAAAGATTTCACGTTACACCAACAACTCTGTGTTTTCTTCCAAAATTGGTTTCCAAGAAAATTGCTTTTGGTAGTTTAGCAGACATGTGCTTGTACATTTCACAAAGTGTTAGCTGGTAGACTTCATCCAAAGGGCAAAAAAGTGCTTCATTAATTGGGAGGTAAGTAACTAAGCAAAGCTCACGGTTGCTTTGTGCTTCTACGTCGAGGCTCGAGACTACCCCGATCTAGTCTTGGACTTGGATTGGTTAGATCTAGTCTTAGACTTGGATTGCTTCGATATAGTCTGAGACTTTAATTGGTCCGATCTAGTCTTAGACTTGGATTGGTCAGATCTAGTCTTAGACTTAGATTGGTCAGATCTAGTCTTAGATTGGTCAGATCTAGTCTTAAACTTGGATTGGTCCGATCTAGTCTGAGACTTGAATTTGTCGGATCTAGTCTTAGACTTGGATTGGTCGGATCTAGTCTTAGACTTAGATTGGTCAGATCTAGTCTTAGATTGGTCAGATCTAGTCGTAGACTTGAATTGGTCTGATCTAGTCTTAGACTTGGATTGGTCAGATCTAGTCTTAGACTTGGTTTGGTCAGATCTAGTCTTAGATAGATAGTACTTTATTGATTCCTTCAGGAGAGTTCCCTCAGGAAAATTAAAAGACTTGGATTGGTCAGATCTAGTCTTACACTTAGATTGGTCAGATCTAGTCTTAGACTTAGATTGGTCAGATCTAGTCTTAGATTGGTCAGATCTAGTCTTAGACTTGGATTGGTCCAATCTAGTCTTAGACTTGGATTGGTCCGATCTAGTCATAGACTTAGATTGGTCAGATCTAGTCTTAGATTGGTCAGATCTAGTCTTAGATTGGTCAGATCTAGTCTTTTACTTGGATTGGTCAGATCTAGTCTTACACTTGGATTGGTCCGATCTAGTCTGAGACTTGAATTGGTCCGATCTAGTCTTAGACTTGGATTGGTCAGATCTAGTCTTAGACTTAGATTGGTCAGATCTAGTCTTAGATTGGTCAGATCTAGTCGTAAACTTAAATTGGTCTGATCTAGTCTTAGACTTGGATTGGTTCGATATAGTCTGAGACTTTAATTGGTCCGATCTAGTCTTAGACTTGGATTGGTCAGATCTAGTCTTAGACTTAGATTGGTCAGATATAGTCTTAGATTTGTCAGATCTAGTCGTAGACTTGAATTGGTCTAATGTAGTCTTAGACTAGGTTTTATCAGATCTAGTCTTAGACTTGGTTTGGTCAGATGTAGTCTTAGATCAGGGGTCGGCAACCCGCGGCTCCGGAGCCGCATGCGGCTCCTTGACCACTCTGATGCGGCTCAGCTACATACATGCCGACCCCCCCGATTTTCCCAGGAGACTTATGGATCTCAGTGTCTCTCATAGATTACTCCCAGGGAAAAAAATAATCCTATTTACACTCTAATTACTAAATAAAGGACGTGCCCTAAATGCACTGCAGTAATTGTCCTCTATAGCAATTACATACAGCGTGCCAGTCCAGCCACATGTTGCATGTTGTTATTACTTGCACATACAGGAGACAGCAAAGCACAGTTACTCATCAGCCACACAGCTTACACTGACGGTAGCCGTATCAAACAACTTTAACATTGTTACGTTACAAATATGCGCCACACTGTGAACCCACACCAAAAAAGAATGAAAAACACATTTCTGGAGAACATCCCACCGTAACACAACATAAACACAACACAACCATTACCCAGAATCCCATGCAGCCCTAACTCTTCCGGTCTACATTATACACCCCCGCTACCACCAAATCCCCCACACATCAACACCCCCCCCCCCCCCCCCCCCCTCTCCGTGCGTTGGTTGAGCGGAAGAGTTAGGGCCGCATGGGATTCTGGGTATTGGTACCGTCAGTGTAAGATGTGTGGCTGCTGAGTTAGTACGCCTTGCTGTCACTTACGTGAGCAAGCTGAAATTGCATTCTACGTGTGGTCGAGCAGGTACACTGTTAGGGCTGACTGTAGAGGGCGCCAAATGCAGTGTCATCACGCTCTGATATTCGGGAGTCTCCCGGGAAAAATTAGAGGGTTGGCAAGTATGACGCTATCAAGCGCCATTCATTCAAAACTCGCGGGCTGCACTAACATCAAATTTCCACATTAAAGTGCGTGCCGGTGCGTGTGTCGGAGACCCCTGGTTAACATAGCACAAAGCATTTAAGCTTTGTATGCGGTGTTTTTCATTTAAAAAATTTTTTTGTGGCTCCCATTACTTTCTTTAATTTGTGAAACTTGCCAAAATGGCTCTTTGAGTGGTAAAGGTTGCCGACCCCTGACTTAGATAGATAGATAGTACTTTATTAATTCCTTCAGGAGAGTTCCCTCAGGAAAATTAAAAGACTTGGATTGGTCAGATCTAGTTTTAGACTTAGATTGGTCCAATCTAGTCTTAGACTTAGATTGGTCCAATCTAGTCTTAGACTTGAATTGGTTCGATCTAGTCTTAGACTTGAATTGGTCAGATCTAGTCTTAGACTTGGATTGGTCCGATCTAGTCTTAGACTTGGATTGGTCCGATCTAGTATTAGACTTAGATTGGTCCGATCTAGTCTGAGACTTGAATTGGTTCGATCTAGTCTGAAACTTTAATTGGTCAGATATAGTCTTAGACTTGTATTGGTCCGATCTAATCTGAGACTTGAATTGGTCAGATCTAGTGTTAGACTTGTATTGGTCCAATCTAGTCTTAGACTTAGATTGGTCAGATCTAGTCTTCGATTGTTCAGATGTAGTCTCAGAATTGGATTGGTCCGATTTAGACTTAGATTGGTCCGATCTAGTCTGAGACTTGAATTGGTCCGATCTAGTCTTAGACTTAGATTGGTCAGATCTAGTCTTAGACATGGGTTGGTCAGATCTAGTCTTAGACTTGGATTGGTCAGATCTAGTCTTAGACTTAGATTGGTCAGATCTAGTCTTAGATTGGTCATATCTAGTCGTAGACTTGAATTGGTCAGATCTAGTCTTAGACTTGGATTTATCAGATCTAGTCTTAGACTTGGATTGGTCAGATCTAGTCTTAGACTTAGATTGGTCAGATCTAGTCTTAGATTGGTCAGATCTAGTCTTAGACTTGGATTGGTCAGATCTAGTCTTAGACTTGGATTGGTCCGATCTAGTCTGAGACTTGGATTGGCCAGATCTAGTCTTAGACTTAGATTGGTCAGATCTAGTCTTAGATTGGTCAGATCTAGTCTTAGACTTAGATTGGTCAGATCTAGTCTTAGATTGGTCAGATCTAGTCTTATACTTGGATTGGTCAGATCTAGTCTTAGACTTGGATTGGTCCGATCTAGTCTGAGACTTGAATTGGTCCGATCTAGTCTTAGACTTGGATTGGTCAGATCTAGTCTTAGACTTAGATTGGTCATATCTAGTCATAGACTTGAATTGGTCAGATCTAGCATGAACTGATGACGCCTACTCGGATGAGACGCTGTTAGTACTTCATTCCCTTGGCGTGTACGACTCGTTTGTCATTGGGCAAGTACAACGGAATTTCATTTTCAGCACAAACCCAATCAAGATTAGACACACATTGTTCAGGGTTACAGACCAGGTACGCTGATGGGTCGCCACTTACGGCGCCCCTTATTAGGTGGGACAAAGGTAGACGCTGGGGGAGGATGGGTAAAAAAAAGCCGACCTCAGACTGGGCTCCCAGTCTGGAGTGAGAAAAACAACTGTTTTGATGCAAACGAGCAATCCTCCTGTCAAAGCCAACAACAATTGAAGTGTAATCTCCTTTCTACCATTCCTAAAAGACCAGAATGTCGTTTGTGCCATTTGTTTACAACTGAATGAATTGCTAATGTGGGAGATTCCGACTATTTTGGACTGGTAGTAGTCGATCCACAGCGATCGCTCTGCCACACAAGACCTCAAAGCTAATGAGGGGAAATCACACTTCAACAACTGACAGTTAGGATTGCTCGTTTGCATCAAAACAGTTGTTTTTCCTCAATACGATAGGGCAAAACCATCCTTGCTCAGGCACACCCTCCTGGTTTTGGAGTATAAATAGTTGGGGATTTGGCTCCAACAGCTGGACTACATCTGACCAATCTAAGTCTAAGACTAGATCTGACCAATGAGCACAACCTGATGAAGCCTACTGAGGTATCGGCACCAGCCGCAAGACTAGATCTGACAAATCTAAGTCTAAGACTTAATCTGACCAATCGAAGTCTATGAGCACGAACTGATGAAGCCTACTGTGGTATTTGCACCAGCTGCTAGACTAGATCTGACCAATCTAAGTCTATGAGCATGAACTGATGAAGCCTACTCGGATGAGACGCTGTTAGTACTTCATTCCCTTGGCGTGTACGACTCGTTTGTCATTGGACAAGTACAACGGAGTTTCATTTTCAGCACAAACCCAATCAAGATTAGACACACATTGTTCAGGGTTACAGAGCAGGTACGCTGATGGGTCGCCACTTACGGCGCCCCGTATAAGGTGGGACAAAGGTAGACGCTGGGGGAGGATGGGTAAAAAAAAGCCGACCTCAGACTGGGCTCCCAGTCTGGAGTGAGGAAAAAAAACTACATAGCAAAGCACGTTTACATGTTACGACATACAACTCAAGGCTTGCAACGGGGGCCGAAGCTGCCAGCCACTAGGGGCGTACAGACTGCCCTCGCCTATCTGGCTAAAATGTTGCAGTCAAAGTGACTTATTGATTAATTTATGTTGTGATAGGTTAGTCGCCATTGTTTACTAGCTAACAAAGCAGAATGCAGTAATCCAAAATGGTTCGCGACGAGAGGGACGCATGAACCGATGTGCTGACTAACAATGGTCGTTAATGTGGTGTGATCAGGTGTCGTGGATCTGGGAGCCCATTGACGGCCAGCGGGACAACATCGCCGTGTACCATCCAGAATATGGGCAGAGTTTCCCCAACCTGTCCTTCAAAGACCGTGTGGTCTTCCTGCACAACAACCTGGAGAACCCGTCCATCAGGATTTCCGATCTGCGGATGTCCGACGCGGGCCGCTACACCTGCGAGTACGCCACCTACCCGTCCGGGAACGAGCAGGGCACCAGCACCCTCGTCATGCTCGGTGAGTAAACGGCTGCGGCGTGGCTAAAAAGCATGTGGTTTTAGGTGCTCCTGTGCGGTGCAGGCATCGCTCAAGGATTAGAAAAGACGGAGCGGAGTAATATTTGAGCATTACGGCAGAGGAGAGACGTGATTCAAACCGGTTCTGAAGAGCTGTTGCGCTTCATCAGCCTTGACGGGCGCCTCCCGAGCCGTCTGCTTATCACCGCTCTCAGCTGAAGAGCGCCCCGTCAGGCCCAAAGCCCGAGACGAAGCAATTTGCAGCTGATTCCCTTAGAGGATTCAGGCGCCGGTCCGATGCCGAGCGAGGATGACTTTCAGACACGACGGCGCATTTATCAGCCTTTCTTCAAGTCTTCCACTAGCCTTTCAACGAACTTTGCTTCGCAACACAATGAAGTTGTTATTGAACAAGACGCCCGACCCGCCGTCACATTTTATTGATGGAGCAGTGACAAAAAAAAAAAAAAAAAAAGATTCATAAAGGTCACTATGAATTCATCAAAAGAGTGTAATTAATTTTTAAAGCAGATTAGGGCTGTTGAAATGTCTCTTTTTATTGAGATATGGTGGATTTACATGGTTTGTTAACCAAAAAGTTTGTTTTATGAAGCAAAGTTCTCCAAAGTCCCTATTTTAGTAAAATAATTCACACTTAGGAGACAGTAAAAAGTGTTTACATACTGTATATGTATAAAAAAAAATCATAACAAAGGGGTAATGGATCAACATATAGCGGTATAGCTCGGTTGGTAGAGTGGCCAGCAACTTGAGGGTTCCAGGTTCAATCCCCGCTTCCGCCAACCTAGTCACTGCCGTTGTGTCCTTGGGCAAGACACTTAACCCCACCTGCTCCCAGTGCCACCCACACTGGTTTAAATGTAACTTAGATATTGGGATTCACTATGTAAAGGCTTTGAGTCACTAGAGAAAAGCGCTATATAAATATAATTCACTTCACTTCACTTCACTTCACTTCAATCTCTTTACAGCAGGGTTGTCGAAACTAATTCCACTGATGGCGCACACTGAAAAATCAAGGCATGGCAAGGCTGTTTTGATTATTTTCATCTTCAAAACCAATACAATATATCGAATTTTTTATAAAAATGTAGAAACAAGTCATATATATATATATATTATATATATATATATATATATATATATATATATATATATATATATATATATATATTATATATATATATATATATATATATATATATATTATGTATATATATATAGAGAGAGACACATATATATATATATATATATATATATATATATATATATATATATATATATATATATATGTGTCTCTCTCTATATATATATACATATATATATATAATATATATATATATATTATATATATATATATAGACACATATATAGACATATAGACTAATACAATATATATAATTTTTTATAAAAATGTAGAAACAAGTCATATATATATAAATATATGTATATATATATATATACATACATATATATATATATATATATTTTTTTTTTTATAGACATATATATATATATATATATATATATATATATATATATATATATATATATATATATATATATATATATATATATATATATATATATATATATATATAGACATATAGACTAAGACTTAGACAAACTTTAATGATCCACAAGGGAAATTGTACCACACAGTAGCTCAGTTACAAAGGATGGAAAGGGTAAGGATGGAAAGGATAATGCAGGTATAAAGTAGACTAACAATGTACCATAGTGGCAATATAAATATAACATATATGTAATATTTACATATCATATATACAGTATATAATATATACTGATATATTATAATATTATATTATATTTTTATATAATATATACATCCATCCATTTTTCTACCTTTGGTCCCTTACGGGGTCGCGGGGGGTGCTGCAGACTATATATATAACTAATACCATGTACAATATTACGGTATATGAAACAGCTGCAGCAAAAAAAAAAGGACAGCATAAAACAAAGAGTAGATCCAGCTGAAAATATACACTATAAACAAAGAGAGGTAGCTAACAAAGAAGTGGTCAGGTAAAAGACAGATATCATCATATATATGTATGTTTTCTTTTTCTTTAAGGCTTAAATCTCAAGATCAACGGCAGGTCTGTCGATAAGTTTTTTGACATATACACTCCAGGAATACGATAAAACACCCGTCAAATGTTCTTGTTTTACTCCCTCAAACAAGTAACCCACAAAAATTATATAACATTTCAAAAGGGAAAAGGAAAGAAAACATGCATGAGTCAAATAATACAGGGAAATATTGACATGAAGCCACAGACAACTGCACTCTTGAATGTCCCCAACACGGTGCAGTGATACACAAAGTAGACAAATGTCTCATCAATTATCTACCTTTCCATTACCTTTCAATCGGGGTTACATTTGAGATCAGTCTCTTTTACATATTTTAGGAAACTACCCCGTAATAAAGTTAATTTTTTAAATGTCTTAAATGTTATGCAATATTTTCCCCCAAAAGGTTTTCATGTCAAATATTTGGAGCCTTAAATAGGTCAATATTTTATAACATTGATTTTTATTCATTATTTTTTTTTTGAGCAATGAGTTAAAAAAAAGATTATTGTGGATCTAAAAGGGCCCCATTCATAAAAGTGTTAACAATAAGTCATACTTTTTTTGTTACTTTAAATACTTAAAATAATCCTCTAGATCAGTGTTTTTTCACCACTGAGATACAGTCTGGTGTGCCGTGGGAGATGATCTAATTTCACCTATTTGGGTTAAAACATTTTTGCAAACCAGTAATTATAGTCTGCAAATGATGTGTTGTTGTTGAGTGTCGGTGCTGTCTAGAGCTCGGCAGAGTAACCGTGTAATACTCTTCCATATCAGTAGGTGGCAGCTGGTAGCTAATTGCTTTGTAGATGTCGGGAACAGCGGGAGGCAGTGTGCAGGTAAAAAATGTGTCTAATGCTTAAACCAAAAATAAACAAAAGGTGAGTGCCCCTAAGAAAAGGCATTGAAGCTTAGGGAAGGCTATGCAGAACGAAACTAAAACTGAACTGGCTACAAAGTAAACAAAAACAGAATGCTGGACGACAGCAAAGACTTACTGTGGAGCAAAGACGGCGCCCACAAAGTACACCCGAACATGACATGACAATCAACAATGTCCCCACAAAGAAGGATAAAAAGCAACTGAAATATTCTTGATCGCTATAACAAAGTAGATGCGGGGAATATCGCTCAAAGGAAGACGTGAAACTGTTACAAAAGAGAAAAAGCCACCAAAATAGAAGCGAAAACACTACACACAGGAAAACAGCAACAAACTCCAAATAAGTCAGGGCGTGATGTGACAGGTCATGATAGTACACCTCCTTTGAGACAAGAGCTATATTGATGCATGGTTGGTTATGGTTTAAATTCATACCCGACAACGACTTTTTACTGTCAACTGAGTTTCGTTTTTTAATGATTTCTGCTGGTGGTGTGCCTCCGCATTTTCTCAATGCAAAAAATGTGCCTCGGCTCAAAAAAGGTTGAAAAACACTGCTTTAGATCAACTTCAGATCTATCAGTCGATTGTAAGTTTTTGTTATTTATTATGTAATCATTTGTTTTATTTGTTAAATAACTGTTATATTTGATGCATAGTAAATGGAGCCTTCAGTAGGTCAATAATTCATAACAACATTGATTTTGATTCATTATTTCTCACTCAGACCGAGCTGCGCTTCGTTTAGTCCTCGCTTCACCCGGAATCTTTCCAGCAAGGCAGAGCTTTAAAAATGTGTGTGTAGTGACCCATGATGTTGTTGTTTATTGGCAAATAGTCGTTTTTAAGTCCACAGCAAATTCCCCCTTTTGTTTTCCCCAGGCTGCTTTGTTGGCTTTTTGGAGCCATTTTGACAAAAGTTGGTGAATGGCAAGAAAAGAAACACACGCTGAAGCTCTCAGAAGTGACGGCAAAGTAATAAAGTTTTTATAAATCGAAGTTCCAATGTGTATTTGTCGTAGGGCTGTTAAACGGTTGAAATATTTAATGGCGATTACCATATTTTCCGGACTATAGAGCACATATATTAGCCGCACCCACTAAATAACAGGGGACATTTTTTCCCATATATCATATATATTAGTAAGTATAAAGAGTTTTAGTTATATTTTAAAGCTTACAAACGTGGCTTGGAGTGATAATTGGAGTATCCATAAGAGTAGAAACGCTATAGACGGCGAGAAGACTGAACAGCATTCCGGTTGGGGGAAGAAAAAAAAAAAGAAAAAAAAGCACTCGTGGGAGTGAGCAACCAATAAATATGCTTTGTTTCTGTTTTTCCGAAAAGTTTTTTTAAGGCCAAGAAAAATCCATAAATTGGCCGCACCGTCTTACAAGCCGCAGGGCTCAAAGTGAATGAAAAAAGTAGCGGCTTGTATAGTTCGTAATTTACAGGAATAGCATTGTCCATATGTAACTCGCAATTAATATTGATTAATTGCAGAAAAACAATTTTTTATCATTACTAAGTGTACCTTAGACAGATAATTTTCAAGTTTTTAATACTCGATACTTGGCCGATTTTCTTGAAAACGTAAGTTATCGCTATTGCCGTGTATTGCCTTTCAATGCCGATCACAACTATGGATGACCTCTGGCTAATATTGTTTTCATTTTTAGTCCCCCGGTTGCCAAGCTAGCAACTAATAGTGTGTTTCCTCCGTAAGTTAATAATAATCACCTCCTTTACGGCAAATAAAATACGACATTTCTTAGCATCTTAAAGGGGCCCTATTATGCAAAACCAACTTTTCTTACCTATTGGTACCTGCTGTTGTGTACTTGGGATCTGCATACGTCCCGAAAATTCGAAATCAAACCGTGGACGCATTGCGGCGATATTTATAAAATAATCTTGCCTTCCTTCATACTTCTCGCAAACGAGCCGTTTGAAATGTGCACAATTGGTGACATTACAAATTGGGGAACCGTTAGCGGATTATCCATATATAGTATAAATGTACCGAGAGTGCCTTACGTGCATCCGTCATTGTAGTCCGACATTGTACTCAATAAACTTTATTTTTCGCTGTCCTCTTGTTGCGGGGCAGACTGGCTCGTACATGCACATGCGTCCTCCGCTGTTGCCATTTCTAATACAAAGTAGTGTATACTTCTCACTTACAGTATATCCGTCAGTAGATTCGCTATGGAAGCGCTAAAAAGTACAACAAAGTGGGCGGGAAGAAAACGCTGACCAAGTGGGGGCACGTAAATAAGACCGCCCACAAAACGGCGCATCCTTAAAAGACGGTCAGAAAGCGGCTTGAAGATGGTCTGCAAAACATAATTTATGCAACATTTTGACCACAGAACCACCATGTTGACCACAAGGAAGTGTTTTACATGTGAAAAAAAATCATGATATGACCCCTTTAGAGTGTAATTATCATCGTCCAACAATATTTTTTTAAAAATCAGATTAATCACACTTTTGAATCGTGATTCAATATTATTAAACACGGTAAACTACTTGCTGGCAAAAATGTAGATAACTTTAAAACATACCACAATATTTTGACACAAATGCAATTTTATTCTCAATGTCGTACACAACATTTTTTCAAAAAAATGTACATCATTTATTTGCTCAGAAGTTAGTAACAATATTATCTAAAATGCCATAGAGCAGGGGTGTCCAAACTTTTTGACTTGGAGGCCACATCAGGCTAAACAATTTGGTCAAGGGCCGAAAGCCGACTGCATGTAAAGTAACTATATAGGTATATACTAGGGATGTCCGATAATGGCTTTTTGCCGATATCCCGATATTGTCCAACTCTTAATTACCGATACCGATATCAACCCATATATACAGTCGTGGAATTAACACATTATTATGCCTAATTTGGACAACCAGGTATGGTGAAGATAAGGTCCTTTTTGAAAAAATTAATAAAATAAGATAAATACATTAAAGACATTTTCTTGACTAAAAAAGAAAGTAAAACAATATAAAAACAGTTACATAGAAACTATTAATTAATGAAAATGAGTCAAATTACCTGTTAAAGGTTAGTACTATTAGTGGACCAGCAGCATGCACAATCATGTGTGCTTACGGACTGTATCCCTTGCAGACTGTATTGATATATATTGATATATAATGTAGGAACCAGAATATTAATAACAGAAAGAAACAACCCTGTTGTGTGAATGAGTGTAAATGGGGGAGGGAGTTTTTTTGGGTTGGTGCACTAATTGTAAGTGTATCTTGTGTTTTTTATGTTGATTTAATAAAAAAAAACAAAAAAAACAAAAAAACGATACCGATAATAAAAAAAACGATACCGATAATTTCCGATATTACATTTTAAAGCATTTATCGGCCAATTATCTCTAATATATATATATATATATATATTATATATATATATATATATATATATAATATATATATATATATATATATATATATATATATATATATATATATATATACACACACACACACACACACAGTATATATACAGTATATATATTTATATACAGTGTATATATATATATATATATATATATATATATATAATATATATATATATATATATATATATATATATATATATATATATACTGTATATATATATGTATAATATATATATATATATATATACTGTATATATATATGTATATGTGTGTGTATATGTATATGTGTGTGTGTATATACATATATATGTGTATATGTGTGTGGGTATATATATATGTATATATATGTGTATATGTATATAAGTATATGTATATGTGTATATATATATACATGCATATATATAGGGCTGCAACCAACAACTAATTTGATAATAGATTAATCTGTCGATTATTACTTTGATTAATCGTCTAATAAACGGATAAAAGATACAAACTACATTTCTATCCTTTCCAGTATTTTATTGAAAAAAAAACAGCATACTGGCACCATACTTATTTTGATTATTGTTTCTCAGCTGTTTGTAAATGTTGCAGTTTATAAATAAAGGTTCATAAAAAAATTAATTAAAAAATATATTTAAAAAAAGTAGCCTCTGCGCATGCGCATAGCATAGATCCAACGAATCGATGACTAAATGAATCGCCAACTATTTTTAAAATCGATTTTAATCGATTAGTTGCAGCCCTATTATATATATATTATACTGTATATATTTATGTATGTGTATATATGTATATATAACCTTTGAAGGCCACCATGATTGCAATGTGGCCCCTCAATAAAATGAGTTTGACACCCCTCGCTAACTGTGTGTAGTGTAGCATGTTAGGGTGTTCCTCATCCTCCAGTGATAATGGTACTTGTAAGAAACTTAGTTTATCTGGAGGCGAGCTTTAAAAGCAGCTGTGTAAAGATGTTAGCTGCCAGCTCGTTGAGGATGCGTTCGCTCAGCTAGAACGTGTCATCAACATGCAACGACGATAGTATTGAAAGCTCTTTCGTCCACCCAAATGTTTGTCATGTATCACTCCCTTGTCCCTATTGCGCAATCCCGGTAAGAACCGAGCAGGACGGTCATGTATGACGCTTGTTACGACGCTGAAGCTGTTAAGGTGCACCTGTTAGCGCGAGCTTGAACGCACCACTGGGGCCGTTAGCGTCCCAGCTCAGAGCCGCAACATCTGGAAAAGATGCCTGAAGACGTCGTCGTCTTAAAAAACCAGAGGATGTGTGAGACGCCGCTGGCGGGGGGGGGACGCCCGCCCGCCCGCCCGCCTGCCCGCCCGCTGTCTGTAATCGGAGACAGCTGGTGTTTTTCATCCTCCCACGTGCACACCCGTTTGCGGGGGCGCGGCGTTGCGAAGCAGTCGAGCGCGGCGGCGGCGGCGCCTCTCGCTGCTACGCCATGGAGAATTCCCGTGCAAGTGTGTGTGTCGTCTGCTCTGGTAGGATAAAGAGCCGCAGTGGCGGCCTCGAGGGGCTTTGAACTTTGAACCCGACTACTGCGTCTTGTCACTCCTCGCACTTGTCACACGTGGGCTTGTGTCACAATCCGAGTAGGTCTTTCAACGACGCACAGACGTGAGCTGTCACTTATATATATATATCCATCCATCCATTTTCTACCGCTTGTCCCTTTCGGGGTCACGGGGGGTTCTGGAGCCTATCTCAGCTGCATTCGGGGCGGAAGGCGGGGTACACCCTGGACAAGTCGCCACCTCATCGCAGGGCCAACACAGATAGACAGACAACATTCACACACTAGGGACCATTTAGTGTTGCCAATCAACCTATCCCCAGGTGCGTGTCTTTGGAGGTGGGAGGAAGCCGGAGTACCCGGAGGGAACCCACGCAGTCACGGGGAGAACATGCAAACTCCACACAGAAAGATCCCGAGCCCGGGATTGAACTCAGGACTTCTCAGGACCTTCGTATTGTGAGGCACATGCACTAACCCCTTGTCCACCGTGCTGCCCTATATATACATATATATATATATATATATATTGGGACGGCGTGGCGAAGTTGGTAGAGTGGCTGTGCCAGCAATCGGAGTGTTGCTGGTTACTGAGGTTCAATTCCCACCTTCTACCTTCCTAGTCACGTCCGTTGTGTCCTTGGGCAAGACACTTCACCCTTTGCCTCTGATGGCTGCTGGTTAGCGCCTTGCATGGCAGCTATATATATATATATATATATATATATATATATATATATATATATATATATATATATATATATATATGTATATATCAGTGACGTGCAGTCAGGGGAGGCAGGTGAGGCGGGGCCTCACGTGCCATCATGGAAAGAAAAAAAATTTTAAAAGAAAAAAAAAAATTAAATTGTTATATGTATCCAGTGATTATGCTATAAAGTTATTTTCCATTTAACTTCACCAGTTTTAGATTATTTTTATTCAAAATCTCTGAATTTTCACATTTGCCGTTCAAATACTGAGAAGAGACTTTCAGGTGAGTCACCAGCCAGTTGAGCCTCACCATGGATTGCGCAATGACTCGGCTAACTGCTGGCCTGCTGTGCAGTGAGACCGTATTGCTATATGAATTATATTATACATTTCCATAGTTTAGTTAGCTGAGGTATATAATGTACAGTGTATTTTGTCAACAACTGTATGTGTGTAACGTATTTCTTGTGCTGAGCGATCATAAAACTGCTGCGAAGACGCACTGGCTGAGGCTCGCAGTAATCCCGCCTCATGGTGGTAGAGGGCGCTAGTGATACCAGAGATCATTCTTGCGACTACTCGGCTGCAGAAGAAGTGACAACAAGCAGCAACAGTTAGCAGCGATTGTTTATTTTTTCCTCTCGCCTGGACTTTTAACATGGAGGATTACATATCTAAAATAAAACAGTTTTCTAAACTGGACTTTCAATCGAAGCAGGAGGTAATACTTAAAGGAAGATCTCCATCGAGACAGAGAGACTTTTAAAACTGAAGAAAGATAAGGAAGACTTCTATAAACAAGTTATCAATGCTTTTGTTCAAAAGGAGCGGCGCATGGACTTCATTTATAAGTAAAGGTAAGACCATAATAACGTTTTTTTTTATTAAATGTGCTTTTTTGTGTGCTACAGTTTGTATGTGTAAAGTTAAAGTTAAGTTAAAGTACCAATGATTGTCACACACACACTAGGTGTGGTGAAATTTGTCCTCTGCATTTGACCCATCCCCTTGTTCACCCCCTGGGAGGTGAGGGGAGCAGTGGGCAGCAGCGGCGCCGCGCCCGGGAATCATTTTTGGTGATTTAACCCCCAATTCCAACCCTTGATGCTGAGTGCCAAGCAGGGAAGAACGCTGATATGAGCTTTTAAACATAACCCATTAACTGCTGCCAATCAAATGGTGAATAAGATACTCTTTAGGGTTCATAAGTTTGTAAATCTGACTGTGATGAAGTCAGTGCCTCACCAGCCATGAACCTCACCGCACGTCACTGATATATATATACATATATATATATATATATATATATATATATATATGTGTGTTTGTGTATATTTATAAATTTTTTATAATTATATATATATAAATGTATATGTGTACACATATTAATATGGTTATATAACTAATATAATTGGATATTAAGAGTATGTGAAAGTTCAACTTCTACGTTGTCTACTACCGTGACATCCTCCTTAAAGTTTAGTAATCAGTCAGAAAAATCAAGCAGCTAAAATGCGCTAAACACGGATAAGTGTGGAGACTAGGGGTGTAACGGTACGTGTATTTGTATTGAACCGTTTTGGTATGGGGGTTCCAGTTCGGTTCGGAGGTGTACCGAACGAGTTTCCACACGGACATATTAAGTAGCGTATAGCACGTTGTGTAAACAATGCACACGGAGGCACAACACACGGCATGCTAGCAGCTAACGGGCTACGATAGACTGACCATACGTCCACTTTTCACCGGACATGTCCTCTTTTGCGGAGCTGTCAGGGCGGAGTTTCTTAAATTCCTCAAATGTCCGGCATGAGTTAGGGTTGCGTGTATTTTCAATGTACGTTCAAGGTTAAGAAGGGGTTAAAAACAAAACAAATTGTGCGCGCAGCAGCATTGGTGAGGGAGGGGCAGAGACAGAGAGAGCGAGAGAGTTATGATAAACGCGCATGCGTCGCCAGGCTCTGCTTTTTATCAATAGATTTATCAGATTTAATTTTTTATTATCTATAGCAGGGGTGTCAAAAGTGAGCCCCGGAGGCCATTTGCGGCCCACAGCTAATGTTTTAAAGGCCCACGGCACATTTTAAAAATACTATTAAAATAAATAAAACATAACAAAAGTGAAATAAAAAAGCTTAAAGGTTAAATGTAATTTTGAAAAAGTTGCAATGTTGACTAATAAAACAAAGCTGTTTTTTTTTCTTTCAAACTGTCATTGCTCAGAACATAATATTGAATCAAAATCAATGTTATTATGAATTATTGACCTATCCAAGGTTCCGATTACTTCACATCAAATATTCCACTTTGAAAAATATTTTTGGTGGAAAATTTTGCACATTTGGTAAATAAATAACCCAAAAATGTATATTTTGTTGTTTTCTTACTGTACCGAAAATGAACCGAACCGTGACCTCTAAACCGAGGTACGTACCGAACCGACATTTGTGTGTACCGCTCCACACCCAGAGTGGAGACTGTTTTGCATTTTTCCCATCATGCTTTGTCATGGGTTTAAATGGGTGTAGTTTAGTTTTTTTTTATGGTGCAAAGATGTTTTTATAATGTCCACAACCTTCAGTGAGCAGGTTGTGTTGTGTGTGACCATGTCTGTTGACATTTTGTGTTGGTGTTTTTTTTCTTTGCACCATGACTAGGGAAGGTGGTTTGCATTGGGTCATATGAGTAACTGCCGCGCATATTTTCAGCCAGAGCATAATTAAAGGTCATTAATTAGAAATATTCATGTTTTCCACTAATTGGCGACATAATAGTATCATTAAATTTGTTAGACAATTCAAAGGAATGCAATCCCCATGTGGGTAGATTCCTTATTGATCCAAAATGAAGATGTCGGCGGGCCGCACTTGGCTCGCGGTCTGCAGTTTGGACACCCCTGATTTAAACCCCTTCCACACAAAAACATTTTTTAAACAATTTTCCACCTCCAGAATATTCATAATTTTCCCATAATTCCATATTTTTCCTGAAACAATTCCCTTTAATTTGAGGAATTCTTACTGCTTCCATCCAATTTCTACTTCCACATTTTTCGAAACATTCCAACATTAAAACATTCAGCTCATTTTAAACATTCAGGTTCGTTTCCGTATTGTAAAAATTCACAATAAAATGAAAATAATTTTCCCACATTTCCCAAACTTTTCAGATCATTTCAGCATCAAAACTTTCAGGCTAACAATTTTACCAGGAATGTAACGATTAATCGATATATCGATTTATATTCCCAAGAATCAACTACATCTATCTCAGGTATCGATCCAACATCGATTTAAAAGGCAATCGATTAATTTTATCGATACAGGAAAAAAGGAAAATATTGGATTTAAGACTGTCTGACTTCATATGAAGTGAAAGGCCTACTGAAAGCCACTACTACCGACCACGCAGTCTGATGGTTTATATATCAATGATGAAATCTTAACATTGCAACTAAAGATGTCCGATAAATGCGTTAAAATGTAATATCGGAAATTATCGGTATCGTTTTTTTTATTATCAGTATCGGGTTTTTTTTGTTTTGTTTTTTAAATTTTTTTTTATTAAATCCACATAAAAAACACAAGATACACTTACAATTAGTGCACCAACCCAAAAAACCTCCCTCCCCCATTTACACTCATTCACACAAAAGGGTTGTTTCTTTCTGTTATTAATATTCTGGTTCCTACATTATATATCAATATATATCAATACAGTCTGCAAGGGATACAGTCCGTAAGCACACATGATTGTGCGTGCTGCTGGTCCACTAATAGTACTAACCTTTAACAGTTAATTTTACAAATTTTCATTAATTACTAGTTTCTATGTAACTGTTTTTATATTGTTTTACTTTCTTTTTTATTCAAGAAAATGTTTTTAATTTATTTATCTTATTTTATTTGATTCATTTTTTAAAAAAGTACCTTATCTTCACCATACCTGGTTGTCCAAATTAGGCATAATAATGTGTTAATTCCACGACTGTATATATCGGTTGATATCGGTATTAAAGAGTTGGACAATATCGGCATATCGGATATCGGCAAAAAGCCATTATCGGACATCCTTAATTGCAACACATGCCAATACGACCGGGCTAACTTATAAAGTGCAATTTTAAATTTCCCGCGAAAGTTCCGGTTGAAAACGTCTTTGGAGGATGACGTATGCGCGTGACGTAGCCAGTGAAACAGAAGTATTGGTACCCCATTGAATCCAATACAAAAAAGCTCTGTTTTCATCTCATAATTCCACAGTATTCTGGACATCTGTGTTGGTGAATCTTTTGCAATTTGTTTAATGAACAATGGAGACTGCAAAGAAGAAAGTTGTAGGTCGGATCGGTGTATTAGCGGCGGACTGCAGCAACACAACCAGGAAGACAGAGATGAATAGCAGACGCGTTAGCCGCCGAACTCACCTTAACTTCCTCCGTCTCGCCGACCGCATCTGTGATCGGGTTAAGTCCTTCGTCGCACAGTTGATCGCTGGAACGCAGGTGAGCACGGGTGTTGATGAGCAGATGAGGGCTGGCTGGCGTAGGTGGATAGCTAATGTTTTTAGCATAGCTCTGTGATGTCCGGTTGCTAAGTTAGCTTCAATGGCGTTGTTAGCAACAGCATTGTTAACCTTCGCCAGGCTGGAAAGCATTAACCGTGTATTTACATGTCCATGGTTTAATAGTATTGTTGATCTTCTGTCTATCCTTCCAGTCAGGGATTTATTAGGGTCCACATGTACCCTGTATTAAGGACTCCCACAGGGAGTCCTTTATACAGGGACAAAGGACACTATTGAATTTGTAAGGTTTTATTATTATTATTCCGCAGCTTTGCACACTACTTTGCCCCCCTTAACATGCTTCAAAACCACCAAATTTGACACACACATAGAAAAACGTGCCCCAACCACTTTAGTAAAAAAAACCTAACCCCAAAAATCAAAATTGCGCTCTAGCGCCCCCTAGGAACAACACTGCCTGTAACTCCCAGTACGAATGTCGTAGAGACATGAAACAAAAACCTCTATGTAGGTCTCACTTTTACCTACATTTCATAATTTAACATCCTCGGGCAAAAACCAACAGGAAGTTGGCAATTTCCCCTTCAAGACAAAAATGTACTAAAAACACTCATTTTTGCCTCTTTGAGCTGTAATTTCACCCCCTTAAAATACTTCAAAACTCACCAAACTTTTCACACACATCAGGACTGGTGGAAATTGCGATCTAATGAAAAAACGAACCCCAAAACTCAAAATTGCGCTCTAGTTTATTTTGTTTCTATATGCAGTTAAGCACGATGCTATCACGTTAGCTCCGTAGCTAAAGTGCTTCGCCGATGTATTGTCGTGGGGATAAAAGTCACTGTGAATGTCCATTTCGCGTTCTCGACTCTCATTTTCAAGAGGATATAGTATCCGAGGTGGTTTAAAATACAAATCCGTGATCCACAATAGAAAAAGGAGAGAGTGTGGAATCCAATGAGCCAGCTTGTACCTAAGTTACGGTCAGAGCGAAAAAAGATATGTCTTGCTCTGCATTCTAGTCCGTCACTCTAACGTTCCTCATCCACGAATCTTTCATCCTCGCTCAAATTAATGGGGTAATCGTCGCTTTCTCGGTCCGAATCGCTCTAGCTGCATTGAAAACAATAGGAAAATAGGAGAAAGTGATCAACTGACTACGTCACGCTACTTCCGGTAGGGGCAAGGCTTTTTTTTTTATCGGAGACCAAAAGTTGCGAACTGTATCGTCCTTGTTCTATTCTAAATCCTTTCAGCAAAAATATGGCAATATCGCGAAATGATCAAGTATGACACATAGAATGGATCTGCTATCCCCGTTTAAATTTAAAAAACAATTCATTTCAGTAGGCCTTTAAGCACTTTTAATGATGAGAACGTGAAATGTTATTCAAGTCTGTCTACTCCTACGTGGCGTCATCGCCATCAGTCGTCAAAACAAAAAAGTGTATCTGCTATCATAGCTGTTTATTTAAATGAGAAGTAGCAGGTCAAACCATTGCTTATTTAAATATGATTGCACTCTATTGTAGTTATAAATATTGTAATTTTTTTTATGTTAAACGACAGCAGAAGTTCCAGGTAATTCTGTTAAAATGTTGCTTACTGTGAAAATGTTCAAAAGTTGAAAAAGTGAGCCGAGAATGTTTCCTCTGGTAAATTCCAGCTAAAGTGTTGTTTGCACTTTATTCAAGCAAGATGTGAGTGCATTATTCAAGTAAGGTGTGAGTGCATTATTCAAGTAAGGTGTGAGTGCATTATTCAAGTAAGGTGTGAATGCATTATTCAAGTAAGGTGTGAATGCATTGGCACTGAATTGTTGTTTACTTGCATGTTTGTAGCCATCATTCAGGAATACATCATTCCCTTACTAGAAATAACAGCTGCACCCACAGTGTCCACTACCACAGTGTCCACTACCACAGTGTCCACTACCACAAGGTCCACTACCCACTATTTAGTTGACAGTCACACTGCTTGATTTAAAAGTCACTGAATCCATTTCAACTCACTGACTTGTTTCACATGGTATCGTTCTAGAAAAAGGAAATATCTTCCCTGAATTGTATCAGCAACCACAAATGTCACATTGAATCATTCCATCCATCCATCCATCCATCCATCTTCTTCCGCTTATCCGAGGTGGGGTCGCGGGGGCAGCAGCCTAAGCAGGGAAGCCCGGACTTCCCTGTCCCCAACCACTTCGTCCAGCTCCTCCCGGGGGATCCCGAGGCGTTTCCCAGGCCAGCCGGGAGACATAGTCTTCCCAACGTGTCCTGGGTCTTCCCCGTGGCCTCCTGCCGGTCGGACGTGCCCTAAACACCTCCCTAGGGAGGCGTTTGGGTGGCATCCTGACCAGATGCCCGAACCACCTCATCTGGCTCCTCTCCATGTGGAGGAGCCAGAATTGGAGAAATTGAATCATTGTTAAAACTAATTCGTATTCTTCTTGTTCTTCTTCATTTCTTCTTCTTGTTTTTCTTATTTTTCTTCTCACATTTTTTCTACTCGTTCTTCTACTTCATCTTCTTTTTCTTGTTCTTGTTCTTCTTCTTCTCTTGTTCTTCTTCTTCATCTTCTATATCTTCTTCTTCTTCTTCTTCTTCTTCTTCTTCTTCTTCTTCTTCTCTTCTTCTTGTTCTTCTCTTGTTCTTGTTCTTCTTGTTCTTGTTCTTCTTTTCTTCTTCTTTTATTCTTGCTCTTCTTCTTCTTCTTTTATTCCTGCTCTTGTTCCTGTTCTTCTTCCTCTTCTTCTTCTTTTCTGCTTCCTCTTTGTCTTCCTCTTCTTGTTCTTTTTTCTTATTGTTATTGTTTTTGTTCTTCCTCTTCTTCTTTTCTGCTTCCTCTTCTTGTTCTTGTTTTTGTTATTATTATTGTTCTTGTTCTTCCTCTTCTTTTTCCTCTTCATCTTCATCTTCTTGTTCTTGTTTTTCTTCTTCTTCCTCCTGTTCTTCTTCCCCTTGTAGTTCTTCTTCTTCTTCTTCTTCCTCTTTGTCTTCTTCTTCTTTTATTCTTGCTCTTCTTCTTCTTCTTTTATTCCTGCTCTTGTTCCTGTTCTTGTTTTTCTTATTCATTTCTTCTTCTTGTTCTTCTTCTTTTTCTTCTTCTTTTTCTTCTTATTGTTCTTCTACTCGTTCTTCTTCTTCATCTTCATTTTCTTTTTGTCCTTCTTCTTCTCTTGTTCTTGTTCTTCTTCTTCTTCTTTTCTTCTTCTTTTAGTCTTTCTCTTCTTCTTCTTCTTCTTTTATTCCTGCTCTTGTTCCTGTTCTTCTTTTTCTTCTTCTTCCTCTTCTACTTCTTCTTTTCTGCTTCCTCTTCTTCCTCTTCTTGTTCTTGTTTTTCTTCTTACTTTTGTTCTTGTTCTTACTCTTCTTCTTTTCTGCTTCCTTTCTTTTTCCTCTTCATCTTCTTGTTCTTGTTTTACTTCTTCTTTCCCCTTTTCTTCTTCCCCTTCTAGTTCTTGTTCTCATTCTTCATCTTCATTTTCATCTTCTTCTTCCTCTTTCTCTCCCTATTCCTCTTCTTCTTCTCCTTTTTTCTCTTCATCTTCTTGCTCTTGTTCTTCTACCTCTAATTTTCTTCTTCTTCTTTCTCTTCTTGTTCGTGTTCCTCTCTTCTTGTTCTTCTTTTTCTTATTCTTCATCTTGTTCTTCTTCTTGTTCTTTTTGTTTTTCTTCTTAATGTTCTTGTGCTTATTTTTCTTTTTCTTTTTGTACTTGTTCTTCTTCATATTCCTCTTCTTGTTTTTCTTCTTCATGTTCTTGTTTTTTTCTTGTTGTTCTTCTTCTTCTTCTTCTTCTTTTTCTTCTCGTTCTTCTTCTTTTTCATGTTTTTCATGTTCTTCTTGTTTTTCCATTTTCTTCTTGTTGTTCTTATTCTCCCAATCTTCTTTCTCGTACGTCTTTTTGTTCTTGTTCTTATTCTTTTTCATTCTTCACCACCTCCTCCTTCATCTTCTGCTCCTTCTCACTCTTCTCCTTTTCCCCCCTCCCACTTATCCTCCTGTGTCTCCTCTTTCCTTCTCCTCCTTTGCCCTCTCCTGCTCCATCGTTCCCCCACCTACTCATTCTCCTTCTCCTACTTTGAAAATGTTGTTGTTTACGTTTGACTGGAGAGTTTCAAGGGGAATAAAATCCCATTGTCCAATCGGAACGCTGCCCCCTGTAGCCATTAGTAAGACACACTTTATTCCAACCTGCTGGATTGCTGCAGTATGCTGGGATGTACAGAATATAGCAGCATCACACACTCATTCTTTATTTCCCTTTGTTTGGGCGGTAGGCATTTTTCAATTTGCGTATTTGCATTAAAACCTCTTTAAGAAGTTTCAAAAATGAAGCCTTGATGCCTGTCTGGAAGGCAGCAGAACCTTGATGAACCTTGACGCTGCCGCCGACAGTGTGTGTGTGTGTGTGTGTGTGTGTGTGTGTGTGTGTGTGTGTGTGTGTGTGCGTGTGCGTGTGTGTGTGTGTGTCACAGTCACATTTTAACTCTATTGGATGACAAATCTTTCTATATACGAGACAGCTTGAGATCCGCCGCCAGCCAATTGTGTTCCGACTTATTGAATAGCAAAGCGTCAGCCATCATATCTTGTCTTATTTAAGCATGAATAGATAATCCCAGAAAACAATCCGATTAGCGCTTATTGGATGCTGCGGCACGGCCGGCCAATCTTATTATAGAGTATTGCTGTGCGATAAAAAGAATTGCTTTGGACAGTGAGCGATTTATTGGCCACATTGCTAGGCACACCTCCAATGAGATCCGACGTAAAAAACCACGCTCACGTGTTTGTTCTTGTGCGTGTTATTATTATCCGCCCTGAGGTCGGTAGGTTGTGAGTTCAAACCCCGGCCGAGTCATACCAAAGACTATAAAAATGGGACCCATTACCTCCCTGTTTGGCACTCGGCATCAAAGGTTGGAATTGGGGGTTAAATCACCAAAAATGATTCCCGGGCGCGGCCACCGCTGCTGCTCACTGCTCCCCTCCCCTTCCCAGGGGGTGATCAAGGGTGATGGGTCAAATGCAGAGAATAATTTCGCCACACCTAGTGTGTGTGTGACAATCATTGGCACTTTAACTTTAACTTAACTTTAACATACAAACACACACACACACACATATATATATATATATATGTATATATATATATATATATATATATATATATATATATATATATATATATATATATATATATATAAATCAGTGACGTGCAGTCAGGGGAGGCTGGTGAGGCGGTGCCTCACGTGCCATCATGGAAAGAAAAAAAAATTAAAAATTTAAAAAAATAATTAAATTGTTATACGTATCCAGTGATTATACTATAAAGTTATTTTCCATTTAACTTCACCAGTTTTAGATTATTTTTATTCAAAATCGCAGAATTTTCACATTTGCCGTTCAAATACTGAGAAGAGACTTGCGGTGAGCAGCAGCCAGTTGAGGCACGTCACTCAGTTGAGCCTCACCATGGATTGCGCAATGACTCGGCTAACTGCTGGCCTGCTGTGCAGTGAGACCGTATTGCTATATGAATTATATTATACATTTCCATAGTTTAGTTAGCTGAGGTATATAATGTACAGTGTATTTTGTCAACAACTATGTGTGTAACGTATTTCTTGTGCTGAGCAATCATAAAACGGCTGCGAAGACGCACTGGCTGAGGCTCGCAGTAATCCCGCCTCCTGGTGGTAAAGAATGCACCCCCGCCATAGAATGCACCCCCTGACGGGAGTGTTATATCAACTAAAGCCCACACTTAAACTTTCCACGTGCAAGATTGAATCTGTTTAAAAAAGACAACATTAGGTACACCTGCAGACTGCAGCACGGATTTCATATTTCAGTCATTAGCTTTAGTTAGAAATATGAAATCCGTGCTGCAGTCTGCAGGTGTACCTAATGTTGTGGCCCAGCAGCGGCGCATGGACTTCATTTATAAGTAAAGGTAAGACCATAATAACGTTTTTTTTATTAAATGTGCTTTTTTGTGTGCTAGTTTGTATGTGTAAAGTTAAGTTAAAGTACCAATGATTGTCCCACACACACTAGGTGTGGTGAAATTTGTCCTCTGCATTTGTCCCATCCCCTTGTTCACCCCCTGGGAGGTGAGGGGAGCAGTGGGCAGCAGCGGCGCCGCGCCCGGGAATAATTTTTGGTGATTTAACCCCCAATTCCAACCCTTGATGCTGAGTGCCAAGCAGGGAAGAATGCTGGTATGAGCTTTTAAACATAACCTGTTAACTGCGGCCAATTAAATGGTGAATAAAATACTCTTTAGGGTTCATATGTTTGTAAATCTGACTGTGATGAAGTCAGTGCCTCACCAGTCATGAACCTCACCGCACGTCACTGATATATATATATATATATATATATATATATATATATATATATATATATATATATATATATATATATATATATATATATATATATATATATATATATATATATATATATATATATAGAGTCAAGGTTTCTGTAGTTTTACAGTGCTCAATACCGGGGTAGAGCGGAATATACGTTAGGTCAGGAAAAAACACAGAGGCTATTTCATACCTACAAGCCTGTTTTGCAGGTTTCTCTGCGAAACAGGCTTGTAGGGATGACATTTATTTCTTTACGTTTTCCTTCATTTAGGTTTGTAAGATTTAAATTAAGATTATATATATATATATATTCAGCCTACTTGCTTCCAGCGTGTGCAGCTAGTTAATAGCATGAATGACAAGAAGCTCCAGTTTTTGTTCCTTCTTTTCAATTATTTGCCTAATCTTAATTTAAATCTTACAAACCTAAATGAAGGAAAATGTGTAAAGAAATAAAACTAAGGAAGGAAAATCTTTCAAAAGAAGGAACAACAATCCTGAACACAAACTGGAACTTCTTGTCATTCAGGCTGTTAACTAGCTGCACACGCTGGAAGCGAGTAGCGAGGACTGAATAATGAATGTATTGACAGTGCAGTGTGAAAGCCTGATGTGTTTACTTTGCAATGAAGTAAACGCAGTCTCCAAGAAATATAACCTGCGGAGGTACTTTCTGACAAAACATCCACATGTCGATGTGCGGCCTTTGAGCCCTCGGAATCTTGAAACTGCGGCCCTCTTCATTATGTCGTTGAATAGCCCTGCTAGTCAATCTTAAACTTGCACGATTAATCACGATTTCTCAAAATTAAAAATAAGGATTAATGTGGTTTAAAGGCCTACTGAAACCCACTACTACCGACCACGCGGTCTGATAGTTTGTATATCAATGATGAAATCTTAACATTGCAACACATGCCAATACGGCCGGGTTAACTTATAAAGTGCAATTTTAAATTTCCCGCTAAACTTCCGGTTGAAAACGTCTATGTATGATGACATATGCTCGTGACGTCAATCGTTGAAACGGAAGTATTCGGACTCCATAGAATCCAATACAAAAAGCTCTGTTTTCATCTCAAAATTCCACAGTATTCTGGACATCTGTGTTGGTGAATCTTTTGCAATTTTTTAAATGAAAAATGAAGACTGCAAAGAAGAAAGTTGTAGGTGGGATCGGTGTATTAGCGGCTGGCTGCAGCAACACAACCAGGAGGACTTTGAGATGGATAGCAGACGCGCTAGCCGCTGACCTCACCTTGACTTCCTCCGTCTCCGGGCCGCCGACCGCATCTATGATTGCCGCTCTGTCGATCGCTGGAACGCAGGTGAGCACGGGTGTTGATGAGCAGATGAGGGCTGGCCGGCGTAGGTGGATAGCTAATTTTTTTAGCATAGCTCTGTGAGGTCCCGTTGCTAAGTTAGCTTCAATGACGTCGTTAGCAAAAGCATTGTTAAGCTTCGCCAGGCTGGAAAGCATTAACCGTGTATTTACAGGTCCATGGTTTAATAGTATTGTTGATTTTCTGTCTATCCTTCCATTCAGGGGTTTATTTATTTTGTTTCTATCTGCATTTAAGCCCGATGTGCTATCACGTTAGCTCCGTAGCTAAAGAGCTTCGCCGATGTATTGTCGTGGAGATAAAAGTCACTGTGAATGTCCATTTCTCGTGCTCGACTCTCATTTTCAAGAGGATATAGTATCCGAGGTGGTTTAAAATACAAATCCGTGATCCACAATAGAAAAAGGAGAAAGTGTGGAATCCAATGAGCCAGCTTGTACCTAAGTTACGGTCAGAGCGAGAAAAGATACGTCCTGCACTGCACCCTAGTCCTTCACTCTCACGTTCCTCATCCACAAATCTTTCATCCAGGCTCAAATTAATGGGGTAATCGTCGCTTTCTCGGTCCGAATCGCTCTCGCTGCTGGTGTAAACAATGGGGAAATGTGAGGAGCCCTTCAACCTGCGACGTCACGCTACTTCCGGTACAGGCAGGGCTTTTTTTTATCAGCGACCAAAAGTTGCGAACTTTATCGTCGATGTACTCTACTAAATCCTTTCAACAAAAATATGGCAATATCGCGAAATGATCAAGTATGACACATAGAATGGATCTGCTATCCCCGTTTAAATTTTAAAATATCATTTCAGTAGGCCTTTAACTGCACTGCTTATTACCCAGTCTCCGTACATGTCTAATGTAAAAAGTAGAGATGTCCAATAATATCGGCCGATAAATGCTATAAAATGTAATATCGGAAATTATCGGTATCGTTTTTTTTATTATCGGTATCGTTTTTTGTTTTTTAAAAATTAAATTAACATAAAAAACACAAGATACACTTACAATTAGTGCGCCAACCCAAAAAACCTCCCTCCCCCATTCACACTCATTCACACAAAAGGGTTGTTTCTTTCTGTTATTAATATTCTGGTTCCTACATTATATATCAATATATATCAATACAGTCTGCAAGGGATACAGTCCGTAAGCACACATGATTGTGCGTGCTGCTGGTCCACTAATAGTACTAACCTTTAACAGTTCATTTTACTCATTTTCATTAGTTACTAGTTTCTATGTAACTGTTTTTATATTGTTTTACTTTCTTTTTTATTCAAGAAAATGTCTTTAATTTATTTATCTTATTTTATTAATTATTTTTTTTAAACGGACCTTATCTTCACCATACCCGGTTGTCCAAATTAGGCATAATAATGTGTTAATTCCACGACTGTATATATCGGTATCGGTAATTAAGAGTTGGACAATATCGGGATATCGTCAAAAAGCCATTATCGGACATCCCTAGTAAAAAGGCAAGTTTATTTGACCTTGCGACTGTGTGCCTAGTAAAGCGTAGCTAAAATAAGTGGAGGAGTGCAGATGGAAAACATTCTTTTTTCTTTTCTCTCTATCTAATAAGAAGGAGCGCCGCTTTGCTAACAACCTTGGCGAGTCACCACTGACGAGAGATAAGAACATGCAGAAACACTCGGCCTCGGAGCCCCTCCTGCATTAGCGCCTAATAGTTATCACAACCCCGAGGCAGACGCTCAAATAACGCTTTCTTGTTTATTCCCTTTGACGTTGCGGATCCGCGTCTGGTCACGTTGCAGCCACTTCCTAAATCGTCTAAATTAACCTCAATCTCCGCGCGCAGTGTGTTTTGTCAACATTTCTCGCAGCCAATTAGAGATTGTCGCCCGCCAGCGGAGTAATTCGGCTTCAGAGTATTCCGCAGCGCCGCCGATATTCATGTTTTATTAACGCCGGCGAAGACAAACAGACGTTTATCTCCGCCGTGTCAAAAGGCGAGCCCGGCGACAAACAAAGTAGCCCGAATAGTCAGCGGCGCAGGAACAACAGCGGGCGCTGCTGCAAACACAGTGACTCACGCGGGCGCCAAAAAAAGACAACGAGGACAAATTTGCAGGAGCTGCGCTTGTTTGATAAAGGTTAAATGTGTCGCCGCCTCCAAATGACTTGTTCCGCCGCCACCTGGGAGCTGCCGCCGTCTGCAATTGCAAGTGTGTGCGCACGTTTGCGATATGACACATGTAGCTGTACTAGAGATGTCCGATAATGGCTTTTTTTGCCGATATTCCGATATTGTCTAACTCAGGGGTCACCAACCTTTTTGAAACCAAGAGCTACTTCTTGGGTACTGATTAATGCGAAGGGCTACCAGTTTGATACACACTTAAATAAATTGCCAGAAATAGCCAATTTGCTCAATTTACCTTTAACTCTATGTTATTATTAATAATTAATGATATTTACACTTAATTGAACGGTTTAAAAGAGGAGAAAACACGAAAAAAATGACAATTAAATTTTGAAACATAGTTTATCTTCAATTTCGACTCTTTCAAATTCAAAATTCAACCGAAAAAAAGAAGAGAAAAACTTAAAAAAAGAATTTATGGAACATCATTAGTACTTTTTCCTAATTAAGATTAATTTTAAAATTTTGATGACATGTTTTAAATAGGTTAAATACAATCTACACTTTGTTAGAATATATAAAAAATTGGACAAAGCTATATTTCTAACAAACACAAATCATTATTTCTTCTAGATTTTCCAGAACAAACATTTTAAAATAAATTCAAAAGACTTTGAAATAAGATTTACATTTGATTCTACAGATTTTCTAGATTTGCCAGAATTTTTTTTTTAAATTTTAATCATAATACGTTTGAAGAAATATTTTACAAATATTCTTCGTCGAAAAAACAGAAGCTAAAATGAAGAATTAAATTAAGATGTATGTATTATTCTTTACAATAAAAAACAAAAATTTAACTTGAACATTGATTTAAATTGTCAGGAAAGAAAAAGAAGGAATTTAAAGGTAAAAAGGTATATGTGTTTAAAAATCCTAAAATCATTTTTAAGGTTGTATTTTTTCTCTAAAATTGTCTTTCTGAAAGTTATAAGAAGCAAAGTAAAAAAATTAATGCATTTATTTAAACAAGTGAAGACCAAGTCTTTAAATATTTTCTTGGATTTTCAAATTCTATTTGAGTTTTGTCTCTCTTAGAAGTAAAAATGTTGGGCAAAGCGAGACCAGCTTGCTAGTAAATAAATAAAATTAAAAAAATAGATGCAGCTCACTGTAAGTGCTGCTATTTGAGCTATTTTTAGAACAGGCCGGCGGGCTACTCATCTGGTCCTTACGGGCTACCTGGTGCCCGCGGGCACCGCGTTGGTGACCCCTGGTCTAACTCTTAATTACCGATACCGATATCAACCGATACCGATATATACAGTCGTGGAATTAACACATTATTGTGCCTACTTTTGTTAAACAATGTAACAAGGTTTTCCAAAATAAATCAACTCAAGTTATGGGAAAAAAATGCAACATGGCACTGCCATATTTATTATTGAAGTCACAAAGTGCATTATTTTTTTGAACATGCCTCAAAACAGCAGCTTGGAATTGGGAGGGTGGGCGGGGTTTTGTAATAGCGGGGGGGTGTATATTGTAGCGTCCCGGAAGAGTTAGTGCTGCAAGGGGTTCTGGGTATTTGTTCTGTTGTGTTTATGTTGTGTTACGGTGCGGATGTTCTCCCGAAATGTGTTTGTCATTCTTGTTTGGTGTGGGTTCACAGTGTGGCGCATATTTGTGACAGTGTTAAAGTTGTTTATACCATCACCCTCAGTGTGACCTGTATGGCTGTTGACCAAGTATGCATTGCATTCACTTGTGTGTGTGAAAAGCCGTAGATATTATGTGACTGGGCCGGCACGCAAAGGCAGTGCCTTTAAGGTTTATTGGCGCTCTGTACTTCTCCCTACGTGTTATGATCCGCTGCCCGGATCATAGTTTTACGTTTTCAAGTCACATGTGTTTTCAGCACCTTGTTTTGTTTCTGTTGCCATGACGGCAGATTATGCTCAGCTGCCTCTGAGTTAGTGTTCGAGACGCTCACCCTGTTGTCCGGGCACTAATCAGAGGGCTATTTAGTCTTCGCCCGGGCAGCACTCTGCCTGGCTTCCTAATTTGCTCATATGCAACAAGTATCGACCTCTTTGTTTCCTGCTAGCTCTCATGCTACATTATTTTGCTTGCTAGCTCCCACGCTAGTCGTTTTTGTTTTTTTCCTGTCTGAGTTAGTTCCAGAATAAATCATTTTCCTACCTGCAAGCTGTGTCCGAGCCCGTCTGCATCCTTGGAGAACACCTCGCACCACGATGCGACCAGGTCGTTACACTACGTCTGTTTAAAAAATTCATACATTTTACTTTTTGAAACCGATACCGATAATTTTGAAACTGATACCGATAATTTACGATATTACATTTTAAAGCATTTATCGGCCGATAATATCGGCAGTCCGATATTATCGGACATCCCTAAGCTGTACGCATGCCAACAGTACCACAGCTCGTTAGGGCGGAATAACATTACAAATGTGGTCAAAAGTAATGACGTAAATGTGGAGTCTTTGTAATTCCCTCCTTTTTCTTCTTCTGCCTTTTAAAATACGTAACGCACAACAAAGACGCACTTCGTACATGTTCAAATAAAATAAAATAAAAGCACTTTTAAGAGGGCTTGAATCAAATAAAGAATGTCTAAGCCAGGTGTCAGGTTCAAACGTCGATGACATCTATTAAACAAGACAAGAAGCAAGGAAATAAACAGAGACATAATTCAATTTGGCTCAATTTGAGGAGAAACGTCTGGTCTGTACTCTTGCACAGTTTCCAGCACGCTCTGACGGAAAAAGGTTTACGTCTCCTCTTTTATTTGGACATTCCCTGTTTACACAACAACAGCTGTTTCTAAAGGAATGGAACACAAAAGAAAAAGATGACTCGGGCTTGGGCAAGTCTTGGATCACAATAGATAACCCCCCCTCCCGTCTCCTCCCAATGTACACAATGGAATTTTCCAAGCCTTTGGCTTGGTGCAACAAAGACAGCTTTCATCTGTCTTCAGTTCAAACCCCGGCCGAGTCATACCAAAGACTATAAAAATGGGAGCCATTACTCCCTGCTTGGCACTCAGAATCAAGGGTTGGAATTGGGGGTTAAATCACCCAAAAATTATTCCTGGGCGCGGCCACCGCTGCTGCCCACTGCTCCCCTCACCTCCAGGGGGGTGAAGAAGGGGATGGGTCAAATACAGAGGACAAATTTCACCACACCTAGTGTGTGTGTGACAATCATTGGTACTTTAACTTTTTTTTTTCCTACCAAGAAAAGTGCAGTTGTTATTAGTGAGAATATACTTATTTTATGGTATTTTGGGGTTCATTGAGGTTAGCTAATTTGACTTGTTTTGGAAAGTCTTGACAAGCCAAATTTTCTTGTTCTATTGGCAGATAATTTTGCTTAGTTCAAGTAAAATATCCCTAATTTTTTTTCTTTTCTTGTTTTTGAAACACTGACTTTTTGCAGTGTGGAACGCTCTCCCTGTCCACCTGAGGGCACCACAGACTGTGGATGCTTTTAAAAAAGGCTTAAAAACCCTTCTTTTTAAAAAAGCCTTTTTTAGATACATGCATACTAATTCTAGCTATTTGGCTGTTGTAATTTTAATTTTTTTAAATTTTCTATTATCTTTTTATTTTATTTTTTTAATACACTGTAGCACTTTGAACTTGTTTACTCAGTGCTTTTTACAAATAAAATCTATTATTATTATATTATTATTATATTATTAGAGTGTCCGCCCTGAGATCGGTAGGTTGTGAGTTCAAACCCGGCCGAGTCATACTAAAGACTATAAAAATGGGACCTATTACCTCCCTGCTTGGCACTCAGCATCAAGGGTTGGAATTGGGGGTTAAATCACCAAAAATAATTTGCGGGCGCGGCCACTGCTGCTGCGCACTGCTCCCCTCACCTCCCAGGGGGTGAACAAGGGGATGGGTCAAATACAGACGACTAATTTCACCACACCTAGTGTGTGTGTGACAATCATTGGTAGTTTAACTTTAACTTTTTTTTTCTACCAAGAAAAGTGCACTTGTTATTAGTGAGAATATACTTATTTTAAGGTATTTTTGCGGTTCATTGAGGTTAGCTAATTTTACTTGTTTTGGAAAGTCTTGACAAGCCAAATTTTCTTGTTCTATTGGCAGATAATTTTGCATAGTTCAAATAAAATACCCCTCATTTTTGTATTTTTTTTTCTTCTTGTTTTTGAACACTGACTTTTTGCAGTGTAGTTTTGATTCTTCCAAAACAAGTGGCATTTCACCTCCCAGGGATGTTATACAATAATATATACCAAAAACACGTCCATTTTTACTACAGATAAGTCTCCAATCTTTGCCTGCGTGTCTAGACTCTAGGCCAGACCTGGGCAAATTAAGGCCTGGGGGCCACATGTGGCCCGTTGAGTATTTCAATCTGGCCCGCCGGACATTCCCAAATATTTTTTTTACATCTTTAAGATGGAAAGTGTAGTTGCCATTATGATGTGCAGTCATGTTTTCTAATGACCGTAAGTCTTCAACTATACAAAAGTATTTCAATGGTTGGAATCTGCGCTTATGGCTGATATACCAGTTACTATGGTCATCGAATTAGTTACTATGGTCATCTAATTAGTTACTATGGTCATCAAATTAGTTACTATGGTCATCTAATTAGTTACTATGGTCATCAAATTAGTTACTATGGTCATCTAATTAGTTACTATGGTCATCTAATTAGTTACTGTGGTCAAATAATTAGTTACTATGGTCATCTAATTAGTTACTATGGTCAAATAATTAGTTACTATGGTCATCTAATTAGTTACTATGGTCAAATAATTAGTTACTATGGTCATCTAATTAGTTACTATGGTAATCTACGTCCAAAGTAAAATTGGCTAAAAATTTTGCATGCTAACATTATAACGTTAGCGTTCTAACAGTTAGCGTACGTCAAGTACCAAGTTATATGACTGTGAGGTCTACAGAAGCAAAATTGGCTAAAAAGTTAGCGTGCTAACATTATAACGTTAGCGTTCTAACAGTTAGCGTGTGTCAAGTACCAAGTTATATGACTGTTAAGGGTCCAGAGACAAAATTGGCTAAAAATTTAGCGTGCTAACATTATAATGTTAGCGTTCTAACAGTTAGCAAATGACAAATACCAAGTTATATGACTGTGAGGTGTACAGAGGCAAAATTGGCTAAAAAGTTAGCATGCTAACTTTATAACGTTAACGTTCTAACAGTTAGCCTATGTCAAGTACCAAGTTATATGACTGTGAGGTGTATGGAGGCAAAATAGGCTAAAAATTTAGCATGCTAACATTATAACGTTAATGTTCTAACTTTTTAGCCAATTTTGCCTCTGCACACCTCACAGTCATATAACTTGGTACTTGACATAGGCTAACTGTTAGCATGCTAACATTATAACATTAATGTTCTAACAGTTAGCATACGTCAAGTACCAAGTTATATGACTGTGTTATACAGTCATATAACTTGGTACTTGACATAGGCTAACTGTTAGCATGCTAACATTATAACATTAATGTTCTAACAGTTAGCATACGTCAAGTACCAAGTTATATGACTGTGTTATACAGTCATATAACTTGGTACTTGACATAGGCTAACTGTTAGCATGCTAACATTATGACATTAATGTTCTAACAGTTAGCATACGTCAAGTACCAAGTTATATGACTGTGTTATACAGTCATATAACTTGGTACTTGACATAGGCTAACTGTTAGCATGCTAACATTAATGTTCTAACAGTTAGCATACGTCAAGTACCAAGTTATATGACTGTGATGTGCGCAGGGGCAAAATTGGCTAAAAAGTTAACATGCTAACTTTAAAACGTTAACGTTCTAACAGTTAGCCTATGTCAAGTACCAACTGGTCATCTAATTAGTTATCTACGTCACAGAGGCTCAGACAAGGCACCAAGAAGTGTGGGCGGGGAGCATACTTGCCAACCTTGAGACCTTTCGGTAGATGGGGGGGGGGGTTTGGTGGTAGCGGGGGGTGTACATTGTAGCGTCCCGGAAGAGTTAGTGCTGCAAGGGGTTCTGGGTATTTGTTCTGTTGTGTTTATGTTGTGTTACGGTGCGGATGTTCTCCCGAAATGTGTTTGTCATTGTTTTTACGGCCACCCTCAGTGTGACCTGTATGACTGTTGATCAACTATGCCTTGCATTCACTTATGAGTGTGTAAAAACCGCATACATCATGTTTGTATGGAGGAAAAGCGGACGTGACGACAGTTTGAAGAGGACGCTAAGGCAGTGCCTTTAAGGCACGCCCCCAATATTGTCGTCCGGGTGGAAATCGGGATAAATCCGGGAGAATGGTGATTTTCGGGAGGGGCACTGAAATTCGGGAGTCTCCCGGGGAAATCGGGAGGGTTGGCAAGTATGGCGGGATGAGTTTCCACAGGAGATTTTCACAATAAAGTTCTAAAGGTTAGTGATATATCAGATATTTCAGATTGTAGGTGGGTTTATTTTGTACCCTTCGCGTTCATATGTCACTGTTTGTTGCATTTTTGTTGCGTTTCACTTGATTGTAAAATATGTCGATCGAAAGAGGGTGTGACATTCATATGTTGTCAATATTCAGTGTTGTATCCTTCTTAGAAAAATGTAAAATTCCATTACGTTTTTTAAGGTGGTCTGTCATAACGTTTTTAGCATTCAGTCAGACATTATTGTGAGGTTTTGTATTAGTGTTCCTAAAAATAGATATACCGGCCCCTAGGCACATTTTTTCCTCTAAATGTGGCCCCAGAGTCAAAATAATTGCCCCGGCCTGGTCTAGGCACAGTTCTTTCAAGCGTGCCCTCTAAAGCAGGGGTCACCAACGCGGTGCCCGCGGGCACCAGGTAGCCCGTAAGGACCAGATGAGTAGCCGCCGGCCTGTTCTAAAAATAGCTCAAATTAATTTTATTTATTTACTAGCAAGCTGTCTCGCTTTGCCCAACATTTTTAATTCTAAGAGAGACAAAACTCAAATAGAATTTGAAAATCCAAGAAAATATTTTAAAGACTTGGTCTTCACTTGTTTAAATAAATGCATTCATTTTTTTACTTTGCTTCTTATAACTTTCAGAAAGACAATTTTAGAGAAAAAATACAACCTTAAAAATGATTTTAGGATTTTTAAACACATATACCTTTTACCTTTTAAATTCCTTCTTTTTCTTTCCTGACAATTTAAATCAATGTTCAAGTAAATTTTTGTTTTTTATTGTAAAGAATAATACATTACATCTTAATTTAATTCTTCATTTTAGCTCTGTTTTTTCGACGAAGAATATTTGTAAAATATTTCTTCAAACGTATTATGATTAAAATTCAAAAAAAATTTCTGGCAAATCTAGAAAATCTGTAGAATCAAATGTAAATCTTATTTCAAGTCTTTTGAATTTATTTTAAAATGTTTGTTCTGGAAAATCTAGAAGAAATAATGATTTGTGTTTGTTAGAAATATAGCTTTGTCCAATTTTTTATATATTCTAACAAAGTGTAGATTGTATTTTAACCTATTTAAAACATGTCATCAAAATTCTAAAATTAATCTTAATTAGGAAAAAGTACTAATGATGTTCCATAAATTCTTTTTTTAAGTTTTTCTCTTCTTTTTTCGGTTGAATTTTGAATTTGAAAGAGTCGAAATTGAGATAAACTATGTTTCAAAATTTAATTGTCATTTTTTTCGTGTTTTCTCCTCTTTTAAACCGTTCAATTAAGTGTAAATATCATTCATTATTAATAATAACATAGAGTTAAAGGTAAATTGAGCAAATTGGCTATTTCTGGCAATTTATTTAAGTGTGTATCAAACTGGTAGCCCTTCGCATTAATCAGTACCCAAGAAGTAGCTCTTGGTTTCAAAAAGGTTGGTGACCCCTGACCTAAAGACCTTGCCACGTGCACGGGAATAGAAAAGTGGTTAAAACGTCCTTTTCTAAGGTGGAGAATGAAGACTCGGGGACGACTGAAGACTGGTTTGAAGGCGACACACGTCGGCGAGGAGTGAGACCAGTTATCTGTGCGCACCTCGCAATGTGGGTCAAGCGTACGCGGCCATGTGGGTCAGGGCCGGGCCGGGCCGCTCTAATTAGAACTCTGGAAGCGTGTGAAGGCGACAGATGTGTTGTGTGCGCCCGGCACCCTCACACACTCCGGGTGCGAGCCTGAGCACTTGGCATGTTTGGGAATTGGAGCTGGCACCTTTCCAGGCTCCGCCAAGGACGCGAGGACCAAGGTCTTCAAGTTTTTGGGCGACGTGCGACGCATGCATGGAAGTCTCCGGGAGGCCAGACCGACCCTTTTAAGGAGGGTTGACATTGGCGCCTTCGTCGGCGATCAATTCAGTCCTTGGTGACGTCGCGCGTCTAGCGCTCTAAAAGTAATTAGGATGGTTCCTCCGGAGGATTTCTTCTTGTTTTCCAGCCTTGTCCTTAAGGTGCTTGTGCAAGGACGAAAAAAAGTATGCAAACTTTTTTTTTTCTTTACTAATTTTGCAACCGTTTACCTCCGAGTCATGTAACTTGGTACTTGACATAGGCCGGGGGTCGGCAACCCGCGGCTCTAGAGCCGCATGCGGCTCTAGAGCCGCATGCGGCTCTTTAGCGCCGCCCTAGTGGCTCTCTGGAGATTTTTCAAAAATGTATGAAGAATGGAAAAAGATGAGGGGAAAAAATGTATTTTTTTGTTTTAGTATGGTTTCTGTAGGAGGACAAACATGACACAAACCTCCCTAATTGTTATAAATCACACTGTTTATATTAAATATGCTTCACTCATTCGAGTATTTGGCGAGCGCCGTTTTTTCCTACTTATTTTGGCGGTCCTTGAACTCACCGTATAGTTTGTTTACATATATAAATTTCTCCGACTTTCTGGGACGTGTTTTATGCCACTTTTTCTGTCTCATTTTGTCCACCACACTTTTAACGTTGTGCGTGAGTGCACAAAGGTGAGTTTTGTTGATGTTATTGACTTGTGTGGAGTGCTAATCAGACATATTTAGTCACTGCATGACTGCAAGCTAATCGATGCTAACATGCTATTTAGGCTAGCGATATGTACATATTGCATCATTATGCCTCATTTGTAGCTATATTTGAGCTCATTTAGTTTCATTTAAGTCCTCTTAATTAAATTTATATCTCATGACACATGTAATATGGCTTTTAATTTTTTGCGGCTCCAGACAGATTTTTTTTTGTATTTTTGGTCCAATATGGCTCTTTCAACATTTTGGGTTGCCGACCCCTAACATAGGCTAACTGTTAGAACGCTAACGTTATAATGTTAGCATGCTAAATTTTTAGCCAGTTTTGCCTCTGTATACCTCACAGTCATGTAACTTGGTACTTGACGTACGCTAACTGTTAGAACGCTAACGTTATACTGTTAGCATGCTAAATTTTTGGCCAGTTTTGCCTCTGTATACCTCACAGTCATATAATTTGGTACTTGACGTATGCTAACTGTTAGAACGCTAACGTTATACTGTTAGCATGCTAAGTTTTTAGGCAATTTTGCCTCTGTACACCTCACAGTCATATAACTTGGTACTTGACGTACGCTAACTGTTAGCATGCTAACATTATAACGTTAATGTTCTAACTTTTTAGCCAATTTTGCCTCTGTACACCTCACAGTCATATAACTTCGTACTTGACATACGCTAACTGTTAGCATGCTAACATTATAACATTAATGTTCTAACTTTTTAGCCAATTTTGCCTCTGTACACCTCACAGTCATATAACTTGGTACTTGACGTACGCTAACTGTTAGCATGCTAACATTATAACGTTAATGTTCTAACTTTTTAGCCAATTTTGCCTCTGTACACCTCACAGTCATATAACTTCGTACTTGACGTACGCTAACTGTTAGCATGCTAACATTATAACATTAATGTTCTAACTTTTTAGCCAATTTGGCCTCTGTACACCTCACAGTCATATAACTTGGTACTTGACGTACGCTAACTGTTAGCATGCTAACATTATAACGTTAATGTTCTAACTTTTTAGCCAATTTTGCCTCTGTACACCTCACAGTCATATAACTTCGTACTTGACATACGCTAACTGTTAGCATGCTAACATTATAACATTAATGTTCTAACTTTTTAGCCAATTTGGCCTCTGTACACCTCACAGTCATAACTTGGTACTTGACGTAGCCTAACTGTTAGCATGCTAACATTATAACATTAATGTTCTAACAGTTAGCGTACGTTAAGTACCAAGTTATATGACTGTGATGTGTGCAGAGGCAAAATTGGCTAAAACGTTAACATGCTAACTTTTAAACGTTAACGTTCTAACAGTTAGCCTATGTCAAGTACCAACTTATATGACTGTGAGGTGTACGGAGGCAAAATTGGCTAAAAAGTTAGCATGCTAAAATTATAACGTTAGCGTTCTAACAGTTAGCATACGTCAAGTACCAAGTTATATGACTCCGAGGTGTACGGAGGCAAAATTGCCTAAAAAGTTAGCATGCTAACATTATAACGTTAGCATTCTAAAAGTTAGCATACGTCAAGTACCAAGTTATATGACTGTGAGGTCTACAGAGGCAAAATTGGCTAAAAAGTTAGCATGCTAACATTATAACATTAATGTTCTAACTTTTTAGCCAATTTTGCCTCTGTACACCTCACAGTCATATAACTTGGTACTTGACGTACGCTAACTGTTAGCATGCTAACATTATAACGTTAATGTTCTAACAGTTAGCGTACGTCAAGTACCGAGTTATACGACTGTGAGGTCTACAGAGGCAAAATTGCCTAAAAAGTTAGCATGCTAACATTATAACGTTAACGTTCTAAGAGTTAGCATACGTCAAATACCAGGTTATATGACTCCGAGGTGTACGGAGGCAAAATTGCCTAAAAAGTTAGCATGCTAACATTATAACGTTAGCATTCTAAAAGTTAGTATACGTCAAGTACCAAGTTATATGATTGTGAGGTCTACAGAGGCAAAATTGGCTAAAAAGTTAGCATGCTAACATTATAACGTTAATGTTCTAACTTTTTAGCCAATTTTGCCTCTGGACACCTCACAGTCATATAACTTGGTACTTGACGTACGCTAACTGTTAGCATGCTAACATTATAACGTTAATGTTCTAACAGTTAGCGTACGTCAAGTACCGAGTTATACGACTGTGAGGTCTACATAGGCAAAATTGCCTAAAAAGTTAGCATGCTAACATTATAACGTTAACGTTCTAAGAGTTAGCATACGTCAAATACCAGGTTATATGACTCCGAGGTGTACGGAGGCAAAATTGCCTAAAAATTTTGCATGCTAAAATTATAACGTTAGCGTTCTAACAGTTAGCATATGACAAATACCAAGTTATATGACTGTGAGGTGTACAGAGGCAAAATTGCCTAAAAAGTTAGCATGCTAACATTATAACGTTAGCGTTCTAACAGGTAGCATATGACAAATACCAAGTTATATGACTGTGAGGTGTACAGAGGCAAAATTGCCTAAAAAGTTAGCATGCTAACATTATAACGTTAATTGAAGTGTGGGGAAGTGCCTGTAGTGATGAAAATATATGACTGAGTAAAATTAGGTCTTCATTATTGGTTAAATTATTGTAAAATGAAAATATTGCTTAGTCGTCACCTACAATGAAAATCAATTGCCTTATTTGTGAGAATAGAGGGCAGATATTATACTTTTTAACTTCTTTCTGCTCCTTTTCATTCATACTTTAATGTTGTTTCATTTTCATTTTTCTTCCTTTATTTGATTTTTATGAATTAAATAAATGTGCGATGTCCGTCGGAGTGTTTTCATGCATGTTTGTGTGTGCTATCGTACTGTAAAAGCGAGCGTCGCTAACACGTTTACAAGTGTTAGTATTATTAATTTAAAGTGGCGTTCATTTTTTTGTCACAGTTTTGTAAATTTACCAAAAACGTCACCGTGGAGTTCAATGTGTTTAGCTGATTGGAGAGCTCGCTTCCGCAGCTGGCGGGTCCAGGACGGTGACTTCTGTTTTGTTTGGTCAGCCGTTTTACTGCCGTGTTACAGACACCGTTTGGAAACAGTTAAGGTGTCAGAAAAATTGTATGTAAATTATCAAAAAACTTTCCGTTTTCTGAGTTCCCAGTGAACAGATGAAAGCTGTCTTTGTTGCACCAAGCCAAAGGCTTGGAAAATTCCATTGTGTACGATGGGAGGAGACGGGAGGGGTTATCTATTGTTATCCAAGACTTGCCCAAGCTCGATCCAGGACCAGCCCAAGCCCGAGGCATCTTTTTCTTTTGTGTTAATGTGACCGAAAACAATGGCTGTTTACATACCTCCCATTCCTTTAGAAACAGCTGTTGTTGTGTAAACAGGGAATATCCAAATAAAAGAGGAGACGTAAACCTTTTTTTGTCAGAGCGTGCTGGAAACTGTGCAAGAGTACAGACCAGACGTTTCTCCTCAAATTGAGCCAAATTGAATTCTGTCTCTGTTTATTTCCTTGCTTCTTGTCTTGTTTAATAGATGTCATGGATGTTTGAACCTGACATAAAGTATGTAAATAAACATACAAAAAGTATATTTATTTCTTCTAAAATTTGGTTAAATACACTCAAAGGCTCAAATGGCTTTAAACCATAACCAACTATGTATCAATATAGCTCTTGTCTCAAAGTAGGTGTACTGTCACATCACGCCATTTTTTGCTGTTTTCCTGTGTGTAGTGTTTTGGTTTTTGTCTTGCGCTCCTATTTTGGTGTCTTTCTCTCTTTTTTTTGGTATTTTCCTGTAGCAGTTTCATGTCTTCTTTTGAGCGATATTTCCCGTATCTACTTTGTTTTAGCATTCGAGAATATTTCAGTTGTTTTTATCCTTCTTTGTGGGGACATTGTCGATTGTCACGTCATGCTTGGATGTCAGTGTTTCCCACACATTCATTTATTTGTGGCGGCCCGCCACGAAAGAATTACGTCCGCCACAAATTATTTTTTTTATTTTTTATTTTTTTTAAAAAATTTTTTTTTTTTAATCCTTTCCAGCTTCTCAGGCAAATCATATAGTTGATGTAGATGCTGTTCAGATTTACTTTACAAAAGAGAAGTGTAGGATAGTTCTCTTGTTGCCTTATTTGTATTTGACCACTACTGTTTTCTGTTTATTTGTTACTGACTGTGGCAGGACACCTCTGCCTCTGTTTCACTTTATGTTGCTGGTAAATAATATGGTTGTAGTAGTAGGCTAAAGTTAAATTATTTAGTATGCACTAATTAAAGGGGCAGAGCTTTAAGAGACATTTTAGCTTTTATATTTTATAAGATATATTTTTTGTAAGAACCACAATTAATAAATATATATCAGTGAATAACTTATTGTTCAAATCTGTATATAAATATGAGCATAAAGTGTTGTAATTATATTGTAAAATGGATGGATGGATGGACGTTTAAAACAAAACTGTTATTATTAATTAGTAAGTATACATTTTTTGAGTCTTTTTAGAGAAAATCATATCATTGTAGTAAATTATGCAAATTACTCGATGATGTCATGTTGACCACGCCCATAGCCACGCCCACACCGCCACAGGTATCTTGGCAGTTTATGGGAAACACTGGATGTACATTGTGGACGCCATCTTTGCTCCACAGTAAGTCTTTGCTGTCGTCCAGCATTCTGTTTTTGTTTACTTTGTAACCAGTTCAGTTTTAGTTTTGTTCTGCATAGCCTTCCCTAAGCTTCAATGCCTTTTTTTAGGGGCACTCACCTTTTGTTTATTTTTGGTATAAGCATTAGATACCTTTTTACCTGCACTCTGCCTCCCGCTGTTCCCGACAACAACACATCATTTGCAGACTATAATTACTGGTTTGCAAAAAATATTTTTAACCCAAATAGGTGAAATTAGATAATCTCCCACGGCACACCAGACTGTCTCTCACGGCACACTAGTGTGCCTTTGGTACAGTGGTTGAAAAACACTGCTCTAAAGGCCCCCAGAAACTTCCAGAGCCAATGTGACGCAGCCCCAGAGAGGATGGAAAGGTGGTCAAACAAAACAAAATGACATTTACAAGATGATTGACAGCTGTTTTGTAAGTCAACGCACTCGTCCAAAATGTCACTCAGATAACGAGGACTTTGGACCAAACAATAAAGCAGCTGTTTGTCCATTCTCAACTTTAATAGTGTCCAATATTGCAACAAATATTACAGTACATCATCATACTTTCCAAACATGTTTTTGTCTAAATAAAAATACTTAACTTTACAGCAAACTACCCAGTCAAACTAATAAAAATGACAATACATTTTACGTTGTTCTTTACAGCATATTACTGTAAATTGAAACAAAATACTACTGGGTTTTGCGTTAAATTTCTGTTGACTGAGCTGGCAGTTTTTGACTGTAAAATCTACAGTTGTTTTTAACGGTGTAGTACTGTAAATGGAAAAACGATACATTTGTTTTTACGGTAGAAAAATTGTCAGCTAAGTTGCCGGCATTGAAAAATAACTTGTACGGTTTTTGCTAACTGTTAGAGCACTAATGTTATACTGTTAGCATGCTAACTTTTTAGCCAATATTGCCTCCGTACACCTCAGAGTCATATAAATTGGGATTTGACAGACGCTAACTGTTAGCATGCTAACTTTTTTAGCCAACTTTACGGCCGTTCACTTCTGTCATATAACTTGATACTTGACATATGCTAACAGTTAGCGAGCTAACCTTTAAAGCCAATTTTCCAGCTGTACATCTCCGAGTCATATAACTTGGTACTTGACAAAACTTAACTTTAAACATGCTAACATCAACACTCTGGAATGTTAACATTAGTGTGCTAACTTTTTAGCCAATTTTGCCTCCGTACGCCTCGGAGTCATATATGTAACTTGGTACTTGACGCACGCTAACTGTTAGCATGCTAACTTTTTTGGCGAACTTTACGGCCGTACACTTCAGTCATATAACTTGATACTTGACATATGCTAACTGTTAGCAAGCTAATCTTTTAAGCCATTTTTTCAGCTGTACACCTCCGAGTCATATAACTTGGTACTTGACAAAACTTAACTTTGAGCATGCTAACATTAACATTAGCATGCTAACTTTTTAGCCAATTTTGCCTCCGTACGCCTCGGAGTCATATATGTAACTTGGTACTTGACGCACGCTAACTGTTAGCATGCTAACTTTTAAGCGAACTTTACGGCCATACGCTTCAGTCATATAACTTGATACTTGACAAAACTCAACTATATCAATCAATCAATCAATGTTTATTTATATAGCCCTAAATCACAACTATAAGCATGCTAACATTAACACTCTGGAATGTTAACATTAGTATGCTAACTTTTTAACCAATTTTGCCTCCGTAGACCTCGGAGTCATTAGACTTGGTAATTGACACACGCTAACTGTTAGCATGCTAACTTTTTTAGCAAACTTTACGGCCGTACATTTCAGTCCTATAACTTGATACTTGACATATGCTAACAGTTAGCAAGCTAACCTTTTTAGCCAATTTTTCTGCTGTACACCTCAGTCATCTAACCTGGTACTTGCCAAAACTTTACTTTAAGCATGCTAACATTAACATTAGCGTGCTAATTTTTTAGCCTATTTTGCCTCCGTACGCCTCGGAGTCATATATGTAACTTGGTACTCGACAAACGCTAACTGTAAGAATGCTAACATTTTAGCGAACTTTACTGCCGTACACTTCAGTCATATAACTTGATACTTGACATATGCTAACAGTTAGCGAGCTAACCTTTTTAGCCAATTTTTCAGCTGTACACCTCGGAGTCATATAACTTGGTACTTGACACAACTTAACTTTAAGCATGCTAACGTTAACGTTAGCGTGCTAACTTTTTAGCCAATTTTTCCTCCGTACACCTCGGAGTCATATGACTCGGTAATTGACGCACGCTAACTGTTAGCATGATAACTTTTTTAGCAAACTTTACGGCTGTACACTTCAGTCATATAACTTGATACTTGACATATGCTAACAGTTAGCAAGCTAACCTTTTTAGCCAATTTTTCAGCTGTGCACCTCCGAGTCATATAACTTGGTACTTGACTTGGTACTTTACTTAACTTTAAGCATGCTAACATTAACACTCTGGAATGTTAACATTAGCGTGCTAACTTTTTAGCCAATTTTGCCTCCGTACGCCTCGGAGTCATTTATATAACTTGGTACTTGACAAAACTCAACTATATCAATCAATCAATCAATGTTTATTTATATAGCCCTAAATCACAACTATAAGCATGCTAACATTAACACTCTGGAATGTTAACATTAGTATGCTAACTTTTTAGCCAATTTTGCCTCCGTACACCTCGGAGTCATTAGACTTGGTAATTGACACACGCTAACTGTTAGCATGCTAACTTTTTTAGCAAACTTTACGGCCGTACATTTCAGTCCTATAACTTGATACTTGACATATGCTAACAGTTAGCGAGCTAACCTTTTTAGCCAATTTTTCTGCTGTACACCTCAGAGTCATCTAACCTGGTACTTGCCAAAACTTTACTTTAAGCATGCTAACATTAAGATTAGCGTGCTAATTTTTTAGCCTATTTTGCCTCCGTACGCCTCGGAGTCATATATGTAACTTGGTACTCGACAAACGCTAACTGTAAGAATGCTAACATTTTAGCGAACTTTACTGCCGTACACTTCAGTCATATAACTTGATACTTGACATATGCTAACAGTTAGCGAGCTAACCTTTTTAGCCAATTTTTCAGCTGTACACCTCCGAGTCATATAACTTGGTACTTGACACAACTTGACTTTAAGCATGCTAACGTTAACGTTAGCGTGCTAACTTTTTAGCCAATTTTTCCTCCGTACACCTCGGAGTCATATGACTCGGTAATTGACGCACGCTAACTGTTAGCATGATAACTTTTTTAGCAAACTTTACGGCTTACACATCAGTCATATAACTTGATACTTGACATATGCTAACAGTTAGCAAGCTAACCTTTTTAGCCAATTTTTCAGCTGTGCACCTCCGAGTCATATAACTTGGTACTTGACTTGGTACTTTACTTAACTTTAAGCATGCTAACATTAACACTCTGGAATGTTAACATTAGCGTGCTAACTTTTTAGCCAATTTTGCCTCCGTACGCCTCGGAGTCATTTATGTAACTTGGTACTTGACGCACGCTAACCGTTAGCATGCTAACATTTGAGCGAACTTTACGGCCGTACACTTCAGTCCTATAACTTGATACTTGACATATGCTAACAGTTAGCGAGCTAACCTTTTTAGCCAATTTTTCAGCTGTACACCTCCGAGTCGTATAACTTGGTACTTGACAAAACTTAACTTAAAAAATGTTGCCTCTAAAGGATGCCGTCCTCTCTCTCTCTCCCCCCAGCCAAGCCCAAGAACTCTGCCAAGGTGGTGACGGTGCAGGCGGGCACCAAGGCGGTGGTGGTGGCGCAGTGCGAGGCGGCCGACGCCAAACCCGCGGCCGCCATCAAGTGGCTGGCGTCGGTCGGGGGGAACCACTCCACCAGCACCGTCAACGGACCGGACGGCACAGTGACGGTGCGCAGCGAGTACCGTCTGGTGCCCACGCCGGCCGACGACGGCAGGGAGCTGACGTGCATGGTGGACCAGCGCACCCAGGACAGGACCTGGGTCCACATGCTCAGGCTGTCTGTGGAGTGTAAGACACACACACACACACACACACACACACACACACACACAGACACACACTGGTTATCAAATGGTGGTCCCCACAAGTGATGTGGGGACCACCCTTTCTACAGGTTGTGGAGGCATAAAAAAAATGAGGTCAAATGGCCACTGCCCAGTTAGCTCATACACGTCTTTAAATCTCTGGATTGATGAAGTAATGTGCTGATCATTCTTACTGGGGAAAAAATAGTTAATATGGTTCATGGGGACCAAATTTAAATCATTTTGCATAATACACACACATTTGTATGTGTTAGGGTTACATGTTTTATGGGCCTAAGCTTAAAAATCACTTAGGCATCTTCAGAATGGATCTGACTATCATTTAAAAAGGTTTCCCTTTAGAGGACCTGTTTTTTTGTCCCCATACCGTCAGAGGTCCCCTAAAGGTGACTGTGTAAACCAGGCCTGGGCAATTATTTTGAATCGGGGGGGCCAAATTTAGAGAAAAAAATGTGTCTAGGGGCCGGTATATATCTATATATATATATATATATATATATATATATATATATATATATATATATATATATATATATATATATATATATATACACACATATATATATACACACATATATATATATATATATATATATATATATATATATATATATATATATATATATATATATATATATATATATATATATATATATATATATATATATATATACATACATATATATATATATATATATATATATATATATATACACACATATATGTATGTATATATATATATATATATATATATATATATATATATATATATATATATATATATATATATATATATATATATATATATATATATGTATACACATATATATATATATATATATATATATGTATACACATATATATATATATATATATATATGTATACACATATATATATATATATATATATATATGTATACACATATATATATATATCCATCCATCCATCTTCTTCCGCTTATCCGAGGTCGGGTCGCGGGGGCAGCAGCCTAAGCAGGGAAGCCCAGACTTCCCTCTCCCCAGCCACTTCGTCCAGCTCCTCCCGGGGGATGCCGAGGCGTTCCCAGGCCAGCCGGGAGACATAGTCTTCCCAACGTGTCCTGGGTCTTCCCCGTGGCTTCCTACCGGTCGGACGTGCCCTAAACACCTCCCTAGGGACGCGTTCGGGTGGCATCCTGACCAGATGCCCGAACCACCTCATCTGGCTCCTCTCCATGTGGAGGAGCAGCGGCTTTACTTTGTGTGTATATATATATATATATACGTGTGTGTATATGTATATATATATATATATATATATATATATATATATATATATATATATATATATATATATATATATATGTGTGCTCACAATAATGTCTGATTGAAAGCTAAAAACGTTATGACAGACCGCCTTAAAAAACGGAATAGAATTGTAACATTTTTTTACTGATTGAGACACCCAGAATGTACATGACAATAAAGAATGTGGGTTTTACAATATTAACTATGAAGGATAAAACACTGAATATTGACAACAAGGGCTGTGAATCTTTGGGTGTCCCACGATTCGATTCAATATTGATTCTTGGGGTCACGGTTCGATTATAAATCGATTTTTTCGATTCAACGAGATTCTCGATTCAAAAACGATATTTTTACGATTCAAAACAATTCTCTATTCATTCAATACATAGGATTTCAGCAGGATCTACCCCAGTCTGCTGACACGCAAGCAGAGTAGTAGATTTTTGTAAAAAGCTTTTATAATTGTAAAGGACAATGTTTTATCAACTGATTGCAAATTTGTTTTGACTATTAAATGAACCAAAAATATGACTTATTTTATCTTTGTGGAAAATATCGGACACAGTGTGTTGTCAAGCTTATGAGATGCGATGCAAGTGTAAGCCACTATTGTTCATTTTTATTTTTTTATATGTCAATGAGGGATTTTTAATCACTGCTATGTTGAAATTGTAACTAATATTGATACTGTTGTTGATAATATTCATTTTTGTTTCACTACTTTTGGTTTGTTCTGTGTCGTGTTTGTGTCTCCTCTCAATTGCTCTGTTTATTGCAGTTCTGAGTGTTGCTGGGTCGGGTTTGGTTTTGGAATTGGATTGCATTGTTATGGTATTGCTGTGTATTGTTTTGTTGGATTGATTAATAAAAAAATAAAATTAAATAAAATTAAATAAAAAATAAAATAAAATAAAAAATAAAATTAAATCGATTTTTGAAAAATGAGAATCGATACTGAATCATAAAACATGAGAATGGCGATTTTAATTCGAATCGATTTTTTTCCCACACCCCTATTGACAACATATGAACGTCACACCCCCTCTCCAGCCACATATTTTACAATCAAGCGAAACGCAACAAAAATGTAACAGACACAGTAAAATATGAACGCAAGGGGTAAAAAACCCCCACGTACAATCTGATATATGTGATATATCACTAAGCGTTAGAACTTTGTTGTAAAAATCTCCTTCTGCGTATAACTAGTATATAACGCAAAAGTGCAGATTCCAAGCATTGAAAGACTTAGTATAGTTGAAGACTTACGGCAGACTTTTTTTTTTTACCTTTAGGGTTCCCAGGGACCATAAAGGGTCTAAGTCATTAAAATGTTAAAAACAAGTCTTTTTATTTTTTTGATTTAAAGCTTACAGTAAATCTCTACAGTATGTCAACTTCAGGTTGATATAAAGTTATAAAAAACAAAAAGGTTTTTATGCCTTTTCTGTCAAAGACAACTTTGTTTTTTATGATAAAACTGAAATATGCAGTATTTCCCCCACTGCCCAAAACATTCAGAAAGCAATGTTTGATGTGAAGTAATTAGAGCCTTAAAAAGATCAATAATTCAGGGCACCATTGATTTTAATTCATTAATATTTTTGAGTAATCACAGTGAAAAGATAAATAAAATCTTATTAAATATATTTGGGATCCAAAAGGTGACCCACTCATAAAGTGATACATTTTTTTTAATTTTTTTTTTACTTTCAACACTTAAGTTACGAGCTCAACTTCAGATATATCTGTCGATTTTACGTTTGAACTATTATTTTGTTTGTTTTATGCTCTTTTGTCAAAGAAAATGTTGATGTTTTTGTATGGAAACCACACAATATATGCAATATTTTCCACATAAACATTTTAAAGTGAAATATTTTAAACAATTGGAGCCTTGTCAATAATTCATTATAACATCGATTTTTTTTTTTTTTTTGAGCAATGGCAAAAAGGAAAAATAAAGATAGACAAAAGAAAAAAAAAACAGCCTGCATGACAGCTTTGTGTCAACATTGCAACTTTTTCTAGTTAGATTTTTTTTTTTTTTAATTTAATTTTTAATTTTTTAATTTTTTTAATGAATTTTTTAATCAATCAAAAAAACAATACACAACAATACCACAATAATTCAATCCAATTCCAAAACCAAACCCGTCCCAGCAACATTAAGAACAACAATAAACAGAGCAACTGGGAGCAATTGAGGACACACAAACATGACACGGAACAATCCAAATGTAGTGACTTTTTTAAATGTTTTTTTTAATTTTTGCAATAGCATTTCCAGAATGTGTGGCGGGCCGGTAAACAATTAGCTACGGGCCGAAAATGGCCCCCGGGCCGCACTTTGGACACCCCTGAATTACGGTCATTAGAAAACATCACTGCACATCATAATGGCAGCTACACGTTACATCTTAAACATCTAAAAAAAATGATTTGGGAATGACCGGCGGGCCAGATTGAAAAGCTTAACGGGCCGCATGTGGCCCCCGGACCCTAATTTGCCCAGGTCTGGTGTAAACAGAGCGATGTCCCCATTAAGTAAGCATTGCCAGAACACACAAACACTTTTTGTATATTAGTGATGCATCCCGGGCATCAAAACAAGACACATCTAATCCCTTAAACAGCATTCTAATTTACAAGGGATTAAAAACGCAGCGTGGGTTCAGAGTAGCTGGCGGCGCCGTCTAAACCGTGTGCACCTCCGCCGCCGTTCCCTGCAAAGGCGGAACACATTGTCTCCGGTAACAATACCAGACATTTGCCGAGCGCATGAGCGCGCACGTTCGCGCCGCCTCGGAACTGATGAAGACGGAGATCACGAAGTCTGAACCCGCTGACTGAGCAGACATTCACCGGGCACATTAGCGTCATGGAGTCATCAGGAAATGAGCGAGCTGGGACCTCTGCTAACCCCACAAAGTGGAGACACCGGAGAATGAAACAAGATTGGCTTCTTACGACTGTTAGAACACTCATGTTGTAATGTTAGCATGCTAACTTCTTAGCCAATTTTGCCTCCGTACACCTCAGAGTCAAATAACTTGTTAACTAGGCTGACCATATTCTGAAATGGCAAAAAGAGGACACATATATGCGTGCCAAGGCCGGGACTAGGTGATAATTTGCCAATGATACTCAAACTTGCTTTATAAATAATATATTTATTTAAATAAAGCATGTTTCTCCTCTGTTGACAGCAGTGTTGGCGCTAGGAATTTTCAAAACTTCCGGTTGAATTTTCAAAACTTCCGGTTGAAAACGTCTATGTATGATGACGTATGCGCGTGACGTCAATCATTGAAGCGGAAGTACTGGTACCCCATTGAATCCAATACAAACAGCTCTGTTTTCATCGCAAAATTCCACAGTATTCTGGACATCTGTGTTGGTGAATCTTTTGCAATTTGTTTAATGAACAATGAAGACTGCAAAGAAGAAAGTTGTAGGTGGGATCGGTGTATTAGCGGCTGGCTGCAGCAACACAACCAGGAGGACTTTGACTTGGATAGCAGACGCGCTATCCGACGCTAGCCGCCGACCGCACGGATGATCGGGTGAAGTCCTTCGTCGCTCCGTCGATCGCTGGAACGCAGGTGAGCACGGGTGTTGATGAGCAGATGAGGGCTGGCTGGCGTAGGTGGATAGCTAATGTTTTTAGCATAGCTCTGTGAGGTCCCGTAGCTAGGTTAGCTTCAATGGCGTCGTTAGTAACAGCATTGTTAAGCTTCGCCAGGCTGGAAAGCATTAACCGTGTAGTTACATGTCCATGGTTTAATAGTATTGTTGATCTTCTGTCTATCCTTCCAGTCAGGGGTTTATTTCTTTTGTTTCTATCTGCAGTTAAGCCTGATGCTATCACGTTAGCTCAGTAGCTAAAGAGCTTCACCGATGTATTGTCGTGGAGATAAAAGTCACTGTGAATGTCCATTTCGCGTTCTCGACTCTCATTTTCAAGAGGATATAGTATCCGAGGTGGTTTAAAATACAAATCCGTGATCCACAATAGAAAAAGAAGAAAGTGTGGAATCCAATGAGCCCTTTTACCTAAGTTACGGTCAGAGCGAAAAAAGATACGTCCTGCACTGCACTGTAGTCCTTCACTCTCACGTTCCTCATCCACAAATCTTTCATGCTCGCTCAAATTAATGGGGTAATCGTCGCTTTGTCTGTCCGAATCGCTCTTGCTGCTGGTGTAAACAATGGGGAAATGTGAGGAGCCTTTCAACCTGTGACGTCACGCTACTTCCGGTACAGGCAAGGCTTTTTTTATCAGCGACCAAAAGTTGTGGACTTTATTGTCGATGTTCTCTACTAAATCCTTTCAGCAAAAATATGGCAATATCGCGAAATGATCAAGTATGACACACAGAATGGATCTGCTATCCCCGTTTAAATTAAAAAAAATAATTTCAGTAGGCCTTTAAAAAGACACAAAAAGTGTAGTAACGCCAACACTGCTTGACAGTATAACAAAATAAGTCCCACTGTAACTGTGTGGAATGCTAAAACACCCTCTGCTGCGTTTACAATGTCTTCTCCTTTTCCAGGTCGCACAAAGTACTCTGTCAATTTAGCAGACAAGCTCTCGCCCTGCACAGCTGTTTTGTGCTTTGTAGTGTCGATATGGGCTTGTAGATCGTTGGCCCTTTTACCTGCCACAGATATATACGTTCCTGCTTTGCACACAGTGCATTCTGCTTCCCATGTGTCACGGCCAGGACCAAAACACAGATACTTTTCCCGCAAATCATCCGTGAAGTTGCATTTACGTTTCGGCATTTCCTGTTTTCATGTCTGTCTCTCCACTAACTTTCTCTCGCTCTCTGTCTCTGCCCCTCCCTCACGAATGTTTCTGCGTGCGCACACCTTTTACACTTTTTGTTTTTCACCCCTTCTTAACCCTGAAAATACACGCAACCCCAACTCGAAATGCCGGACATTTGAGGCATTTAAGAAACCCCGCCCGGACAGCCCCGCAAAAGAGGACATGTCCGGGGAAAAGAGGACGTATGGTCAGCCTATTGTTAACTGACACACGCTAACTCTTAGCATGCTAACTTTTTTAGCCAACTTTACAGCCGTACACTTCAGTCATATTACTTGGTACTTGACAAAACTTTACTATAAGCATGCTAACGTTAACACGCTAGCATGTTAACATTAGCATGCTAACAATTTTGCCTCTGTACACCTCAGAGTCATATAACTTGGTATTTGTCATATGTTAACTTTTAGAACACTAACGTTGTAATGTTAGCATGCTAACTTTTTAGCCAATTTTGCCTCCGTACACCTCGGAGTCATATGACTCGGTAATTGACACACACTAACTGCTAGCATGCTAACTTTTTCAGCGAACTTTACGGCCGTACACTTCAGTCCTATAACTTGACACTTGACAAATGCTAACAGTTAGCAAGCTAACCTTTTCAGCCAATTTTTCAGCTGTACACATCCGAGTCACATAACTTGGTACTTGACAAAAGTTGACTATAAGCGTGCTAACACAGGGGTTCTCCAACTTTTTTCCCCACGTAGCGCTCTCAGAAAACACTTGGCTCTCCCTGTACCATCACAATGTAGCGTCGTAGGCCTAAATATTCATTAAAAACAAAACAGATATTTTTATTTAACAAGTATATTTAGTAGTTTTGTCCACTGCCACCCAAGAACATACACCAATTATATATAAAAATGTAACTTAAAACATTTGTATGCACGTCCAACACTTAAAACCTTTAGTATATCGGTATGTGGAATTGAATTATGGAATGGATTAAGTAAATAAATCAAACAATGTACTAATATGATCTAATTTGAGAAGCTGTTCAAACTTAGTACCAAAAAAAATAATCATGATAAACATTCTGTATGAAATACAACTTACTACACTTTTTTTTTAATGTTATTTATGGAGTATATTGTGAATAAATTGAGAACAGGGACAAAAGTGTTAGCAATTGCTCTGTAAAGGAAAAGGGCTCGGATTAAATGAGCTCTGCTTCTCCCTACTCCTTTTCGAACATGTTGAATACTGGAAAATTGCGATTTGCCATGCTGTAATTGCATGCACGTTGGAAAGAAACTCCAATCAAACCTGTAAAACGACACGCCGTTTGAACGGTAACACTGCGTTTGAATATTTACTCACGGGATTCTTCTGCCGTCCCACAGTTTGAGAATCCCTGTGTTGACGTGATGTCGCTGAATAGAATAACAAACACAGAAAATGACAATTAACACAATTGAAACGTTACGCAACATGTGTGTGTGTCATAAATGTTTAAATATTTTCACAACACACTGAGGGACAATAAACATTCATTTGCAACAAATTAAAACGAGGGCTTGATCAATTAAATCGATTAAAAACGGTTTGATTTATACGCTGTTTGCTTAGTTTAATCGTTATATTGAGTATAACTAACGGAAGCCCACATGAGAGCGGCGCTTTGTTTATTCAGTCTTTATCAACAGTGCACATATGTCAAAAGTGCAATATAAAAGTGTTTAATGAATTCATGAGAAAAAGAATGACGGTTGTGGCAAGCATAAAAGTTGTTTATCGTCCAGCACAACCGCGTTGTTTACTCTTGAAATGACTCCTTTTATTTACAAAACACATTTTTATCAGTAAAAAGGACAAGACGGTTAAACAACAAAAGTAATTTTAGCTTGGACAATTTATACTAGATCACGTCTACAAACATGAATTTATAATGGGATCTGTAATTTATTGGCGTCTGCGGGACTGCCGGTCATAGACGCCGCCTTTGGACAACAAATGGACAACATGTACAAAACCCCAAAACCAGTGAAGTTGGCACGTTGTGTAAATGGTAAATAAAAACAGAATACAATGATTTGCAAATCCTTTTCAACTTATATTCAATTGAATAGACTGCAAAGACAAGATACTTAACGTTCGAACTGGAAAACTTTGTTATTTTTTGCAATTATTACCTCATTTAAAATTTGATGTCTGCAACATCTGGCACAAGTGGCAAAAAAGACTGAGAAAGTTGAGGAATGCTCATCAAACACTTATTTGGAACAATTATTACCTCATTTAAAATTTGATGTCTGCAACATCTGGCACAAGTGGCAAAAAAGACTGAGAAAGTTGAGGAATGCTCATCAAACACTTATTTGGAACATCCCACAGGTGAACAGGCTAATTGGGAACAGGTGGGTGCCATGATTGGGTGTAAAAGCAGATCCCATGAAATGCTCAGTCATTCACAAACAAGGATGGGGCGAGGGTCACCACGTTGGGAACAAATGCGTGAGCAAATCGTTGAATAACAACATTTCTCAACCAGCTATTGCAAGGAATTTAGGGATTTCACCATCTACGGTCCGTAATATCATCAAAAGGTTCAGAGAATCTGGAGAAATCACTGCACGTAAGCGATGATAATACAGACATTTAATCCCTCAGGCGGTACTGCATCAAAAAGCGACGTCAGTGTGTAAAGGATATCACCACATGGGCTCAGGAACACTTCAGAAAACCTCTGTCAGTAACTACAGTTGGTCGCTACATCTGTAAATCCAAGTTAAGTGTCAGGTTCAAACATTGATGACATCTATTGAACAAGACAAGAAGCAAGGAATCAAACAGAGACAGAATTAGATTTGGCTCAGTGACCCTTGTACAGTATATATATATTTATATTTTCTCCCCCGTCATCTTTGTTGTAGTGGTGTCACCACGCTCTGACAAAAGATTGTACGCCTCCCCTTTTATTTGGACTTTCCCTGATTACATGGCAACAGCTGTTTCTAAAGGTACGGGGGTCGTAAACAGCCATCGCCTTTGATTACAAAACAGTTCAAAGAAAAGGTCGGTTCAAAGAAAAGGTTATAAAACAGTTCAAAGAAGAGGGGACTGGAGCTTGGGCAGGTCCTGTTTTCTCTCCGCTTTGTAGATCTCGGGTCAAGACAAAATCTTTCTGTGGATTACAATACATCAAAGAAACAGAACACCTTCATGTTGCTTCCCATCCTACACAGTGGAGTTTTACAAGCCTTCTTCTTGGTAGGTTCAAAGACAGCTTTTGTCTTCTCGCCGGGAACTCATGGCAAAACAACGTTTTGTGATAACTTAGATTCTGACATTAAGACTCTACTATGCAAAGCGAAAGCCATTTATCAACAACACCCAGAAACGCCGCCGGCTTCGCAGGGCCCGAGCTCATCCAAGATGGACTGATGCAAAGTGTAAAAGTGTTCTGTGGTCTGACGAGTCCACATTTGAAATTGTTTTTTGGAAACCGTGGACGTCGTGTCAACCATCCGGATTGTTCTAGGCGCAAAGTTCAAAAGCCATCGTGTGTGATGGTATGGGGGTGTATTAGTGAAGGCACCATTAATGCTGAAAGGTACATACGGGTTTTGGAGCGACATATGTTGCCATCCAAGCAACGTTGTCGTGGATGCCCCTGCTTATTTCAGCAAGGCAATGCCAAGCCACATGTTGCAACAGCGTGGCTTCATAGTCTGTAAAAATTCAAAAGCCTGGAACAAAAAGTTTGCCCACTTTTGTACTTAATGCATACTTGCCAACCTTGAGACCTTCGAATTCGGGAGATTGGGTGGGCGGGGTCGGGGGGCGGGGTTAAGGGGGAGTATATTTATAGCTAGAATTCACTGAAATTCAAGTATTTCTTATATATATACTGTATATAAATAAAATAAATACTTGACTTTCAGTGAATTCTAGCTATATATATATATTTATTTTATTGTATATATATATATATATATATATATATATATATATATATATATATATATATATATATATATATATATATATATATATATATATATATATATGTATATATATATATATATATATATATATATATATATACAGTGGGGCAAAAAAGTATTTAGTCAGCCACCCATTGATTGTCAATGGGTGGCTGACTAAATACTTTTTTGCCCCACTGTATATATATATATATATATATATATATATATATATATATATATATATATATATTTATATATATATATATATATATAAATAAAAGAAATACTTGAATTTCAGTGTTCATTATTATATATATATTGTTATTGTTGTCCGGCTGGAAATCAGGAGAAATTCTAACACTGTGACCCAATCCTCCTTCCAGACCCCCCCTCCGTCTCCATCGAGGGCTACGACCAGAACTGGTTCGTCGGCCGGCAGGACGCCACCCTCGTCTGCGCGGCCAACACCAACCCGCCGCCCACCGCCATCACCTGGACCACGTAAGATGGCGTCCATCTGTGCATCCGCTCCCTCTTCGCTTTTTCAACGCGCAGATGGCGTCGCTGTACGTGCGATTTTTTTTTTTTTCCTCACTCTTTCTCTCTCTTTTCTTTTTTTTTCCCTCCCACATCCACGCCGCCTCGTCCGTCTCCCCTCGCTCTCCCGCCCCCAGGGCGTCGGGCCCCCTGCCGGACACGGTGGAGGTGGACGCCAACAAGCTGACGGTGAGGAATGTGGACGACGCCGTCAACACCACCTTCATCTGCGAGGTCAGGAACAAGCACGGCGTGGCCAAGCACCAGATCACCATCCTCGTCACCGGTGAGTCAGCGCACGTGACGCGCACACACACACAACAGTAGCGAGACGTAGGGCTGGGCGATAAAACGATATCAGTAGTCAAACGCGTTTAATAAAACGTCGACAGAAAAAGGAAGTCGGAAGTTGCGAAGCAAGGTTGGTTGCATGAGCAAAGGCGAAGCAGGAAGTGATCACTGATCAGCCAATCAGGTAACAGTATCAACTATCAAGTTTGGTTGCGCCATCTCGTTGTCCGGCGATTTATTCTTTGCATGGAGCGAGAAGAGAAAGTGAAAATGAAGAAATTGTTGACGACACAGGAAAAGTCACCTGGCGTTTTTTGGGGGATTTTTGAAAAAAAGGGACCATAGTCAGACCAATGTGGTCTGTAAATGGCCCGATCAAATATCAACACTAAAATACACTGCAAAAAGTCAGTGTTCAAAAACAAGAAAAAAAAATACAAAAATGAGGGCTAGTTTATTTGAACTAAGCAAAATTATGTGCCAATAGAACAAGAACATTCGGCTTTCCAAAACAAGTAAAATAAGCTAACCTCAATGAACCCAAAAATACCTTAAAATAAGTATATTCTCACTAATAACAAGTGCACTTTTCTTGGTAGAAAAAAAAAATTAGACCTTTTTGCTCAATATGTTGAAAAATATTCTTAAATTAAGTAAATGCTAGTGCCATTATCTTGACATAATGATATGTGCTCGGCATCATGATTTTTTTTTTCATGCTTGAAGTAAAAAATTATTACATTAAAAAAGTAGTTTTGAGTGTTGATGACACAGCTTTGCAACACTTGATATTCTAGTTTCAAGCATGTTTTACTCAATATAGGTCATCAAATCTCAGCTACAAACTGTAATATTTCACTAAGATCATTTAGGACCAAAACCCTTAAAACAAGTAAAACACTCTAACATAATATCTGCTTAGTGAGAGAAAGTATCTTATCAGACAGAAAATAAGCACATATCACCCTTATTTGAGATATTTAATCTTACTTAGATTTCAGTTTTTGCAGTGCAAATGGCCCAATCAAATATCAACACTAAAATACACTGCAAAAAGTCAGTGTTAAAAAACAAGAAAAAAAAAAGGCAAAAATTAGGGCTATTTTATTTGAACTAAGCAAAATTATCTGCCAAAAGAACAAGAAAATTCGGCTTGTCAAGACTTTCCAAAACAAGTAAAATTAGTTAACCTCAATTAACCCAAAAATACCTTAAAATAAGTATATTCTCACTAATAACAAGTGCACTTTTCTTGGTAGGAAAAAAAAAGTTAGAGTTAAACTACCAATGATTGTCACACACACACTATGTGTGGTGAATTTTTTTTAAAAAAGAAGTTGCTTTAAGCCGTTTTTAAAAGCATCCACAGTCTGTGGTGCCCTCAGGTGGTCAGGGAGAGCATTCCACAGACTGGGAGCGGCGGAGCAGAAAGCCCGGTCTCTAACCACTAGGCCACTGAAAAATTAGACCTTTTTGCTCAATATGTTGAAAAATATTCTTAAATTAAGTAAACGCTAGTGCCATTATCTTGACATAATGATATGCGCTCGGCATCATGATTTTTTTTTTTTTCATGCTTGAAGTAAAAAATGATTACTTTATACTTGTGAGTGTTGATGACACAGCTTTGCAACAGTTGATATTCTAGTTTCAAGCATGTTTTACTCAATATAGGTCATCAAATCTCAGCAACAAGCTGTAATATCTTACTGAGATCATTTAGAACCAAAACCCTTAAAACAATTAAAACACTCCAACATAAAATCTGCTTAGTCAGAAGAATTATCTTATCAGACAGAAAATAAGCAAATATCACCCTTATTTGAGATATTTAATCTTACTTAGATTTCAGTTTTTGCAGTGTAGTAATCTTACTTTTGAATGTAATCATATTCAATAATAGTATCTAGGGCTGCAACTATCAACTAATTTGATAATCGATTAATCTGTCGATTATTACTTTGATTAATCGATTAATTATCGGATAAAAGAGACAAACTACATTTCTATCCTTTCCAGTATTTTATTGGGAAAAAAACAGCATACTGGCACCATACCTATTTTGATTATTGTTTCTCAGCTGTTTGTAAATGTTGCAGTTTATAAATAAAGGTTTATTAGAAAATAAAATTAAAATAAAAAAAGTAGCCTCTGCGCATAGCATAGATCCAACGAATCGATGACTAAATTAATCGTCAACTATTTTTATAATCGATTTTAATCAATTTAATCGATTAGTTGTTGCAGCCCTAATAGTATCCAACCTGCTTACAATGTACCTGGATAGACCTTGTCTAATACCTGGAAATCACATTAGACTTAGACTTAGACCAACTTTAATGATCCACAAGGGAAATTGTTCAACACAGTAGCTCAGTTACAATGATGGAAAGTGTAAGGATGGAAAGGACAATGCAGGTATAATTAGACTAATATAGCAATAAAAAAAATCTAACATATATATGAATACATACATAATATGTGTACAGAATAATATATATACAGATATATTATATTATGTCTATAACATATATATAATATATACCAGTATTATATTCTGATCAGAAGATTATTGTCAAGGCTGAGGTCAGGCTGATTACAAAAATAAGCACTAATCATATATACTGCAACTGAAGGGACATTTACATCCCATTACGCAGTTCTAAAATGAATAAATTGGAACTAAATGAATACAAAATTGAGGAAATTGAAATCCAGCTTCACGACTTTAGTCATAATTTTGTCGCTTAAGAAACTTCTCTGTCACTTTAGGCCCAGACGTCCTCTGTTTGTTTGATATTGTATAGAATATATCTTTATTGTCATTGTTTACAAAGTACAAAGAAGAACCATGATAAACATTCTGAATGTATTTCATCCATCAATTATTTTATTCTCAAAATAATCCTACTTATCTCATCATATGAAATATAATTTACTGTATTTGTCGGACTATAAGTCGCAGTTTTTTCATAGTTTGGCCGGGGGTGCGACTTATACTCAGGAGCGACTTATGTGTGAAATTATTAACACATTAGCGTAAAATATCAAATAATATCATTTAGCTCATTCACGTAAGAGACTAGACGTATAAGATTTCATGGGATTTAGCGATTCGGAGTGACAGATTGTTTGGTAAACGTATAGCATGTTCTATATGTTATAGTTATTTGAATGACTCTTACCATAATATGTTACGTTATACCAGGCACGTTCTCAGTTGGTTATTTATGCCTCATATAACGTACACTTATTCAGCCTGTTGTTCACTATACTTTATTTATTTTAAATTGCCTTTCAAATGTCTATTCTTGGTGTTGGGTTTTATCAAATAAATTTCCCCAAAAAATGCGACTTATACTCCAGTGCGACTTATACATGTTTTTTTCCTTCTTTATTATGCATTTTCGGCCCGTGCGACTTATACTCCGGAGCGACTTATAGTCCAAAAAATACGGTACTTCACCAATTAGTATTTATTTATTTATTTCTATTGTGATTACTTATGGAGTATATTGTGAATAAATTGAGTACAGGAAGTGAACAAAAGTTTTAGCAACTGTTATGTAAAAGAAAAGGGGTAGGATTAAATAAGCTCTGCTTCTTCCTACTCCTTTTCGAACATGTTGAAAAGAGAAACTGGAAATTGTGATGCATCATGTTGTATGCTTGCATGTTCCAAATAAACGTAAACTCAAACTCATACATTATACAACTAAATTGTAAGCAAAACTAATTTAGTGCAAATTGATAATAACACATAAAAACATAGGTAAATAGTATTTGGTATTTTTATCTATTTATCTATGTTTTTATGTGTTATTAGGAATTTGCACTAAATTAGCTTTGCTTATAATTTTGTTGTACAATGTACACTGACAATAAAGATATATTCTACTCTATTCTATTCGATATTGTTCGATAAGTACCATCCATACGGACCGCAGCTGAGAAACAGATTATATTGGCGGCCCTCTGGGTGACCCTCGCGGACCAACAGTGGGCCCCGGGGCCCTATGGTTAAGAAACACTGCTTTAGAGCACAGCTGTAACTTCCTGGCACTAAACCTGCAGAAAATAGTTATATGTTTACTAGGGGTGTAACGGTACACAAAAATGTCGTACCTCGGTTTAGAGGTCACGGTTCAGTTCATTTTCGGTACAGTAAGAAAACAACAAAATATACATTTTTTGGTTATTTATTTACCAAATTTGTAAACAATGGCTTTATCCTTTTAACATTGGGAACACGATAATAATTCTGCCCACGTTAATCAACATTAAACTGCGACCAAGTTGTTGCTCAGATTAAATAAAATGACAAAACTTTTCTTCTACATATAAAAAGTGCAACATTAAACAGTTTCAAGTCAACTCATCATGCTTAATTTATTACAGCATTTGGGAAGCCTGTAGTTGATTTTTATTATGTAAATGTTATATTTTTTATCAACATGTGATAGCAGGGACCCTGCCATTCAAAACTAGGCTGCTCCATTACTAATGATTAATGTAACTATAGCTGAAAAAATAGTACAATAGCAATAAGAGAGACTATTCATCCCTGAACACCATGGAGTTCATGTTGGCTTAATGATGCACTTACATTATTATATCAACTATCAGAGACAGAAACTCTTCATTTAACATAATGTCCTTTTTTGCTGCTTCAACACAGCTCAATCAACACAGAAAAAGGTCAAGTGAAATAACAGACAGACTGGGCTTTGCTGTCCGTAACACACACACACACACTGCAAAATGAGCTAACGTTACGCTAAAAGCGAATTAGCCTTCACCTCAAGCCAGGACTGCGAGCGAGCTGAGCTGCAGTTTATATTTCTAGAACGTCAACGGGCTCATAGTGATGTTACTAGTAGTTGACTGGGAGGTGTTTATTACAATTTGGGGAGATTCCGCGGCCTGATGATTACCTGCTAAACGCTGAGCACTGACTACATGCGCTCTGAATACGCACTGCTGATTGGCTTTTACCGCTCTGTTTGTAACCAATCAGATGGTTGTGTGGGTGGGACAACGCTGGGTACTGTGTTCTGACAGAGACAGGCAGAAGGAAGCGGAGCAGCTTGTTAAGACTTTGGCTTAGCTTCATATGTTCGTGTGGAAACTCGTTCGGTACACCTCCGAACCGAACCGAACTCCTTCAATACAAATACACGTACCGTTACACCCCGAATGTTTACATTTTCACACTATTTTCCTACACTTTATTAAGCATGTCTTACACATTCCTTTATTTCGCACCTTCATTTTTAAGAAGTTATTAAGTGTTCAATGGGATTTTGGAATGTTATTTACATTGATTGAGGGGTTTCCCATGCTCGCATTGACATTTCCTTTCCTTTCTGCCTCGATAGCTGAGGGGGATTACGATCAGAGGAATGTTTACATTGAATATATTTTTCTCCTGGTCCTTATTTTCGACAGGTCTTTAAAAAAAATCAATATTTATCGATATCGACCGATACAAAACACTTACCGTATTTTTCGGACTATAAGTCACAGTTTTTTTCATAGTTTGGCCGGGGGTGCGACTTATACTCAGGAGCGACTTATGTGTGAAATTATTAACACATTAGCGTAAAATATCAAATAATATTATTTAGCTCATTCACGTAAGAGACTAGACCAGGGGTAGGGAACCTATGGCTCTAGAGCCAGATGTGGCTCTTTTGATGACTGCATCTGGCTCTCAGATAAATCGTAGTTGTCATTGCTTAACACGATAAGTAATGAATAATTCCGCTGGTAATCACAGTGTTAAAAATAACCACGTATCAACCAGACTACAAAGCCATCAGCAAAACCATGCAGCACCAGAAGTCGCATTAATGGTAAGAAGTATTTTATTTATTATTGGTTAGCTTAAAAAAAACACTGTTAATAAAAATAATAAGAAACTTATTATACTCTAAAAATGTTGGTCTAACTTAAAAATGCACGCATTTAGTTGTAGTCAGTGTTAACATTTTTTATACGGCTCTTACGGAAATGTATTTTAAAATATTTGGCTTTCATGGCTCTCTCAGCGGAAAAGGTTCCTGACCCCTGGACTAGACGTATAAGATTTCATGGGATTTAGCGATTAGGAGTGACAGATTGTTTGGTAAACATATAGCATGTTCTATATGTTATAGTTATATAGAATGACTCTTACCATAATATGTTACGTTAACATACCAGGCACGTTCTCAGTTGGTTATTTATGCGTCAAATAACGTACACTTATTCAGCCTGTTGTTCACTATTCTTTATTTGCTTTAAACTGCCTTTCAAATGTCTATTCTTGCTGTTGGCTTTTATCAAATACATTTCCCCCAAAAATGCGACTTATACTCCAGTGCGACTTATATACGTTTTCTTCCTTCTTTATTATGCATTTTCGGCCGGAGCGACTTATACTCCGAAAAATTCGGTACATCGTGATACGGTTTTCAGCCATATCGCCCAGCCCTAGCAAATATTGATATTGTTTGGCTACCATAAGCAACACCTTCAACCAATTTGTTGGATTTACAAGTTGAGTGTGAGCACGACAAACACACACACACACACGCTGGGATCAAGGCTGATCTGAGAACTGCGGGGGTGCTGGCCTCTCTCGATCTGACGCATCGGTTTCTAAACCCCGTCCTCCAGCATGCGAGTATGTCCCCGGCGGTGGCTTTGGGCCGACCCGGGCCCCTCAGCAGGGTCCCCTCAGTGCGACAATTAGAAACCACGTCAACGGGGGTTCAGAGGTGTTCAGAAGCTGCTGGACGCGAATGGAAGCTGAACCCTCGGTCAGAACTTTGTGGCCCTGCTGCGTGGGCGTCGCGGGTTCTTGTCGGCGTGGGCGTGGGCTGACGTTGGTGTGAGTCACTTTGCCAAGGTTTTGTTTTGCTCCTTTCCCCCTCTTAGCATTCCCTCCTGCACGCACTTCAACAGGCGCTAACACTCTCGTCTTCGTTTCTCCCGTCTCTCGGCTGCACGCACTCATCTTTCTCTTTGTGAGGCCGCTTTCACCCCCGTGTGCGCTCGGCTGCTTCTTCTTCTTTTTCATCCTTCCCTCTGATGCTTTCACACATTGATCCAACACACACACACAACACGGCGGAATGCTGAAAAGTTGTGGTCGGCCGCCGGGCCTGACGAGGTGTCTTCTCACAGCTCCGCTCTCTTGACTGGTTGCAACACCCCCGCCTTCCTTTGCGAGGGATTACGGCGAGTGATCGCCGCGAAGGGGGCGGCGAGCGAACGCCGCATTTAGAACATCGGTGGGAAATCACGGCTAAAGATTTGAATCGTCTCCCCGGCGAGAACAAAGCTTCTCTGTGGCCGGGCGGCGAGTGGGAGGTTGTGACGTACACACACTCACACACATATACTGGTTATCATTTGGAATGGGGACCGAGTTTTTGATCATCACTTGTGGGGACCACCCTTTCTACAGGTTGCGGAGGCATAAACATTTTTTGGTAAAATGGCCACTGCCCAGTTAGCTCATACACGTCTTTAAATCTCTGGATTGATGAAGTAATGTGCTGATCATTCTTACTGGGGACCCTGGGGAAAAAGAGTTCATATGGTTCATGGGGACCAAATTTAAGTAATTTTGCATAATTCACACACATTTGTACGTGACTACTGAGGACCATTTTAAAAAAATATATAAAAAAATAAAAAGTGATTAACTATACACGGAAGAAGTGTGAGCAGAGCAGCGAATGCAGTACCAGCTCCAGCCCGATGAGGGGGCTGCTGTGCAAATGTCTCACACTCAAACCAACCAGTAAACATGTTTTATGGGCCAAAGCTTAAAAATCACTTAGGCATCTTCAGAATGGATCCGACAATCATTTAAAAAGGTTTCCCTTTAGGAAGGTGACTGTGTAAACAGAGCGAGGTCCCCATTAAGTAAGCATTGCCAGAACGAACACACACACACACACACACACACATACTGGTTATCATTTGGAATGGGGACCAAGTTTTTGATCATCACTTGTGGGGACCCTGGGGAAAAAGAGTTAACATGGTTCATGGGGACCAAATTTAAATAATTTTGCATAATTCACACAAATTTGTACGTGACTACTGAGGACCATTTATAAAAAAAAATTAAATAAAAATAAATTTAAAAAAGTCCAAATTAATTATGACATGATCCTCAGAATACAGCACTGCAGCTGTATATAGGAAAATTGGTAAAATTGCAAACAGCTAAAATGATGTACAAAGCAATCTATAACCTGCTACCAAAGAATGTACAACATTTCTTCTCAACTAAAGAGGAGAAATATAACCTTAGAGGAAAAAATAATTTCAAACATTTATATGCACGTACAACACTTAAAACTTTTAGCATAACAGTATGTGGAATTAAATCATGGAATGGATTAAGTAAAGAAGTTAAAAATTGTACTGACATGATCCAGTTTAAGAGGTTGTTTAAATTAATAGTGCTTACAAAGTACAAAAAAGAAGAATTATGAGAAAAACTTCCAACCTTATTGAAAATATTCTTCATCTCAGTATGTTAATAATGACTGAATTAATTAATTACATATTACAAACTGTTGTATATACTAATTCATAGATGTTATTTTATTATATAAAAAAGTCAGTAAATGATTTTATATAATTGTAAATGCTTTGAAGTGGGAAAGGGGTAGGATTAAATAAGCTTTGCTTCTTCCTACTCCTTTATGGGCATGATGTAAATGAAATGAAATGAAATTGTGTGATGTATTATGATGTAAATGTGTTCATGTTCGAAATAAACTAAAAGAAAGAAAGAAAGAAAGAAAGTTTTCTTTATATATTTATATTTTATATATTTATATCTTTTATATATATATATATATATATATATATATATATATATATATATATATATATATATATATATATATATATATATATATATATATACATACATATATATATTTATTTATATATTTATTTATTTTTTTAAATTAATTATATATATATTTATATATTTTATATTGTATATTTATATTTTATATATTTTCTTTGTATATAAATATATATTTATATATCTATATTTTTATAGGAAGTTTCACCACTTCATGTTAAAGCAAATCCTGCATCTTCTGTGAAAATTACTGAAAACTGCTGTTTGTAATGTAATGAAGTTGTCTGCAACTCCAACTAGCATATATAGAAGGATGGAAAATTGTGAATGTGAATCATACTTTAAGGTAATAATGTTTTATAATCATGCTGTACGAAAATGTCATCCTAAGGAACACTAAACCAGATTTTGTTTTTGGAAAAATATATTAGTTTTAACTAAAGATGGATACCATACAGAATCACGGTACTATTATATAACCTATTTTTCACTTAGGCATCTTCAGAATGGATCTGGCTATCATTTAAAAAGGTTTCCCTTTAGGGGAACTGTTTTTCTGTCCCCATACCGTCAGAGGTCCCCTAAAGGTGACTGTGTAAACAGAGCGATGTCCCCAATAAGTAAGCATTGCCAGAACACACACACACACACACACACACACACACACACACACACACACACACACACACACACACACACACACACACACACACTCTCTCTCTCTACAATTTCAACGTTCTCCAGCATTAAAAATTGCAAAATCAAACATTCTTTAAATTAATTGGTTCTGTCACGCCGCTCGTACCTCGTAAAGGTCGTATTGCGAAACCGCGTCGCCCAGTTGATATAAATCCGGATCAAACTATAAGCCACTACTTTTTTCCAACGCTTTTCCAGTGCAGCCGATTTATGGATTTTTTTTCCCCCGCTAACAGCCATCATGTTTTGTATGAAACAAATAGTTTTCATATTTCACCGACAGACACTGAAAAGGTGTGTAATTGTTTACGAGTTCGCTCAATGCAGGTGCTTCGGGTTGAACATGTACATCCGTATCCATGTCAAAATCAAACATACCTTAAATTACTTGTCTCTGTCACGCCGCTCGTACCTCGTAAAGGTCGTATTGCGAAACCGCATCGCCCAGGGGTTTGAATTGGGGGTTAAACCACCAAAAATTATTCCCGGGCACGCCCGCTGCTACCCACTGCTCCCCTCACCTCCCTGGAGGTGATCAAGGGTGATGGGTCAAATGCAGAGAATAATTTCGCCACACCTAGTGTGTGTGTGACAATCATTGGTACTTTAACTTTAACAGTTGGAATAAATCCAGATCAAACTATAAGCCACTACTTTTTTCCAACGCTTTGATCCCTGCAGCTTATAAAACAGTGCAGCTGATTTATGGATTTTGTTTTCCTGCTAACAGCCTTCATGTTTTGTATGAAACAAATAGTTTTCATATTTCACCGACAGACACTGAAAAGGTGTGTTATTGTTTACGAGTTCGCTCAATGCAGGTGCTTCGGGTTGAACATGTACATCCGTATCCATGTCAAAATCAAACATATCTTAAATTACTTGTTTCTGTCACGCCACTCGTACCTCGTAAAGGTCGTATTGCGAAACCGCATCGCCCAGGGGTTTGAATTGGGGGTTAAACCACCAAAAATCATTCCCGGGCGCGGCCGCTGCTACCCACTGCTCCCCTCACCTCCCAGGGGGTGATCAAGGGTGATGGGTCAAATGCATAGAATAATTTCGCCACACCTAGTGTGTGTGTGACAATCATTGGTACTTTAACTTTAACAGTTGGAATAAATCCAGATCAAACTATAAGCCACTACTTTTTTCCAACGCTTTGATCCCTGTGGCTTAAAAAACAGTGGAGCTGATTTATGGATTTTTTTCCCCCGCTAACAGCCATCATGTTTTGTATGAAACAAATAGTTTTCATATTTCACCGACAGACACTGAAAAGGTGTGTTATTGTTTACGAGTTCGCTCAATGCAGGTGCTTCGGGTTGAGCATGTACATCCGGTTTCGTGCCTTGAATGGGGAAGTATTCAAGTATTCGGCGTGTCGCGGTTGGGAGAGTGGCCATGCCAGCAACCAGAGGGTTCCTGGTTCGATCCCCACCTTCTACCAACCACGTCACGTCCGTTGTGTCCTTGAGCAAGACACTTCACCCTTGCTCCTGATGGGTCGTGGTTAGGGCCTTGCATGGCAGCTCCCGCCATCAGTGTGTGAATGTGTGTGTGAATGGGTGAATGCGGAAATAGTGTCAAAGCGCTTTGAGTACCTTGAAGGTAGAAAAGCGCTATACAAGTATGACCCATTTACCATTTACCTTTTACTGTCCATAGCGTTTCTGATTAAAATAATTCTTCATTCATCACTCCAAGCAACGTTTGTAAGTTTTACAATATAACTAAAACAAATCTTACTTGCTGAACCGTACCATGTGTGATGTCTGTAGTAGTGTTTTCATGCATATTTGTACGTGCTATCACAATGTAACCAAGCTAGCGTTGTTAGCATTAGCGAATATGCTAACACATTTACTAGTATTATTAACTTACAATGGCATTCTTTTTGTATAGTTACTGTTATGTCAATTCGCCAAAACGTCACAGTGGAGTTATTGAGTATGTTTAGCTGTTTGATTTCTGTTTTGTTTGATCAGCCGTTTTACTGCGGTGTTACAGACGCCGTTTGGAAACAATTAAGGTATGTACGTTTACAAAATCTTTTGTACCGGTACATATATCTGCGACTTATGGTCCGGTGCGGCTAATATATGTAAAAAATATTGATCTATTCAAAAATTTGGTGGATGCGGCTTAAATACCGGTTGCTCTCTATCGCCCCGAAAATATAGTGAATCCGTGCTTAGCCCTACAAAACATCACAACTAAGATGCCTTTCTAAAAGAAACTTTTAGATAAGAAATATTGTTAGAAAAACAATACAATATAATATAGTACTAACGACTAGAGTAGTTTTATGAGATACAGTGAAACCTCAATTCACAAACTTAACTGGTTCTTAGCAGCGTTCGTACATCAAAACGTTTGAAGCAAATTTCCCCATAAGAAACAATGTTGATGGGTTCCAAAAAGTCGATTAGGTAGCCTGTTTTGAAATGACCCTATAATCTTTTATATGCCAAATATTATTTGGTGATGTAAAATGTATCGCAACTGGCCGCAATCGCCCGTCCCTACCTGCAAGGTGTATTGAGTACTCCAATCCTAGCAGGCACAAGACATTGATACAACGTTAAACAGATATGTAAAACTGACTTATAAACAACATTGCGAAATAGTTGTATTATTAAATTGAGACATTGTTCATCCCTATCGTTTGGTCCTTGTTGTTGGTTGGAAAATGACCAAATTTCAATGGTCATATCAAGGTAAGAACCCAACATTGATTCAACATTAAAAAAGCATGTTGTTCCAACGTTAGGTTTGAGTTGTAGAATATTGGTTGGGAAATGAGCAAATTTTCAATGGTCAAATCAATGTCACAACCTGACATTGATTAAATGTTGTCAAAAAGCATGTTGTTTCAACGTTGTATTTGAGTGGTAGAATATTGTTTGGGAAATGACCAAATTTCAATGGTCAAATCAACGTCACAACCCAACATTGATTAAACGTCGTCAAAAAGCATGTTGTTTCAAAGTTTTGTTTGAGTTATAGAATATTGGTTGGGAAATGACCACATTTCAATAGTCAAATCAACGTCACAACCTGACATTGATTAAACATTGAAAAAGCATGTTGTTTCAACGTCAGATTTGTGTTGTAGAATATTGGTTGGGAAATGACCAAATTTCAATGGTCAAATCAACGTCAGAACCCAACATTGATTAAACGTTGTCAAAAAGCATGTTGTTTCAACGTTGTATTTGTGTGATAGAATATTGGTTGGGAAATGACCAAATTTCAATGGTCAAATCAACGTCACAACCCAACATTGATTAAACGTTGTCAAAAAGCATGTTGTTTCAACGTTGTATTTGTGTGGTACAATATTGGTTAAGAAATGACCAAATTTCAATGGTCAAATCAACGTCACAACCTGACATTGATTAAATATTAAAAAAGCATGTTGTTCCAACGTTTTGTTTTGTGTGGTAGAATATTGGTTAAGAAATGGCCAAATTTCAATGGTCAAATCAACGTCACAACCTGACATTGAATAAACCTCGTCAAAAAGCATGTTGTTTCAACGTTGTATTTGTGTGGTAGAATATTGGTTAAGAAATGGCCAAATTTCAATGGTCAAATCAACGTCACAACCCAACATTGATTAAACATTGAAAAAGCATGTTGTTTCAACGTTAGGTTTGAGTTGTAGAATATTGGTTGGGAAATGACCAAATTTCAATGGTCAAATCAACGTCACAACCTGACATTGATTAAACATTAAAAAAGCATGTTGTTCCAACGTTTTGTTTTGTGTGGTAGAATATTGGTCGGGAAATGACCAAATTTTCAATGGTCAAATCAACGTCACAACCTGACATTGATTAAACGTTGTCAAAAAACATGTTTCAACGTTAGGTTTGTGTTGTAAAATATTGTTTGGGAAATGACCAAATTTCAATGGTCAAATCAACGTCACAACCCAACATCGATTAAACGTCGTCAAAAAGCATGTTGTTTCAACGTTAGGTTTGAGTTATAGAATATTGGTTGGGAAATGACCACATTTCAATGGTCAAATCAACGTCACAACCCAACATTGATTAAACGTCGTCAAAAAGCATGTTGTTTCAACGTTAGGTTTGAGTTATAGAATATCGGTTGGGAAATGACCAAATTTCAATGGTCAAATCAACGTCACAACCCAACGTTGATTAAACGTCGTCAAAAAGCATGTTGTTTCAACGTTAGGTTTGAGTTATAGAATATTGGTTGGAAAATGACCACATTTCAATGGTCAAATCAACGTCACAACCCAACATTGATTAAACGTCGTCAAAAGGCATGTTGTTTCAACGTTTGGTTTGAGTTGTAGAATATTGGTTGGGAAATGACCAAATTTCAATGGTCAAATCAACGTCCCAACCTGACATTGATTAAACATTGAAAAAGCATGTTGTTTCAACGTCAGGTTTGTGTTGTAGAATATTGGTTGGGAAATGACCTAATTTCAATGGTCAAATGAACGTCAGAACCCGACATTGATTAAACGTCGTCAAAAGGCATGTTCTTTCAACGTTAGGTTTGTGTGGTAGAATATTGGTTAAGAAATGACCAAATTTCAATGGTCAAATCAACGTCACAACCCGACGTTGATTAAACATTGAAAAAGCATGTTGTTTCAACGTTAGGTTTGAGTTGTAGAATATTGCTTGGGAAATGACCAAATTTCAATGGTCAAATCAACGTCACAACCCAACATTGATTAAACGTCGTCAAAAGGCATGTTGTTTCAACGTTTGGTTTGAGTTGTAGAATATTGGTTGGGAAATGACCAAATTTCAATGGTCAAATCAACGTCACAACCTGACATTGATTAAACATTGAAAAAGCATGTTGTTTCAACGTCAGGTTTGTGTTGTAGAATATCGGTTGGGAAATGACCAAATTTCAATGGTCAAATCAACGTCGGAACCCAACATTGATTAAACGTTGTCAAAAAGCATGTTGTTTCAACGTTGTATTTGTGTGGTACAATATTGGTTAAGAAATGACCAAATTTCAATGGTCAAATCAACGTCACAACCCAACATTGATTAAACGTCGTCAAAAAGCATGTTGTTTCAACGTTAGGTTTGAGTTGTAGAAAATTGGTTGGGAAATTTACAAATCAACGTCACAACCCGACATCGATTAAACAATGTCAAAAAGCATGTTGTTTCAACGTCAGGTTTGTGTTGTAGAATATTGGTTGGGAAATGACCTAATTTCAATGGTCAAATCAACGTCAGAACCCGACATTGATTAAACGTCGTCAAAAGGCATGTTGTTTCAACGTTAGGTTTGTGTTGTAGAATATTGGTTGGGAAATTACCAAATTTCAATGGTCAAATCAACGTCAGAACCCGACATTGATTAAACGTCGTCAAAAAGCATGTTGTTTCAACGTTAGGTTTGAGTTGCTCAACGTCAGGACCTAATTCGACAAGTCCTGGGATTGGACGCTACAATATAGTCACATTTTGGAATATAAAGAACAAGGTGCGGGGCGTTAAATGGACCCCGGGCCGCACTTTGGACACCCCGGCCTGAATGCGTGCGTGCTATGATGTCATTCAAACGTTCATCGTTTGGTTTGCTGTCTTGCTCGCTGCTGTGTTAGGCTGGTGTGTTGGGAGTCCCTCAGCATGATGATGAGAGGTGTGTGTGTGTGTGTGTGTGTGTGTGTGTGCGTGCGTGCGTGCGTGTATGTGCTTTCGTGCGTGCGTGCGTGCGTGCGTGCGTGCGTGCGTGCGTGCGTGCGTGCGTGCGTGCGTGTGTGTGTGCGTGCGTGTGTGTGTTTCAAAGCCTCAGTCATGTTTCGGGTAATTCAACAACACTCATTTGCCTGCTGAGAGCTGCTGGCGGAGTTGTGCTAAACGTTGGTTGAAAGTGCAGACACTCCCTCGCAGCCTCCAGCTTTAATGATGATGATGATGAGAAGGAGGAGGAGGAGGAGGAGGAAGAGAAGAACTTTTTATTTTCTAATCTACCTGCTGGTCCTTGGCTGCCATGCCAGGCAGGAAGCAACAAAGAAGGCGGGGCCACAGGGAGGTCACGCCTGGCCCCTGGCCGCTTTCATGGGCAGTCCAGCTGGCAGAGTCCAGCTCCCTGGTCCCCTCTGAAAGTGGAAGAGGCCTGTGAGGGCCCGAGGCAAGCGAGACGTTTGTGCACTTCAGACTCACGCACACAAATAATAATCAGAGGATGTGGCCCCAAGGGGGTGGGGACCGGCGCTAACTCTCCTCCCTCCCTGCAGACGCACGACAAGGCAGGAGTGACTCTAACGAGCGAATGTGACGTTATTGGAACAAAAGAAAGACACTGAGCGTGACTCCAAGGAGCATCTGAATATGCACACGTTCCCTCCTGTTGTGTAACAGCAACACACAAAGCAACTTCAATTAAGACTTTATTTGCATCCGTTGTGGACTTTTTTTCTTCTAAGACCCGAATGAGGATTTAACTAATATCTGCTTCTTCCTGCTCCTTTTCGGACATGTTAAGTTGTGTAAGCACGTGATGTGCAGATTTGTAACTTTGCGAGGCGTGTTTCAAAGAAACTAAAGCTTTACAGCTCTCACAAGGCCTGGGGGCCACCATCATATAAAGTGGCCCCCCCAGGTCATTTAAAGCATGATCACCAACCTTGTCGAGCCCAAGATCCCTGGTCTTAGGCAAAAACCAAAGCAAGATCCACCCCTGCGTCAACTATGTTTGATATATGTCTGTGTATGTATGTATATGTAGGTGTATTTATATATAATTTAAAGTGGCCCGCCACATCATTTAAAGTGACCTGCTATGTCAGTTAAATTAGCCCTCAGGAGATAATTTATCTTTTGAAGGAGTATGCCACATCAATTAAAGTGACCTGCTACGTCTTTTGAAGGAGTACGCCACATCAATTAATTTAATATTGCCCGCCAGGTCATTTAAAGCGACCCCCGACATCCTTTGAAGGAGTTTGCCACTTCATTCAAAGTGACCCGCCACGTCTTATGAAGGAGTATGGAGTATGCCACGTCATTTAAAGTGGGCCGTCACGTCTTTTGAAGGACAATGCCACATCATTTAAATTGGCCCGCTATGTCATATAAAGTGACCAGCCACGTCCTTTGAAGGAGTATGCCACATCATTTAAACTTGGCCTGCCATATCATTTAAAGTGACCCGCCACATCTTTTTGAAGGAGTATGCCACATAATTTAAAATGGCCCACTATGTCATATAAAGTGACCCACCATGTCTTTTGAAGTGACCCACCATGTCTTTTGAAGTGACCCACCATGTCTTTTGAAGGACTGTGCCACACCATTTAAGTTGGCCCGCTAAGTCATTTAAATGTGGCCCGCCACATCCTTTGAAGGACTATGCCACATCATTTAAAATGGCCAACTATGTCATATAAAGTGACCCACCATGTCTTTTGAAGTGACCCACCATATCTTTTGAAGGACTATGCCACATCATTTAAGTTGGCCCGCTAAGTCATTTAAAGTGGCCCGCCACATCCTTTGAAGGACTATGCCACATCATTTAATGTGGCCCACTATGTCATTCGTTTGGCCTCCTAGGTAATTTAAAGTGACCCACAACACATAATTTAAAGTGACCCGCCACGTCTTATGAAGGAGTATGGAGTATGCCGCTTCATTTAAAGTGGGCCGTCACGTCTTTTGAAGGACAATGCCACATCATTTAAATTGGCCCGCTATGTCATATAAAGTGACCAGCCACGTCCTTTGAAGGAGTATGCCACATCATTTAAACTTGGCCTGCCATATCATTTAAAGTGACCCGCCACATCTTTTGAAGGAGTATGCCACATAATTTAAAATGGCCCACTATGTCATATAAAGTGACCCACCATGTCTTTTGAAGTGACCCACCATGTCTTTTGAAGTGACCCACCATGTCTTTTGAAGTGACCCACCATGTCTTTTGAAGGACTATGCCACGTCATTTAATTTGGCCCGCTAAGTCATTTAAAGTGGCCCGCCACATCCTTTGAAGGACTATGCCACATCATTTAAAATGGCCAACGATGTCATATAAAATGACCCACCATGTCTTTTGAAGTGACCCACCATATCTTTTGAAGGACTATGCCACATCATTTAAGTTGGCCCGCTAAGTCATTTAAAGTGGCCCGCCACATCCTTTGAAGGACTATGCCACATCATTTAATGTGGCCCACTATGTCATTCATTTGGCCTCCTAGGTCATTTAAAGTGACCCACAACACATAATTTAAAGTGACCCGCCACATCATTTAACCTGGCCCACTATGTCATATAAAGTGGCCCACCATGTCTTTTGAAGGAGTATGTCATTTAAAGTGACCCACCATATCTTTTGAAGGACTATGCCACATAATTTAAGGTGGCCCGCTAAGTAATTCAAAGTGACCCACCATGTCCTTTTAAACGACTATGCCACATCATTAATGTGGCCCGCTATGTCATTCAAAATGGCCTGCTAGGTAATTTAAAGTGACCCGCCATGTCTTTTGAAGGAGTATGTCACGTCATTCAATGTGGCCCGCTACTTCTTTTGAAAGAGTATTATGCCACATCATTTAAAAGGCCCGCTGAGTCATTTAAAGTCACCCGCCACGTCCTTTTAAGGAGTTTGCCACATCATTTAAAGTGACTTGCCAAGTCCTTTGAAGGAATATGCCACATCATTTAAAATGGCCCGCCAGATCATTTAGTGTGACCCACCACGTCTTTTGAAGGAGTATGCCACATCATTTTAAGTAGCCCGCCACGTCTTTTGAAAAAGAATGCCACATCATTTAAAGTGGCCCACCACATCCTTTGAAGGACCGTGCCACATTATTTAATGTGGCCCGCTATTTCATTCAAAGTGTCCCGCCAGATCATTTAAAGTGACCCGCCCCGTGTTTTGAAGGAGTATGTGGGATCTGAGCCGAGGATGTCGTTGTGGCTTGTGCAGCCCTTTGAGACAATTGTGATTTAGGGCTACATAAGTAAACATTGATTGATTGATTTAAAGGCACCTGCCACATCATTAAATATGTCCCACCACTTTATTTGATGTGGTCTGCTATGGAGCCAAAACGCTGCCAGTCAGATTTGATATTAAAAAAACAGTAAATTGTTGCGTTTTGAAAACAAATGACAAATGTATGCATTATCCTGTTACATCTCACGTTCTATATTGTGTTTTGGAAAAAAGTTGTCATAAACGTTACTTAATTCATTAAAAAAAATAATACAAAAGACAACAAATGTATACTGTATTTTTCGGACTATAAGTCGCAGTTTTTTTTTATAGTTTGGCCGGGGGTGCGACTTATACTCAGGAGCGACTTATGTGTGAAATTATTAACACATTACTGTAAAATATCACATAATATTATTTAGCGCATTCACGTAAGAGACTAGACGTATAAGATTTCATGGAATTTAGCGATTAGGAGTGACAGATTGTTTGGTAAACGTATAGCATGTTCTATATGTTATAGTTATTTGAATGACTCTTACCATAATATGTTACGTTAACATACCAGGCACCTTCTCAGTTGGTTATTTATGCCTCATATAACGTATATAGCCTGTTGTTCACTATTCTTTATTTGTTTTAAATTGCCTTTCAAATGTCTATTCTTGGTGTTGGCCTTTATCAAATACATTTCCCCAAAAAATGCGACTTATACTCCAGTGCGACTTATATATGTTTTTTTCCTTCTTTATTATGCATTTTCGACCGATGCGACTTATACTCCAGAGCGACTTATACTCCGAAAAATATGGTACATATGTAAATGTATTCAGTTATAAACATTCATTCACTTTCTTCTTTCCTTCATGGATCTGAACTTTGCCGCTGCTGGTAGTTTTTTCTATGTTTTTATTTAATAAGTTGTAGGTGTATTTATTTCAGTATAAAAGTGTAAAAAGTGTTTTGCTTGAGTCATGAAATGATGATAATGGTGTGCCAGAGCATACATACATTTTATATTTAACGCTTAAATCTCTGGAGTCTACATCAACTTCAGATCTATTCCTCATTTCAAAATTTTTAGTTTTTTTTAATGTTGTTTTTTTGTTTGTTTGTTTTCCACCCTTTTTTGTCAAACAAAACCATGTTTTTTTATGGCAAACACACAAAATATGCAAAATCTTCCACCAAAAATATTTTTCAAAGTGGAATATTTGATGTGAAGTAATCTGAACCTTGGATAGGTCAATAATTCATAATAACATTGATTTTGATTCAATATTATGTTTTGAGCAATGACCGTTCGAAAGAAAAAAAAACAGCTTTGTTTTATTAGTCAACATTGCAACTTTTTCTAAATTACATTTCACCTTTAAGCTTTTTTATTTCACTTTTGTTATGTTTTTGTTTATTTTAACAGTATTTTTGGAATGTGCCGTGGGCCTTTAAAACATTAGCTGTGGGCCGCAAATGGTAAAAAATAAATAAATAAAATGCGTCCTTTCTGATTTCAATGCGTTAAAAAGACACAAAAAGTGCGTTAACGCCAACACTGCTTGACAGTATAACAAAATAAGTCACACTTATATTCTGTAACATTCACAGTTTTGGAAAAAAAAGTGCAGAGGTAGAAATATTCAAAATAACCTCTTGTATATAATCTAAACATAAATAATGCCTCAAAAAAAGTTAATTAAATTTAAACAAAAAACAGCAGACGAGCTCTCGCCCTGCACAGCTGTTTTGTGCTTTGTAGTGTCCATATGGGCTTGTAGATCGTTGGCCCCTTTATTTGCCACAGATATATGCTTTGCACACAGTGCATTCTGCTTCCCATGTGTCACGGCCAAGACGAAAACACAGATACTTTTCCCGCAAATCATCCGTGAAGTTGCATTTACGTTTCGGCTTCTCTCTTGTGTTCTGTCTGTCTCTCGACTGTCTCTCTGTCTCTGCCCCTCCCTCACGAATGTTGCTGCGTGCGCACGCCTTCACAATTTGTTTTGTTTTCAACCCCTTCTTAACCCTGGACGTACATTGAAAACACACGCAACCCTAACTCAAAATACCGGACATTTGAGGCATTTAAAGGCCTACTGAAATGCGATTTTCTTATTTAAACGGGGATAGCAGGTCCATTCTATGTGTCATACTTGATCATTTCGCGATATTGCCATATTTTTGCTGAAAGGATTTAGTAGAGAACATCTACGATAAAGTTTGCAACTTTTGGTCGCTGATAAAAAAGCCTTGCCTGTACCAGAAGTAGCGTGACGTCACAGGTTGTGGAGCTCCTCACATCTGCACATTGTTTACAATCATGGCCACCAACAGCGAGAGCGATTCGGACCGAGAAAGTGACGATTTCCCCATCAATTTGAGCGAGGATGAAAGATTTGTGGATGAGGAAAGTGAGAGTGAAGGACTAGAGGGCAGTGGAAGCGATTCAGATAGGGAAGATGCTGTGAGAGGCGGGTGGGACCTGATATTCAGCTGGGAATGACTAAAACAGTAAATAAACACAAGACATATATATACTCTATTAGCCACAACACAACCAGGCTTATATTTAATATGCCACAAATGAATCCCGCATAACAAACACCTCCCCCCTCCTGTCCATATAACTCGCCAATACAACTCAAACACCTGCACAACACACTCAATCCCACAGCCCAAAGTACCGTTCACCTCCCCAAAGTTCATATAACACACATATTTCCCCAAAGTCCCCAAAGTTACGTACATGACATGCACATAGCGGCACGCACGTACGGGCAAGCGATCAAATGTTTGGAAGCCACAGTTGCGTACGTACTCACGGTACCGCGTCTGTGTATCCAACTCAAAATCCTCTTGGTAAGAGTCTCTGTTGTCCCAGTTCTCCACAGGCCAATGGTAAAGCTTGACTGTCATCTTTCGGGAATGTAAACAAAGAAACACCTGCTTCGTGTTTGTGTTGCTGCAGCCAGCCGCTAATACACCGCTTCCCACCTACAGCTTTCTTCTTTGCTGTCTCCGTTGTTCATTGAAAAAATTGCAAAAGATTCACCAACACAGATGTCCAGAATATTGTGGAATTTTGCGATGAAAACAGACGACTTAATAGCTGGCCACAATGGTGTCCCAAAATGTACTCTACAATCCGTGACGTCACGCGCAGGCGTCATCATACCGAGACGTTTTCAGCAGGATATTCGCAGGAAATTTAAAATTGCACTTTAGTAATCTAACCCGTATTGGCACGTGTTGCAATCTTAAGATTTCATCATTGGTATATAAACTATCAGACTGCGTGGTCGGTAGTAGTGGGTTTCAGTAGGCCTTTAAGAAACCCCGCCCGGACAGCCCCGCAAAAGAGGACATGTCCGGGGAAAAGAGGACGTATGGTCAGTCCATGCTATGTGGAGTGACGCTTTTACCGTCATTTTCAGCAGGCCGCACTGCAAAAATGATGAATCCCCTCTCATCCTCTCATGCAAGATCCACCCAGGAATGGGGCCATACGACTCCCTCCCCTACTGTAACTATTATGCATACGCGGCTCTTCTATGGAATCGACCAAAATGTTGGCAGCTCTGTTATGATTTCCATCCCTTGCTGGAGCTTTATTGCAATTAGCATGCGGCTAAATTGACGAGGCTGCACATTTGCGGGGAATGTTCCCCTCCGTCGGATAGGAAACACAGGAAATGGCAATTAACCAGGATTAGGTCTCTAATTTAGCTTCAAATGTGGAACATATTTACGCCGCATGTATTAGCTCTGCACTGTGTGTGTGTGTGTGTGTGTGTGTGTGTGTGTGTGTGTGTGTGTGTGTGTGTGTGTGTGTGTGTGTGTGTGTGTGTGTGTGTGTGTGTGTGTGTGTGTGTGTGTGTGTGTGTGTGTGTGTGTGTGTGTGTGTGTGTGTGTGGGCGGTGGGGTGGGTGGGGGTAGAGGGTAGGGGAGGCTCAAATTAACGTAAATGAACTCCAAATGAGCAAAAAATGGTCTTGAAGAGGCCACACGGAAACACTACGTCCCGTCCTATTACTGCATTACTTTCCAGGAACTCTGCCAAACGTCTTCTTTTTTTTTTCTTTCTTTCTTTCTTTCTTTCCCGTTCGCTGACATCCTGCACAAGTCCGATTGGGAGGGGAAACAAAACGAGGCAATGTTTATAAGAGAATTGTTGCAGGAATTCCTTGAAATAAGGACTATAGCATCATCTGCACTGGTTTAATGGTGTGCTTTTATGGCGGAGGTCAGGCGGTTGAGCAAAAAGTAAGCATGTTGTTTTCTGTGCGTGGAGTTTCCACCACGGCTGCAACTTAACGACTGTTTTGGTAGTCGACTAGTCATCGACTATCTTAGCGATTAGTCGACTATTCGGACTATGAAGTGCAAACCTATTCAGTGGCTCTAATTCAGTGTTTTTCAACATTTTTTGAGCCGAGGCACATTTTTTGCGTTAAAAAAAGGCGGAGGCACACCACCAGTAGAAATCATTAAAAAACGAAACTCAGTTGACAGTAAAAAGTCGTTGGATGTGACTTTAAAGGCCTACTGAAATGAATTGTTTTAATTTAAACGGGGATAGCAGATCCATTCTATGTGTCATACTTGATCATTTCGCGATATTGCCATATTTTTGCTGAAAGGATTTAGTATAGAACGACGATAAAGTTTGCAACTTTTGGTCTCTAAAAAAAAAAAAAGCCTTGCCCCTACCGGAAGTAGCGTGACGTAGTCAGTTGTTCACTTCCTCATATTTTCCTATTGTTTTCAACGCAGCTAGAGCGATTCGGACCGAGAAAGCGACGATTACCCCATTCATTTGAGCGAGGATGAAAGATTCGTGGATGAGGAACGTTAGAGTGACGGACTAGAATGCAGTGCAAAACATATATTTTTTCACTCTGACCGTAACTTAGGTACAAGCTGGCTCATTGGATTCCACACTCTCTCCTTTTTCTATTGTGGATCACAGATTTGTATTTTAAACCACCTCGGATACTATATCCTCTTGAAAATGAGAGTCGAGAACGCGAAATGGACATTCACAGTGACTTTTATCTCCACGACAATACATCGCCGAAGCTCTTTAGCTACTGAGCTAACGTGATAGCATCTGGCTCAAATGCAGATAGAAACAAAATAAATAAATCCCGGACTGGAAGGATAGACAGAAGATCACCAATACTATTAAACCATGGACATGTAACTACACGGTTAATAATTCTCAGCCTGGCAAAGCTTAACAATGCTGTTGCTAACGACGCTGAAGCTAACTTAGCAATTTAGCAACCGGACCTCACAGAGCTATGATAAAACATTAGCGCTTCACCTACGCCAGCCAGCCCTTATCTACTCATCAACACCCGTGCTCACCTGCGTTGCAGCGATCGACGACGCGACGAAGGACTTCACCCGATCACAGATGCGGTAGGCGGCTAGCGTTGGCTCTGTGCCTGTTTTGCTGCCAATGGAACTGGTGCTTTACAGAGAGTAAATGGGACAACGAAAAAGGAGGGTTACCTCCAAATTCTTCAGGACAACCTAAAATCATCAGCCCGGAGGTTGGGTTTTGGGCGCAGTTGGGTGTTCCAACAGGACAATGACCCCAAACATACGTCAAAAGTGGTAAAGGAATGGCTAAATCAGGCTAGAATTAAGGTTTTAGAATGGCCTTCCCAAAGTTCTGACTTAAAGGTGTGGACAATGCTGAAGAAACAAGTCCATTTCGGAAAACCAACAAATTTAGCTGAACTGCACCAATTTTGTCAAGAGGAGTGGTCAAACATTCAAGCAGAAGCTTGTGGATGGCTACCAAAAGCGCCTTATTGCAGTGAAACTTGCCAAGGGACATGTGAGCAAATATTAACATTGCTGTATGTATACTTTTGACCCAGCAGATTTGGAGGAAAGTCCTTCTTTAGCTGCCGACCTTGTCTTATCATATATTACTGCCTTAGCATTTTTACTTTTGTATATATACGTATAAATCAACACATAATGCGTACTTTGGAGCAATGTTCACAGACTCTAGTGTTCGGCTTGTCAGCTTCTCATCGCTTGTTTGATGTTGAATGCTAGAAAATGTTCAATTTGTTGCACTAATCAGCCTTTAATGCATTCTTGCAGCTCGATGATATGTGTGCCCGTCATGCCATGTGCGTTTGTTAATATTTTCGATCAACTGGTAGGGTCCCAAAGATCGACGGGTTGGCGACCCCCGTTGTAGACGAATGATATTATTTATAAAACAAAGAAAACTTTGTTTTTTATGGCGCTCACACAAATATGCAATATTATCAGCTAAAATATGCTTATAGATATACAGTACAGGCCAAAGTTTTAGACACACCTTCTCATTCAATGCGTTTTCTTTATTTTCATGACTATTTACATTGTAGATTGTCACATCAAATCTATGAATGAACAATCCAATTCAATCCACTTTATTTATATAGCACATTTAAACAACAAAAGTGTTTCCAAAGTGCTGCACAACCAGATTAAAAACAATATTAAAAACAATATTAAAAACAATATTCAAATATTATCCTTAGCTCCACCATTGACTGAATAAAAACAAAAGATGAATAAATATAAAACCAATATAAAAAATAAATATGATTACAAACGATTTTAAAAGGAAAAACCAATTAAAACAGTAAATAGAAATCAAAATGTATTAAAAAAAAAACACAGAGGACAACAGAGGACCACATAACTCACGTAGTGTTAAAAGCCAAAGAATAAAAGTGGGTCTTAAGACGAGACTTAAAACACTCCACTGTGGGAGCAGTTTGAACATGGAGGGGCAGAGTGTTCCAGAGCTTAGGGCCGACCACAGAGAAGGATTTAAGTCTGGTCTTGGGCACCACGAGCTGGAGCAGGCTCTCGGACCTCAGAGCGCGCGCATGTGGAGTTATGTACTTATCAAAAAAAAAAAAAAAGGCGAAATAACTGAAAACATGTTTTATATTCTAGTTTCTTCAAAATACCTACCCTTTGCTCTGATTACTGCTTTGCACACTCTTGGCATTCTCTCGATGAGCTTCATGAGGTAGTCACCACCTGAAATGTTTTTTACTTCACAGGTGTGCTTGAAGCTCATCGAGAGAATGCCAAGAGTGTGCAAAGCAGTAATCAGAGCAAAGGGTGGCTATTTTGAAGAAACTAGAATATAAAACATGGTTTCAATTATTTCACCTTTTTTTGTTAAGTACATAACTCCACATGTGTTCATTCATAGTTTTGATGCCTTCAGTGACAATCTACAATATATATATATATATATATATATATATATATATATATATATATATATATATATATATATATATATATATATATATATATATATATATATACATATATATAATATGTATATATATACATATATATACATATATATATAATATGTATATATACGTATATATATGTGTATATATACATATATATATATATATATATATATATATATATATATATATATATATATATATATATATATATATATATATATATATATATATATATATATATATATATATATATTATGTATATATGTGTATATATATATGTATATATATGTATGGATATGTGTGTATATATATATATGTATGTATATATATATATATGTACAGTATGTATATGTATATATGTATATATGTATATATATGTATGTATATGTATATATATGTATATGTGTATATATATGTATGTATATATATGTATATATATATATATATATATATATATATGTGTATATATATATATATATATATATATATATATATATGTATGTATATATATGTATATATATATATATATATATATATATGTGTATATATATATATATATATATATATATATATATATATATATATATATATATATATATATATATATATGTATATATATATATATATATATATATATGTAAATGTATATATACACATTAGGGCTGCAACAACTAATCGATTGAATCGATTAAAATCGATTCAATCGATTAAAATCGATTACCAAAATAGTTGGCGATTAATTTAGTCATCGATTCGTTGGAACTATGCTATGCGCATGCGCGGAGGCTTTTTTTTTATATTATTAATTTTTTTTTATTTTTGGGTTATTTTTTTGTTTGTTTGTTTGTTTTGTTTTATAAACCTTTATTTATAAACGGCAACATTTACAAACAGCTGAGAAACAATAATCAAAATAAGTACAAAAACAGTACAAAACAGCGTACGTCTCATGAGGTGGAGGTAAGCTAGCCAATGATGTGTCATGTGCAGCTCACGTGACGACGGCGTCTCCTTTGCTGGAAAAATTCGAAAAATGGCGCTGGAAAACACTACCGATATTTTAGCGGAGAAACATCTTGAGGTTATTGCTTCAATGGAGAAAAGTGTACGACCTAAGTCGTCAAAAGTGTGGGAAAACTTCACTTTAAAGACTTCAAAGAAGAGCGTTTCCTGCAAAATGGCACGGAAGTACAACATTGCTTCAGGAGCACCTGAAAAGGAAACATGTTGGAGCCATAGATATAGGTAGGAACTCACAGTACGTAACTTTTTAAGTCCATAGTGGCAACAAGCATTCATGAGTTCAGCTTTTTTGTAAGTAACTTTAACGTTATGCCTTTGTTGCAACGCGGGGCTGATAATAGGGTTTCTCCGGCACATTTGACTCCGTTTTGAGAGAGAAAACGCACGGTTACCAATTTGGAAATAAACGTAACAGACAGAAATATCTCAGGTTGGTTTCATAATGGATCAATGTAGCCGGGCCGATAAAGCTATATAAATATATTTAGATTTGAGTGACGCTTTAGTATAACTAAACGTTATGAAGGTGCTGGAATATTTCATGCTATTATTCAGAGGCAGCCTAAAATGAATCCTTTATTATTCACAACAGAAACGTGTACAATATCTGATTCAGTTCTGATGAGTTAAATTTCTGTGTTATTGTTGGTGTATGCTGCACCCTCAATGGCCACAACATGGTGCCAGTATGCTGGATTTTTTCAATAAAATACTGGAAAGGATAGAAATGTAGTTTGTCTCTTTTATCCGATTATTAATCGAAGCAATAATCGACAGATTAATCGATTATCAAATTAATCGTTAGTTGCAGCCCTAATACACACATATATATATATATATATATATATATATATATATATATATATATATATATATATATATATATATATATATATATATATATATATATATATATATATATATATACATATACCGTAATTTCCGGACTATAAGCCGCTACTTTTTCCCCTCGTTCTGGTCCCTGCGGCTTATACAAGGGTGCGGCTTATTTACGGCCTGTTCTTCTCCGACACCGACAAAGAGGATTTCGGTGGTTTTAGTACGCAGGAGGAAGACGATGACACAATGATTAAAGACTGACTTTTCATATATTTTGATAACGTACAGGCGAGCACTTTGTATTACTTTGCACCGTTGTATTATTTGTACTCTGCACGAATGCTGTTCGCCATGTCAAAGATGTAAAAGTTTGATTGAATGATTGTAAGATTTATTGTTAATAAATGGGACGCTTTGCGTTCCCAAACAGTCATCTCTGTCCCAACAATCCCCTCCGTGGTAGCAGGAACCCCTATATACTACGGTAATTACACATCAAAACCCTGCGGCTTATAGTCGGGTGCGGCTTATATATATGGAGCAATCTGTATTTTCCCCTAAATTTAGCTGGTGCGGCTTATAGTCAGGTGCGGCTTATAGTCCGGAAATTACGGTATATATATATATATATAAATATATATATATATATATATGTATGTGTGTATATATATGTATGTGTGTATTTATATGTATGTATGTATGTGTGTATATATATGTATATATATATATATATATATATATATATATATATATATATATATATATATATATATATATATATATATATATATATATATATACATAAATACATATCATTTTCAAAATGTGCTGCGGGTTGTAAGAAAATTAGCTGCGGGGCCGCACTTTGGACACCCCTGTTAATAACTCTCGCGTCTACATTGTGAATGTGTCAATGCTTGTTTGTTTACGTGTCCTTTCGAGTACCCCGCCTTGCCCAGTGAGGACAAGTGGATGGATAGATAAATGGCCGGACGCATCTGCTGGGTATTTAGTGGAGGACATGGCAGTCAGTTGAGCAGCACAAATGGCCGATCGGGTCACAAAGCCACAAAGTCGCCGACTGCTAACAAAATGTTCGTACGTGTGCCCTTTCCTCCGGGCTCCAAACCTCAGAAAACGCAGCGCCTCCGCGTCTATCTAATTAGCCCTGTGTGTGTGTGTGTGTGTGTGTGTGTGTGTGTGTGTGTGTGTGTGTGTGTGTGTGTGTGTGTGTGTGTGTGTGTGTGTGTGTGTGTGTGTGTGTGTGTGTGTGTGTGTGTGTGTGTGTGTGTGTGTGTGTGTGTGTGTAATAACGATCCAGAGCAGGACCGCACCAGTCAAGTGGAACTTCTTTCAATTAGCCAGCAGGGGGCCAGCTAGGGTCAGACTGCTATCAACGTGGGCAGCTAATCCACTGAGGAAGAAGATGTTAACATTATCTGGCTTATGAAAGGAGACAGCCGGTTGTTTCCACGCAACATTGCCGCCCTGGCGCATTGTTAGCTGCATTATTAATGTAGTTTTGTGCGGCGCGTGTTGAGGGAGAACCTTTGTTTTGTTTTGTTTTAAAAAGACGCAATTAACGTTTCGCGTACACCGGCGGACGGGTTGTTGTTGCCATGGTTTCCAGGTGTTTTTTTTTTCGGGATTACCGGCACGCAGATGTACGCCACACGTGCCGCTTGCATCATGCACGACGCATAATGCATCCAGGACACGCTCATTAGCTGCAACACAAGTGTGTGTTACACTGCTCCCGTTTCACCGCATAATCCGCTTTGTGGAATTGCTGTAACTGGACGCTCAGGCTTGTTAAGCACCTTAATTGGCTCCGAGAGCAGTGTGTGTGTGTGTGAGTGTGTCTTAAGTGTGTGTGTGTGTGTGTGTGTGTGTGTAGTCCAAACCACCATGAGTCACCCACTGTTGTTTTGGCAACTGGCGTCATGCTTTTTTTTCTTTGCACAAAGTGCAAACATAGGAGAAAAAGACCACGTATTTATCTTACAGCAAATAGATGACATCACAATATACACCGCTTACCGTAGGGTGTCAAACGTACGGCCAGATCAGGCCCACCAACGGGTTCAACCCCGCCTGCAAGATGAGTTCGCCAAGTATTTTTTAAAAAAATTTTTATTAATCAATCCAACAAAACAATACACAACAATACCATAATAATTACAGATGTCCGATAATGGCTTTTTTACCGATATCCGATATTCGGATATTGTCCAACTCTTAATTACCAAAACCGATATCAACCGATACATACAGTCGTGGAATTATATATTGTAGCGTCCCGGAAGAGTTAGTGCTGCAAGGGGTTCTGGGTATTTGTTCTGTTGTGTTGCGGTGCGGATGTTCTCCCGAAATGTGTTTGTCATTCTTGTTTGGTGTGGGTTCGCAGTGTGACGCATATTTGTAACAGTCTTAAAGTTGTTTATACGGCCACCCTCAGTGTGACCTGTATGGCTGTTGATCAAATGTGCCTTGCATTCACTTGCGTGTGTGTAAAAGCCGCATATATTATGTGACTGGGCCGGCACGCTGTTTGTATGGAGGAAAAGCGGACGTGACGACAGGTTGTAGAGGACGCTAAAGGCAGTGCCAATATTGTTGTCCGGGTGAAAATCGGGAGAAATTCGGGAGAATGGTTGCTCCGGGAGATTTTCGGGAGGGGCACTGAAATTCGGGAGTCTCTTGGGAAAATCGGGAGGGTTGGCAAGTATGCAGATCAGGCCCACGAACGGGTTCAACCCCACCTGCAAGATGAGTTTGCCAAGTATTTTTATTTTTTTTTAAATATATATAATTTTATTTTTTATCAATCAATCCAACAAAACAATACACAACAATACCATAATAATTAGAGCTGTCCGATAATGGCTTTTTTACCGATATCCGATATTCCGATATTGTCCAACTCTTAATTACCAAAACCGATATCAACCGATACCGATATATACAGTCGTGGAATTATATATTGTAGCGTCCCGGAAGAGTTAGTGCTGCAAGGGGTTCTGGGTATTTGTTCTGTTGTGTTTATGTTGTGTTGCGGTGCGGATGTTCTCCCGAAATGTGTTTGTCATTCTTTTTTTGTGTGGGTTCACAGCGTGACGCATATTTGTAACAGTGTTAAAGTTGTTTATACGGCCACCCTCAGTGTGACCTGTATGGCTGTTGACCAAGTATGGATTGCATTCACTTGCGTGTGTGTAAAAGCCGCATATATTATGTGATTGGGCCGGCACGCTGTTTGTATGGAGGAAAAGCGGACGTGACGACAGGTTGTAGAGGATGCTAAAGGCAGTCGCATGTTGTGTCACAAGGAAAAGAAAAGGCATGCTTTGTGTGGGTGGGGGTGGGGGGGCGCAGGGGAGACGTTCCTCCAGGGCCTATGTACTTCGGGGCTAACAACCTTCCCTTTACCCGGAAGTGGGTCTTTACAGCTGAGGGTGAATGACGAGGCCGGCGGTTTGTTGCAACTTTGTGACTTTATTGGACGCAGCCATCCACCAAGCTAGAGCACCCGCACGCACTCACTGTTGCCGTTCCCTCACCTCTCTCGCCCACTCACTCACTGACGTCACTCACCTCACATGTTGTCATATCTTAAAGGGCCACACACACACATACACTACTCTCATAACAACTAACAAGACATCATGGCCAAGCCAGAAGTCGAGTTTCTTAACATGGAGACATTCTCAATACTTTTCTTTTGTCGAGCACAAAGAAAATAACATTTTAGTTAAATGTAAGTTGTGTCTTGGATCAAAGATCCTATCTACTTAAAGTTAAAGTTAAAGTGCCATTATGTTGCAGCTATTTAAAATAGTTTTGTCAATTTGTTGTATGTGTACAGTATGTGTATATGTATGTTTGTACAGTGAATGTATATGTACAGTATGCGTATATGTATGTTTGTACAGTGAATGTATATGTGCAGTATGTGTATGTGTATGTTTGTACAATGAATGTATATGTATATGTATGTTTGTACAGTGAATGTATATGTACGGTATGTGTATTTATATGTTTGTACAGTATTTATTTTCAAATTATCATGCCATGATTTTACCAATATGGCCCACTTGGGAATAGATTTTCCTTCATGTGGCACCTGAGCTAATAATATATATATATAAACAATTTTGTGGAATAGCCTTCATTTCTAAGAACAAGAATAGACTGTCGAGTTTCAGATGAAAGTTCTCTTTTTCTGGCCATTTTGAGCGTTTAATTGACCCCACAAATGTGATGCTCCAGAAACTCAATCTGCTCAAAGGAAGGTCAGTTTTGTAGCTTCTGTAACGAGCTAAACTGTTTTCAGATGTGTGAACATGATTGCACAAGGGGTTTCTAATCATCAATTAGCCTTCCGAGCCAATGAGCAAACGCATTGTACCATTAGAACACTGGAGTGATAGTTGCTGGAAATGGGCCTCTATACACCTATGTAGATATTGCACCAAAAACCAGACATTTGCAGCTAGAATAGTCATTTACCACATTAGCAATGTATAGAGTGTATTTCTTTAAAGTTAAGACTAGTTTAAAGTTATCTTCATTGAAAAGTACAGTGCTTTTCCTTCAAAAATAAGGACATTTCAATGTGACCCCAAATTTTTAAACGGTAGTGTATATATATATATGTACTTATATTGCTTATAAAGCGCCACCCACCCCCACGTTAATTGGTTAACACATCAGCATGTAAAAGGTGTTTGGCATTCTATTTATTGTGAGCTGTGAAATACGTAAATAACTGGATAAAATACAGTAAATGTGCCAATTACAGCATGGGTGTTTATTTAAAGCGCAAAGAAAACGAGGGGATAATTGGAAGAGAGTTGCAGACACGAGAGCCGATTCAGGAAGAGCTTATATACGACGGCAAAGTCAAAACATCACCAAAACAACGAGAAATGATAAGGAGAACATCTAGAAAGTAATCGCAGTACAATAATGCCTCGCTTATCGTTGTTAATTGGCTCCAGATATGAACGTGATAAATAAATTCCCGCAGAGTACGAATCATTAATTACATTTTTTCATTAAAAAAAACTCTTCATGCCTTTATAAAAACATTTTGAGAGTCCTCTAGACATGAAATAGTCACCTTTGCACTCTTAATCTAAAATTGTAATGCTGCCTCAAGGCTGAGCCAATCAGTGGCCACGATACTGAATGATTTAATCCCCATCCAATGGCCAATACAGAGACTTGGACTTAGACTTAGACTTCCTTTTATCGTCATTCACATTTGAACTTTACCGTACAGATAAGGACGCAATTTCGTTGCATTAGCTGGTTGTAGTGTAGGATAAAAGAGCAAAAAGGTGCAGATATAGATACATAGATTACTGTACAGATAAATATATTGCACTTTTGCACATGCATCCACGTTTATGGATGTATGTTATATTGTCTTTATGTTCCAGCGAGTTAATCCATTTTGGGGGTAATTGAGGGGATTATTATGATGCGTTCAAGAGTCTTACGGCCTGAGGGAAGAAGCTGTTACAGAACCTGGAGGTTCTGCGACGGAGGCTGCGGAACCTCTTTCTAGAGTCCAGCAGTGACAACAGTCCTTGGTGGGGGTGGGAGGAGTCTTTGCAGATTTTCTGAGCCCTGGTCAGGCAGCGGCTTTTTGCGATCGCCTGGATAGGAGGAAGAGGAGTCCTGATGACTTATTATTGTAATATTATTGACTTCCAGTCAATAATATCACTGTATTATTGATATTTCTCATTATTTTCATGCGTGCAAATGCTTACCGTATTTTCCGGACCATTCATTGACGGATGAATGGTCTATTTTTGCTCTTTTTTCATATATTAGGCGCACCGGATTATAAGGCGCATTAAAGGAGTCATATTATTATTATTTTTTTCTAAATGTAAAACACTTCCTTGTGGTCTACATAACATGTAATGGTGGTTCTTTGGTTAAAATGTTGCATGGATTATGTTTTACAGAGCATCTTCACGCCGCTTGGTGGGCTTCATAGCTTACCAAAGTCGTACTAAAACATTTTGATAGATTTTTGAGCGCCGTGTGTAATGTTCTATATTTTCAATGGAACATATAAAATGTTGGTGTTGTTTTTTCTTGAGACATATTGCCATCATAGTGCAGCCTACACGTATCTCTTATGTTTGACTGCCATCTACTGCAATGGAAAATGAAAAAAAAAAAAAAAAAAAGTTTACTCTAAAAATGAAAGCAGGTGACTGGGCCGGCACGCTGTTTGTATAGTGAAAAAGCGGACCGACGACAGGTTGTAGAGGACGCTAAAGTCAGTGCCATCACGGCACGCCCTTAAAGGCCCACTGAAATTAAATGTTCTTATTTAAATGGGGATAGCAGATCCATTCTATGTGTCATACTTGATCATTTCGCGATATTGCCATATTTTTGCTGAAAGGATTTAGTAGAGAACATCAACGATAAAGTTCGCAACTTTTGGTCGCTGATAAAAAAAAAGCCTTGCCTGTACCGGAAGTAGCGTGACGCCACAGGTTGAAAGGCTCCTCACATTTCCCCATTGTTTACACCAGCAGCGAGAGCGATTCGGACCGAGAAAGTGACGATTACCCCATTAATTTGAGCCAGGATGAAAGATTTGTGGATGAGGAACGTGAGAGTGAAGGATTAGAGTGCAGTGCAGGACGTATCTTTTTTCACTCTGACCGTAACTTAGGTACAAGGGCTCATTGGATCCCACACTTTCTCCTTTTTCTATTGTGGATCACGGATTTGTATTTTAAACCACCTCGGATACTATATCCTCTAGAAAATGAGAGTCGAGAACGCGAAATGGACATTCACAGTGACTTTTATCTCCACGACAATGCATCGGCGAAGCACTTTAGCTACGGAGCTAACGTGATAGCATCGTGCTTAACTGCATATATAAACAGAATAAATAAGCCCCTGACTGGAATGATAGACAGAAGATCAACAATACTACCAAACTCTGGACCTGTAACCACACGGTTAATGCTTTCCAGCCTGGCGAAGCCTAGCAATGCTGTTGCTAACGACGCCATTGAAGCTAACTTAGCTACGGGACCTCGACAGAGCTATGCTAAAAACATTAGCTCTCCACCTACGCCAGCCCTCATCTGCTCATCAACACCCGTGCTCACCTGCGTTCCAGCGATCAACGGCGCGACGAAGGACTTCACCACGATGATCGGTGCGGCCCGGAGACGGAGGAAGTCAACCCAGACAGGTGAGGACAGTGGCGCGGCGGCGGACGGCGTTGTAGCTTTCGACGACACCCCGGCCGCCATCAGAGTCGGCAAGAAACATATATTTCCCCAAAGTTACGTACGTGACATGCATATAGCGGCACGCACGTACGGGCAAGCGATCTAATGTTTGGAAGCCAAAGCTGTACTCACGGTACCGCGTCTGCTATCCAAGTCAAAGTCCTCCTGGTTGTGTTGCTGCAGCCAGCCGCTAATACACCGATCCCACCTACAGCTTTCTTCTTTGCAGTCTCCATTGTTCATTAAACAAATTGAAAAAGATTCACCAACACAGATGTCCAGAATACTGTGGAATTATGTGGTGAAAACAGACGTCTGCTTCAACCCTTGACGTCACGCGCAAACGTCATCATACCGAGAAGTTTTCAGCCGGAAGTTTCCCGGGAAATTTAAAATTGCACTTTATAAGTTAACCCGGCCGTATTGGCATGTGTTGCAATGTTAAGATTTCATCATTGATATATAGGGATGATACTCGAAACCGGTTTTCCCGGTTGTTCGATAAGAAAAGAACCGAGTCCTCAGACTCGAATCCCTTTTTGAGAACCGGACCCCGTTATCGAGACCACTATAGTAAAGAAAAAGAGTTGGTTCTTTATTCGAACCCCTCGGAACGAATCCCGTCCCGACCAGAAATGCTCCGTGAGACATCACAAGAAATGACGTCACGTAGCTCAGTCATTAGGCGCAGATAGCGAAAGCAGGAAAAAAATGGACGGGAAAAAGCGCTCCAAGGTTTAATAAAGTTCAAAACAAAAAGGTATAATCCAATGAATAACTTTACTGAGAGATTTTAGCAGGGTACAAACACATGACGAACACTTTTACGACCAACCGGAAACCAGGCTAGCAACGCACCTCCTTTACGGCAGCTGTCGCAACGTTCTTAAAGCAACCGCAGCACATACATATATATACAACACATCTTCCTTTTTTAACTTTTGTTTTTTTTTCCTTGTAAACAAAGCAAAATCACACTGTATATGTGTTGTCTGTCTAATTATAAATAATGCAGACGAGGCGTGTTGGCTGAGTTCTTGACGTTTACTTTCACAGCGTGCTCATAAACTCATTCTTAGCTGCCGGGTGGCACATGCAACAACACTTTTCGGGGCTACCGCGCATGCACGTCACTCCCGTTGCATGCTGGGTAGTGTAGTTGTTATATTCCCTAGCTCATAACATCACATGTTTCCCCCTATAAAGAAATAACGTTAACTCAATAAAGTGTATTTCTTTTTTTAGCTTTAACTTGTCATTTTTTAGCATTGTAACCACATTTGCAAACAACTTTTCTCTTCATAGAATTTTCTTTCAATAAAGAAATAAAGTGCAAAAATGTCAAAGCATCATAACAAACAGTTATGTCAAATAGTAGCAGAATTGCACTTTTTGGAGAGCTGTATTATTTTAAGTTTTGTGCCAAAGGGACTGATTTTATTTAACACTATATTATTATTTATACACCTATAGTGATCACAGAGACAGGTTGTTTTTGTGTTACTGTATATATTTGTTTTACTTAAAAATCCCACTTAATATACTTTGGGTTACAACAGTCAATATTTATTTTTTTTATTTTATTTTTTTTAGGGGGGTAACAGTCAATATTTATTTATTCATTAGATTAAATTGTTTTCTTATATAATAAAAGTGAGCTTTTGTTAAACCAAATATTGTGTGTTTTTTTCCATATACAACAACCTATCTGGACTCGATGAGAGAATCGATAAGGAATCGGTTCGATAAGAGGATTCGATAATAGGCTCGAACTCGATGATTTCTTATCAAACATCATCCCTATTGATATACACTACCGTTCAAAAGTTTGGGGTCACATTGAAATGTCCTTATTTTTGAAGGAAAAGCACTGTACTTTTCAATGAAGATAACTTTAAACTAGTCTTAACTTTAAAGAAATACACTCTATACATTGCTAATGTGGTAAATGACTATTCTAGCTGCAAATGTCTGGTTTTTGGTGCAATATCTAAATAGGTGTATAGAGGCCCATTTCCAGCAACTATCACTCCAGTGTTCTAATGGTACAATGTGTTTGCTCATTGGCTCAGACGGCTTATTGATGATTAGAAAACCCTTGTGCAATCATGTTCACACATCTGAAAACAGTTTAGCTCGTTACAGAAGCTACAAAACTGACCTTCCTTTGAGCAGATTGAGTTTCTGGAGCATCACATTTGTGGGGTCAATTAAACGCTCAAAATGGCCAGAAAAAGAGAACTTTCATCTGAAACTCGACAGTCTATTCTTGTTCTTAGAAATGAAGGCTATTCCACAAAATTGTTTGGGTGACCCCAAACTTTTGAACGGTAGTGTATAAACTATCAGACTGCGTGGTCGGTAGTAGTTGGTTTCAGTAGGCATGGCCACTACTACCGACCACGCAGTCTGATAGTTTATATATCAATGATGAAATATTAACATTGCAACACATGCCAATACGGCCGGGTTAACTTATAAAGTGCAATTTTAAATTTCCCGCCACACTTCCGGTTAAAAACGTTTTATTATGCTGACGTATGCGTGTGACGTCACGAGGGCAAGGGAAGTATTCGGAGCCCGTAGAAAAAGCTCTGTTTTCATTTCATAATTCCACAGTATTCTGGACATCTGTGTTGGTGAATCTTTTGCAATTTGTTTAATGAACAATGGAGGCTGCAAAGAAGAACGTTGTAGGTGGGATCGGTGTATTAGCGGCTGGCTGTAGCAACACAACAAGGACTACTTACTTGGGTAGCAGACGCCTAGCCGATGCTAGCCGCCAAACCCACGGATGAAGTCCTTCGTCGCGCCGTCGATCGCTGGAACGCAGGTGAGCACGGCTGTTGATGAGCAGATGAGGGCTGGCTGGCGTAGGTGGAGCGCTAATGTTTTTATCATAGCTCTGTGAGATCCGGTTGCTAAGTTGCTAAGTTAGCCTTAGCGTCGTTAGCAACAGCATTGTTAAGCTTTACCAGGCTGAGAATTATTAACCGTGTAGTTACATGTACATGGTTTAATAGTATTGTTGATCTTCTGTCTATCCTTCCAGTCAGGGATTTATGTATTTTGTTTCTATCTGCATTTGAGAACGATGCTATCACGTTACCTCAGTAGCTAAGTGTGTCACCGATGTATTGTCGTGGAGATAAAAGTCACTGTGAATGTCCATTTCGCGTTCTCGACTCTCATTTTCAGTATAGTATCCGAGGTGGTTTAAAATACAAATCCGTGATCCACAATAGAAAAAGGAGAGAGTGTAGAACCCAATGAGCCAGCTTGTACCTAAGTTACGGTCAGAGCGAAAAAAGATGTGTATTGCACTGCATTCTAGTCCTTCACTCTAACGTTCCTCATCCTCGAATCTTTCATCCTCGCTCAAATTAATGGGGTAATCGTCGCTTTTTTTCGGTCCGGATCTCTCTCGCTGCTGGTGTAAACAATAGGAAAATATGAGGAGTCCTTCCTCCGGTGTCGTCCCGCTACTTCCGGTACGGGCAAGGCTTTTTTTTTATCAGAGACCAAAAGTTGCGAACTTTATCGTCGATGTTCTCTACTAAATCCTTTCAGCAAAAATATGGCAATATCGCGAAATGATCAAGTATGACACATAGAATGGATCTGCTATTCCCGTTTAAATTTTAAAAAAAATCATTTCAGTAGGCCTTTAATATTGTTGTCCGGGTGAAACTTGGGAGAAATTCGGGAGAATTGTTGCCCCGGGAGATTTTCGGGAGGGGCACTGAAATTCGGGAGTCTCCCGGAAAAATCGGGAGGGTTGGCAAGTATGGTTGACCCGGTGTCGTCGTCGTCGTCGTCGTAGGGCAGCTGAGTTGTGCTGTGTGTTGTCGTCGACGTGCGATTGTGTTGCCGCCGGTCACTAAAAGCCGGCAAGGAGGAGCGCTTGATCTCTAAGAGCGGCGGCCTTAATGCTGTCAAGGCTTCCTCGTCCTCCTCCTCATCCTCGACACCTATTGAGAGGACGAGTGGGTCCTGTGAGCGTTTACGCCGGTTCGCTTTTATACCATTTTTTTTTTTTTTTTTTTTTTTGCCCCCTTCACCTCCTCCTCCTACTTCAGACCACACGAGCTGGGAAATGAGTCACCCGACCACGGGCCATTAAAGAGAGAGAGCGGGTATGGAGAGCGATGCTGATCAACGTCAACAGCTCTGTTCTGGATCCAATCAGCTGCTGGATTCAGCCCACGGCCGGATAAGAATGGCAATGAATAACGCAACGACAGACAGTAGCGCTGAGGGAAAGTGTGTGTGTGGAAGCCCGGACACTTGTAGGCGCGTGTGTGTGTGTGTGTGTGTGTGTGTGTGGATCTGAGCGTGCACGTGGGTTGAATTAATGAAGGCACAGACATGTAGGTGAGAGACATCACACTAATTACAGCAGCAGTGCTGTACCCCGGCCATCAATAATGTTCATTAAACCACTGAACCCTCGCTCTATTTGACGTGTGTGCGAAGTGGGATCACCGCGCGTTTCAAAATTAAACGCGTCTTCACTTGGCCGGCTCGAAAGGGAAATCTTACACCAAAAAAAAAAAAGGACATTATTTACTTTCCAAGCAGCCGTGTTTGCCTCGCGGCTCTGTTTGCTTCTCCCGCCGTCAGCTGTTTGTTTTAAATCAGAGCTGAAGATTGCACAGTTGTTCCCCACTGAGGGCCGCATTCAGGAAAATAAATACATTTTCTATATTAAAGATGCTATCCAGTCAATATTTGTCGGTAGGGGGGAAAAACACTGCTGGATCACAGACCCCCGGCACACTGCAAAAACTGAAATCTAAGTAAGATTAAATATCTCAAATAAGGGTGATATTTGCTTATTTTCTGTCTGATAAAATAATTCATCTCACTAAGCAGATTTTATGTTAGAGTGTTTTACTTGTTTTAAGGGTATTGGTCCTAAATGATCTCAGTAAGATATTACAGCTTGTAGCTGAGATTTGATGACCTATATTGAGTAAAACATGCTTGAAACTAGAATATCAACTGTTGCAAAGCTGTGTCATCAACACTCACAAGTATAAAACTACTTTTTTAAAGTAATAATTTCTTAATTTAAGCATGAAAAAAAAAATCATGACTTTGAATAAATTGTGTCTCATATTAAAACTAGAGATGTCTATAACTATGACTATAAGGCGCACTTAAAATCCTTTCATTTTCTCAAAACCCGAAGGTGCGCCTTATAACCCGGTGCGCCTAATGTACGGAATACTTTTGGTTGTGCTTACCGACCTTGAAGCTATTTTATTTGGTACATGGTGTCATGATAAGTGTGACCGGTAGATGGCAGTCACACATAAGAGATACGTGTAGACTGCAAAATGATGGCAGTCACACATAAGAGATACGTGTAGACTGCAATATAATTCAAGTAAACAACACCAAAATGTTATACGTTTCATTGAAAATATAGAACATTACACACGGCGCTCAAAAATCTGTCAACATGTTTTAGTATGACTTTGGTAAGCTATGAAGATTGTACTGTGCGTCAACATAAGAGTATTATTATGGTGTGTGTATAAGGTAAGACATTTTATCTGGCGTTTTGGTTTGCAATATTATGCAAAAGCAACTTTTCTTACCTTCTGGTACCTGCCAATCTGTATTTGGGATCTGCATAAGTCCTGAAAATTTGCGCGTGTCCGCCTTTGTAGTCCGTGTCGACAACGTAGTCAATAACTTCTTCTTTTTCTCTATCTTCTTGTTATGGGAAATTCATCCTCCACCGTTGCCATTTCTAATATAAAGTAGTGTAAAGTTCTTACTTATATCTGTCAGTAAACTCGCCATGAAAGCGCTAAAACATACCGGTGTAGTGAGTTTACATTATTCACCCAAGGAACTTTAGTTATTAGAGAGTTCCGGTCAGACGTTTTTTCACGGGACACATTTCCGGCGTTGTTATCGCACTAGTGAGTCACGGATGAGAAGATGCTGCTCCGTTATTGATTTAAGCAAAGTCTGAATGTCATTAAAACAGTTAGCTCCATCTTTTGACACTTCTTCCACTCCCGTCCTTGCACGCTACACCGCGACAACAAAGATGACGGGGAGTAGACGCTGCCGAAGGTGAGCCACGTAAATAAGACCGCCCACAAAACGGCGCATCCTGAAGCGACTGTCAGAAAGTGGCTTGAACATGATCTGTAAAACATAATTTATGCAACATTTTGACCAAAGAACCACCATTACATGTTATGTAGACCACAAGGAAGTGTTTTACATTTAGAGAAAATAAAATAATAATATGACCCCTTTAATGCGCCTTATAATCTGGTGCGCCCTATGGCCGGGAAAATACGGTGTATTTGGGTAGTACTTATTTTTATAATTAGCCTGACTTAAGCCTAAGGCTTATGTGTTAATAATATTTGTGATTGACAGATGATTTCATGTCATTTGACAAGCTTGCACACTGTAAGTACAAACCCCGTTTCCATAAGAGCTGGGAAATTGTGTTAGATGTAAATATAAACGGAATACAATGATTTGCAAAACATTTTCAACCCATATTCAGTTGAATATGCTACAAAGACAACATATTTGATGTTCAAACTGATAAACATTTTTTATTTTGCAAATAATCATTAACTTTAGAATTTGATGCCAGCAACACGTGACAAAGAAGTTGGGAAAGGTGGCAATAAATACGGATAAAGTTGAGGAATGCTCATCAAACACTTATTTGGAACATCCCACAGGTGAACAGGCAAATTGGGAACAGGTGGGTGCCATGATTGGGTATAAAAGTAGATTCCATGAAGTGCTCAGTCATTCACAAACAAGGATGGGGCGAGGGTCACCACTTTGTCAACAAATGCGTGAGCAAATTGTTGAACAGTTTAAGAAAAACCTTTCTCAACCAGCTATTGCAAGGAATTTAGGGATTTCACCATCTACGGTCCGTAATATCATCAAAGGGTTCAGAGAATCTGGAGAAATCACTGCACGTAAGCAGCTAAGCCCGTGACCTTCCATCCCTCAGGCTGTACTGCATCAACAAGCGACATCAGTGTGTAAAGGATATCACCACATGGGCTCAGGAACACTTCAGAAACCCACTGTCAGTAACTACAGTTGGTCGCTACATCTGTAAGTGCAAGTTAAAACTCTCCTATGCAAGGCGAAAACCGTTTATCAACAACACCCAGAAACGCCGTCGGCTTCGCTGGGCCTGAGCTCATCTAAGATGGACTGATACAACGTGGAAAAGTGTTCTGTGGTCTGACGAGTCCACATTTCAAATTGTTTTTGGAAACTGTGGTCGTCGTGTCCTCCGGACCAAAGATGAAAAGAACCATCCGGATTGTTATAGGCGCAAAGTTGAAAAGCCAGCATCTGTGATGGTATGGGGGTGTATTCGTGTCCAAGACATTGGTAACTTACACATCTGTAAAGGCGCCATTAATGCTGAAAGGTACATACAGGTTTTGGAGCAACATATGTTGCCATCCAAGCAATGTTACCATGGACGCCCCTGCTTATTTCAGCAAGACAATGCCAAGCCACGTGTTACATCAACGTGGCTTCATAGTAAAAGAATGCGGGTACTAGACTGGCCTGCCTGTAGTCCAGACCTGTCTCCCATTGAAAATGTGTGGCGCATTATGAAGCCTAAAATACCACAACGCAGACCCCCGGACTGTTGAACAACTTAAGCTGTACATCAAGCAAGAATGGGAAAGAATTCCACCTGAGAAGCTTAAAAAATGTGTCTCCTCAGTTCCCAAACGTTTACTGAGTGTTGTTAAAAGGAAAGGCCATGTAACACAGCGGTGAACATGCCCTTTCCCAACTACTTTGGCACGTGTTGCAGCCATGAAATTCTAAGTTAATTATTATTTGCAAAAAAAAAATAAAGTTTAAGAGTTTGAACATCAAATATGTTGTCTTTGTAGCATATTCAACTGAATATGGGTTGAAAATGATTTGCAAATCATTGTATTCCGTTTATATTTACATCTAACACAATTTCCCAACTCATATGGAAACGGGGTTTGTAGGTTAGATACAATTATTGAACACAATTAAAATCAAGACTAAGATTATTCATTCAGTGGTAATATCTTGGTGTGCCCCAGACCACTTTGTTGTGGACAAGTTGGTCATAAAGGTTAAGAACCCCGGCCTTAGATCTTTTTCCAGTTCTTGTATATGGCGCCAAACCTTCTGAATAATGTCATATATTATTAACCTTTGGCTGACTTTCTACTTTACATGTGTTTATATATTTATTTAATTTTCGTTTATCCAGGGTAAAGCAATTAAGAACAAAATATATCATGTTAGAGATGTTGAAGTGTGATTAGGGCTGGGTGATATGGCTGAAAACTGTATCATGACATTTTATATCGATAATCATTGATATTTTTTTATGACCTATGGAAAATAAGGAGCGTTAGAAACATACATTAAACGTAATTATTTTTATTTCGAATGTAACCTTCGTCTGATTATAGCGCCCTCAACTATCGAGGCAGAAAGGAAAGGAAATGTCAACACAAACAATGTAAACAAAATTGTGAAGTCACATTGAACACTTAACAATAACGTCTTAAAATGAAGGTGCAAAAATAAGGATTAAGTAAGAAATGCTTAATAAAATGTAACAAAATAGTGTGAGTTTCTTCTTCACACTTTGCACCTGCAGAACTATTGTCTGCAGGTTTAGTGCCCGGAAGTTACAGCTGTGCTCTAAAGGGTGAGCGCGGCTAAGGTGGTGGGATGTTACCCATATTGGTGGGGACGAGCGCCTTGCATCATTTTGTTGCGTCAGACCAGCTCTTCCTCCTCGGGCAGGGGTGTCCAAACTTTTTCCACTGAGGGCCGCACACGGAAAAATTAAAGCATGCGGGGGCCATTTGTATATTTTTCATTTTCAAACCATAACAAAATATATAGATTTTTTTTTTTTGTTAACAATTAGGGATCCTGGGGCCCGTAAAGGGTCTCAGTCATTAAAATGTTAAAAACAAGTCAAATTATTATTGCCTATTATTATATATGCCTTTTCTGTCAAAGACAACTTTGTTTTTTATAGTAAAACTGAAATATGCAGTATTTCCCCCACCGCCCAAAACATTCAGAAAGCAATGTTTGATGTGAAGTAATTGGAGCCCTGAAAAGATCAATAATGCATGACACCATTGATTTTATTTTCATTTTTATTTTTGATTAATCACAGTGAAAAGATAAATAAAATCCCACTAAATATCTTTGGGATCCAAAAGGTACCCCACTCATAAAGTGATACATTTTTATTATTTGTTTTACTTTCAACACTTAAGTTACGAGATCAACTTCAGATATATCTGTCCATTTTACGTTTGAACTATTATTTTGTTTGTTTTATGCTCTTTTGTCAAAGAAAACTTGGATGTTTTTATATGGCAACCACACAATATATGTAATATTTTTCCACACAAAACATTTTAATGTGAAATATTTGAAGTAATTGGAGCCTTGAAGATGTCAATAATTCATTATTATTGATTTTTGTATCTTTTTTTTTTTTTTTTTTTTTTTTTGAGCAATGGCAAAAAAAGGAAAATAAAGATAGACAAAATCAAAAAAACAGCCTGCATGGCAGCTTTGTGTCAACATTGCAACGTTTTCTAGTTAGATTTCACCTCATTCCACTTTATTAATGTTTTTTTGATTTTTGCAATGGCATTTCCAGAATGTGTGGAGGGCCGCTAAACAATTAGCTGCGGGCCGCAAATGTCCCCCGGGGCCGCACTTTGGACTCCCCTGTCCTAGGGAATCTAAGTTACTGGTCAATCCCAAGTATTTCAATGACATATATGCTGAGTAAGAAGGACCATCAAGACAGAATTGGAATATTTTCAAGTTTTACTAAAGCTTTAGGAGGTCAACTTAACCAATACATTCATATCGGCTACTCTAGTTGATCTGACATTCAAACGGAAAAGCCCACTCTTTGCACAAAAAGAAAGCCCCCATCTCCCCCTGATAAGGAAAAGAGTGGGGGTTGTAGTTCACATTCCAAGGGTGAAGACACTAACCAGGCATCTGAAATGTCGAAAGAAACTGGTAGAATATACAAAGGAAAAGTAGTAGCTACTCTAAACATGGCTATGTAGAAAGAAATAACTCCTAAACATATCTCCACAATTTCTAGACCACATTGGTCTGACTACGGTCCCTTTGAAAAAAATCCCCAAAAGTGCCATACCGTCCTGGTGACTTTTCCTCTTTTATCCACAATTTCTTCATTTTTACTTTCTCTTCTCGCTCCATGCAAAGAATCAACCGCCAGACAACAAGATGGTGCGACCAAACTTGATAGTTGATACTGTTACCTGATTGGCTGTTGGCCTGTCCCTCCCACTGATCAGTGATCACTTCCTGCGTTGCTCGGTTACCAGAGAGCGAGTGCCTTTGTTCATGCAACCAACCTTGCTTCGCAACTTCCGCTTTCTTCCGACGAAGAAAATTTAAAAAAATGTATCAAACATTTTATCGATCGCATTTTTTATTGATAATGATTACGTGTCTATCGCGATATATATTGATACCGTTTTATCGCCCAGCCCTACCAGTCCCTGAAAACGGCGCCAAGCCTTTTGAATAATGTAATATTGTATATAACATACTGTATATATATAACATTTGGCAAAACACTGGCTTCCTGTTGTATGTGTATTTATATATTTATTTAACTTTTTGCTTGTCAAGGGTAGAGCTCCTTTTTTTTTTTTTTTAACTCATGGTGGTTAGGACTACACAAACACACACACAAACACACACACACACACAAAAAGGTAGAGCAATTAAGAACAAATTCTTATTTGCAATGCTGACCTAGCAAAGAGGCAGGATTAATGTGTTAGAGATGTTGAAGTGTGATGATAATTTCTCATGGCTTGTCATTAACAAACAGAAAAATACTGCTTTAGACTGTTGGACACTCGTGGTAAACAATCAATACCAAAGCGTCAAATCGTAAGTTTCGTGCATTTTGCCGTGAGCTTGCACGCGGTTTTGGAGGCCTCTGCTCGCGGGGTGTTGCAGTCGGGCTACGTTGTGACGTCACAGGGAGGTGGACGTACTTGTTTGGATGCTAAGTCAAGCTCTCAGCCATAAGCAGCTTTTTGTCTCTGTGGGTGGAGGCGCGTCGCACTGAAAACATTTTTCTCTCTTTTTCGTTCTTTCTGTTTTTTAGTTTATTTCGAACATGAACACACTTACAGCATAGTACAGGGGTGTCCAAAATGCGGCTTTGGGGCCATTTGCGGCCCGCAGCTAATTGTTTACCGGCCCGCCCCACACATTCTGGTAATGCTATTGCAAAAATAAAAATAAACATTAAAAAAAGTGGAATGAGGTGAAATCTAACTAGAAAAAGTTGCAATGTTGACACAAAGCTGCCATTCAGGCTGTTTATTTCTTTTTTTGCCATTGCTCAAAAAAAATAAAAATCTATGTTATATTGAATTATTGACCTATTCAAGGCTCCAATTACTTAAAATATTTCAGTTTAAAATGTTTTATGGGGAAAATATTGCATATATTGTGTGGTTGCCATATAAATACATCAATGTTTTCTTTGACAAAAGAGCATAAAACAAACAAATAAAATGTATCACTTCATGAGTGGGGGACCTTTTGGATCCCAAATATATTTAGTGGGATTCAAATATGTCAAAAATATAAAATAATTAAAATCAATGGTGTCCTGCATTATTGATCTTTTAGGGCCCTAATTACTAAATACCACATATTTCAGTTTTACTTTTAAAAAAACAAGGTTGTCTTTGACAGAAAATACATGAAACCTTTTTTTTATGACTTTATATCAACCTGAAGTTGATATAGAGATTTACTGTAAGCGTTAAATAAATAAAAATAATAATAATTTGACTCATTTTTTACTTTTTAATAACTGAGACCCTTTATGGTCCCCGGGAGCCCTACAGTTTAAAAAAAAAAAATCTATATATTTTGTTATGGTTTGAAAATGAAAAATATCAAAATGGCCCCCGCGTGCTTTAATTTTTCTGTGTGCGGCCCTCAGTGGAAAAAGTTTGGACACCCCTGGCGTAGTACATCACACAATTTCATATCATTTCTCTTTACATCGTGTACGAAAAGGAGTGGGAAGAAGCAAAGCTTATTCAACCCTACCCCTTTTCCCACTTCAGAGCGTTTGCAAGTTCATATGTTCATTTACTGACTTCTTTTTGTGACACAATGACATCCGTGAATGATTAATACAGCAGTTCTTGTAATATATAATTAAGTCAGTCATGATTAACATACTAATTAATAAGGTTGAAGGTATTTCTCATTGTTCTTCTTCTTTGTACTTGGTAAGCACTTCATTTGTTGTACGTGCATACAAATGTTTTAAGTTTGTTTTTCCTCTAAGGTTATAATTCTCCTCTTTTGTTGAGAAGAATTGTTGTACATTCTTGGGTAGCAGGTGATAGTTTGCTTTGTGCATCATTTTAGCTGTTTGCAAATGCACCAAATCATTGAATTGCAATAATTGTGATTCAATAAATAAAGGGTTTGTATGTTCTCAATATCCAACATTATGTATTATTCTAATTGATCTTTTTTTTTAACACCGGTAGTTGTTTCCCCATATTTCTACACAATAACTCAGATATGTTAACACTAGTGAGCAGTAGAGAATAAGAAGTGATTTTTTTGTCCGGAACATGTTTTGCTTTATTCATTATTGACGTGTTTCTTGCTACTTTATGAGGTTTCCAGTTCATTTTATCATCTATTATTACACCCAAAAATGTGTTTTCATTTACCCTTTCAATATTTACTCTGTCTATTTGTCTTTGTGTTTGACTTTCTCTTCTACTGTTACCAAATAGCATTATTTTATACCTGCTGAGATTCAAAGATAGTCTGTTTTTGTCAAACCATCTTTTTAATTTGTTCACTTCTTCTGTTATTATTTGTATTATCTTCTTGGGTGTTTTCTCCTGAACAAAACGCAGTTGTCTCATCTGCCAATAATACTAACTTTAAGTCCTTTGTATCTTTACAAATGTCATTTATATAAAGATTGAACAGTCTTGGTCCCAGTATTGATCCCTAGGGTACACCACAGGATATATCAAGCTAGCTGTGTTGACATATTTTCGCCTATCTTCACGTATTGCTTCCTGTTGGTTAAAGGCCTACTGAAACCCACTACTACCGACCACGCAGTCTGATAGTTTATATATCAATGATGAAATCTTAACATTGCAACACATGCCAGTACGGCCGGGTTAACTTATAAAGTGCAATTTTAAATTTCCCGGGAAACATCCGGCTGAAAACGTCTCGGTATGATGACGTTTGCGCGTGACGTCAATCGTTGAAGCGGAAGTATTCGGAGCCCATTGAATCCAATACAAAAAGCTCTGTTTTCATCTCAAAATTCCACAGTATTCTGGACATCTGTGTTGGTGAATCTTTTGCAATTTGTTTAATGAACAATGGAGACTGCAAAGAAGAAAGTTGTAGGTGGGATCGGTGTATTAGCGGCGGACTACAGCAACACAACCAGGAGGACTTTGAGATGGATAGCAGACGCGCTAGCCGCCGACCTCACCTTGACTTCCTCCGTCTCCGGGCCGCCGACCGCATCGGTGATCGGGTGAAGTCCTTGGTCGTACCGTCGATCGCTGGAACGCAGGTGAGCACGGGTCGTGATGAGCAGATGAGAGCTGGCATAGGTGCAGAACTAATGTTTTTAGCATAGCTCTGTCGAGGTTCCGTAGCTAAGTTAGCTTCAATGGCGTCGTTAGCAACAGCATTGCTAAGCTTCGCCAAGCTGGAAAGCATTAACCGTGTAGTTACATGTCCAGAGATTGGTAGTATTGTTGATCTTCTGTCTATCCTTCCAGTCAAGGGCTTATTTCTTCTGTTTATATATGCAGTTAAGCACGATGCTATCACGTTAGCTCCGTAGCTAAAGTGCTTCGCCGATGTATTGTCGTGGAGATAAAAGTCACTGTGAGGTCGTAAAAGAGTTAAAAAAAAGAGGTTAGTAAAAGAGTTCAAACAAGCGGTGCCTGGAGGGGAGTCTGGTCCTGCTTCCTCTTCGCTTTTGTAGTTCTTGGGTCAGACAATATCTTTCTGTTGATTACAATACATGAAATAAACAGAAACCCCTTCATGTTGCTTCCCCCCTACTCTGTGGAGTTTTACAAGCCTTCTTCTTGGTAGGTTCAAAGACAGCTTTTGCTTTTCGCCGGGAACTCATTGAAACAAAGTTTTTGTGATAACTTAGATACAATCAGTGTTTCCCATAAACTGGGCGTGGCTATGGGCGTGGTCACCATGACATCATCGAGTAATTTGCATAATTTACTACAATGATATGATTTTCTCTAAAAAGGCTCAAAAAATGTATACTTACTAATTAATAATAACAGTTTTGTTTTAAACGTCCATCCATCCATCCATTTTACAATATAATTACAACACTTTATGTACATATTTATATACAGATTTGAACAATAAGTTATTCACTGAAATATATTTATTAATTGTGGTTCTTACAAAAAACATATATCTTATAAAATATAAAAGCTAAAATGTCTCTTATAGCTCTGCCCCTTTAATTAGTGCATACTAAATAATTTAACTTTAGCCTACTACTACAACCATATTATTTACCAGCAACATAAAGTGAAACAGAGGCAGAGGTGTCCTGCCACAGTCAGTAACAAATAAACAGAAAACAGTAGTGGTCAAATACAAATAAGGCAACAAGAGAAGTATCCTACAATTCTCTTTTGTAAAGTAAATCTGAACAGCCTATATGGGCATCTACATCAACTATATGATTTGCCTGAGAAGCTGGACAGGACAAAAAAAAAATTTAAAAAAAAATTAAAAAATCTACTTGTGGCGGACGTAATTCTTTCGTGGCGGGCCGCCACAAATAAATGAATGTGTGGGAAACACTGACAATTATTCTAACAATTGTTATTTGATTGCAATAAGAAACATGTATTTATGTATGTATGTATGTATGTATCGTAACATTTTCTGTTAATATAAAGCCAATAATTCAAATACATTTTGGTACCGGTACCAAAATATTGGTATCGGGACAACCCTAGACTAGACATATAATCTACCATGCATATTTTCAAGGCTCGCCTGTATTTTCTGTACTTTTTTTTTAATCGTCTTCAGTTCAGGGCGGGGTTGTAAAATGTCGTACTTTTTTGTTTGTTTGGGACAAACAGTTCATAAAAGGTCAAAAACAAATCATTAATCCTCCCAGGTGGTAGCATTCACTACTTAAATACCACAGAAATGACTTTTACCGAGAAAAATAGCCTGTGTGTGCGTGTGTGTGTGTGTGTGTGTGTGTGTGTGTGTGTGTGTGTGTGTGTGTGTGTGTGTGTGTGTGTGTGTGTGTGTGTGTGTGCGTGCAGCAAAAAGGTGGAGCTGTAAAGTGGTCTGGAAATGATGGCTGGCGCCCTCCCTGTCGCCACGTAAAGACCGTCATATATCTGCGGCCATCATAGCAGAAGAATGGAGTTTTGTAGCAGACCGTAAAAAATAAAATAGCTGCAGCTGGAGGGCCATTGTTGAGGCTATGCTCTCTTTCATGATTTTCCACAGCTGTCAGAAGTGTTTATCTGTGCTTTTCATGGCAAGGAGAGTTATTTACTTCGTGTGTTGTGTGTGTGTGTGTGTGTGTGTGTGTGTGTGTGTGTGTGCGTGTGTGTGAGCGAAATCTTTGTCTGCAACATATATAACAAAGTTACGGGTATGTTTACGCCATTCTTTTACTTAAGTACCTTTCTGGATAAATTGTACTTGTCAGAGTAAGTCTAATGCAACATACCTTTTACCTGTGACTAGTTTTGTGAATAAGAAACTCAACTTTGACTCTGTTATTATAAGTTTCGTTCCATTCGCTACATTTCCTCATATCATCGTTATTAGGAGTGTCTTGATATCGGATGTCAGCCGGATATCAGCAAAAAAAGCAAGTGTGGGATGATATCGACCCGCATCTAAAATCTCCAGTGTGTGTAAGCGCCGATACAAGCGGTCCTACAGCGTGTTTACCGTAAATTCCGGACTATAATTCCCTACACTTTGAACCCTGCGGCTTATAAGACGGCGCACCTAATTTATGGATTTTTCTTCGCTAATGGCAATAATAAAAGTAATTTAACAAAGGAAAAACAAGCGAAAACACTTATAGGGTGTTTTATTGTTTGTGCTACGGCGCCATCTTTTGCACGAATTCGCTCACTGCAGGTGCTGCAGTGTTTTTCCATTCATCTACAGTGCTTCTTTTTTTTCTACCGACAACGCCGTTCAGTCTTTTAGCCGTCCATAGCGTTCCTACTCGTATGGATTCTTCATGTATCACTCCAAGCAACGTTTGCAAGTTTTGCAATATAACTAAAACTATTCATACTTACTAAACCGTCCCATGTGTGATGTCTGTAGGAGTGTTTTCATGCATGCTTGTATGTGCTATCGTAATGTATTCATCGTCGTTAACATTAGCTAATATGCTAACACTTTTACGAGTGTCTGTTAGTATTATTAACTTACAACGGCATTATTTTTGTATTGTTTGTTTCACAAATTCCTAAGTAAATTCACCAAAACGTCACCGTGGAGTTATTGAGTCTGTTTAGCTGATTGAAGAGCTAGCTTCCGCAGCTAGTGGGTCCATGACCATGACTTCTGTTTTGCTTGAACAGCCGTTTTACTGCTGTGTTACAGACACCGTTTAAAAAGAATGTACAACTAAAACTGTTTATCCTTACTAAACTGTCCCATGTGTGGTGTCTGTATCCATGTTTTAATGCATGTTTTTCTGTGCTATCTTAATGTAATGCCGCTAGCGTGGTTAGCATTAGCTGATACTTTTACACATTTACGAGTGTTTGTGTTAGTATTATTAACTTGTATTGTTTCAATTTCACAAATTCCTCAGTAAATTCACCAAAACGTCATCGTGGAGTTATTGAGTTTGTTTGGCTGATTGGAGAGCTAGCTTCCGCAGCTAGTGGGTCTTCTGTTTTGGTTGAACAGCCGTTTTACTACCGTGTTACAGACACCGTTTAAATAGATTTTATAAGTCAAACTGTTTATACTTACTAAACTGTACCATGTGTGGTGTATATATCCATGTTTTAATGCATATTTTTTCTGTGCTATCTTAATGTAATGACGCTAGCGTGGTTAGCATTAGCTAATACTTTTACACATTTACGAGTGTTTGTGTTAGTATTATTAACTTGTTTTGATTAAATTTCACAAATTCCTCAGTAAATTCACCAAAACGTCACCGTGGAGTTATTGAGTTTGTTTGGCTGATTGGAGAGCTAGCTTCCGCAGCTAGTGGGTCTTCTGTTTTGGTTGAACAGCCGATTTACTGCCCTGTTACAGACACCGTTTTTAAAAGAATGTATAACTTAAACTGTTTATACTTACGAAACTGTACCATGTGTGGTGTCTGTATCCAGGTTTTAATGCATATTTTTTCTGTGCTATCTTAATGTAATGACGCTAGCGTGGTTAGCATTAGCTAATACTTTTACACATTTATGAGTGTTTGTGTTAGTATTATTAACTTGTTTTGTTTCAATTTCACAAATTCCTCAGTAAATTCACCAAAACGTCACCGTGGAGTTATTGAGTTTGTTTGGCTGATTGGAGAGCTAGCTTCCGCAGCTAGTGGGTCCATGACCATGACTTCTGTTTTGGTTGAACAGCCGTTTTACTGCCCTGTTACAGACACCGTTTAAATAGAATGTATAACTCAAACTGTTTATACTTACGAAACTCTACCATGTGTGGTGTCTGTATCCATGTTTTAAGGCATGTTTTTCTGTGCTATCTTGATGTAATGACGCTAGCGTGGTTAGCATTAGCTAATATGTTTACACATTTACGAGTGTTTGTGTTAGTATTATTAACTTGTATTGTTTCAATTTCACAAATTTCTCAGTAAATTCACCAAAACGTCACCGTGGAGTTATTGAGTTTGTTTAGCTGATTGGAGAGCTAGCTTCTTCAGCTTGTGGGTCCATGACCATGACTTCTGTTTTGCTTGAACAGCCGTTTTACTGCCGTGTTACAGACACCGTTTAAAAAGAATGTACAACTAAAACTGTTTATCCTTACTAAACTGTCCCATGTGTGGTGTCTGTATCCATGTTTTAATGCATATTTTTTCTGTGCTATCTTAATGTAATGACGCTAGCGTGGTTAGCATTAGCTAATACGTTTACACATTTACGAGTGTTTGTGTTAGTATTATTAACTTGTATTGTTTCAATGTCACAAATTTCTCAGTAAATTCACCAAAACGTCACCGTGGAGTTATTGAGTTTGTTTGGCTGATTGGAGAGCTAGCTTCCGCAGCTAGTGGGTTCATGACCATGACTTCTGTTTTGGTTGAACAGCCGTTTTACTGCCCTGTTACAGACACTGTTTAAAAACAATGTATAACTTAAACTGTTTATACTTACGAAACTGTCCCATGTGTGGTGTCTGTATCCATGTTTTAATGCATATTTTTTCTGTGCTATGTTAATGTAATGCCGCTAGCGTGGTTAGCATTAGCTAATATGTTTACACATTTACGAGGTGTTGTGTTAGTAATATTAACTTTTATTGTTTAATTTTCACAAATTCCTCAGTAAATTCACCAAAACGTCAGCTCGTGGTTCCATGACAATGACTTCTGTTTTGTTTAATCAGCCGTTTTACTGCCATGTTACAGGAAACAATTAAGGTGTGTAAATAAACACTGACAAAACCTTTCTGCGTAAATAACTCAATTCATCTGTGGCTTATAGTCCGGTGCGGCTAATATATAGGGGGGAAACAATCCCAAAATTTAGCGGGTGCGGCTTATATCCTGGTGCATTCTATAGTCCGGTAAATACGGTATGTGTGCAAAGCTGGACACCCAGTTAACATCTAAATGTCCTCCAACAAACACATTTCTATTTCAGTCAAGTCATTTACAAAAGGTAAACATGCTGGGCGATATAGGCCACTAGCAGCTACACAACAGCTAAGCACACAATAGCACACAAGCTAGACTTACGTAAATAAGTGTCCTTCATTGAACAATATTACAGTCTAAAACAGCACATTTGTCAATACAAACAAGTATTAAATATTTATAGTTGCATATTACTTACACATACAAAGTCTTGGCGTCTTAGATAGTATCTAGTAACAAACGTGTCTGCATCATTCGACTTATTGTGTCATGCCCTCAATTTAATGAATTATTGTGACCCCTAGGGTTTGCCAAAAACACTCCACTTCAAAAAAAGCATAAATGGTTGCTTTTATACCCACCATTGTAGTTGTAATTTATTTTTTGTGTAACCATTTCTAACATTCCACACCACAAAATAATAAAAGTCGAGTGTGTGCTTTGATTCCTGCTGATTTAACGGGGTCAGATCAGGGGTTGTGGTTTGTAAAGTCTTTGGAGGTGATTAAGGGCTATATAAAACATGTTTGGCAACACTTTAGTAGGGGGAACGTATTCTTAGTAACAAACACTTAATTTAGAGTTATTTGGACACTAGGGGAACATAAAAGGGTTAGGGTTACTAATAAGGAATAATTCTGAGGTTATTGAGGGAAGACTCTTAGTTAATGGCTTACTGGTTGTATAATAAGGCCATGCAGAATAAGGCATTAATAAGTACTTAATAATGACTAACTAAGAGCCAATATGTTACTAATTTGCATGTTAATAAGCAACTCATTAATGGTGAATATGTTCCCCATTGTCAGGTTCAAACACCGAACCATTTATTAAACAAGACAAGAAGCAAGGAATCAAACAGAGACAGGATTCAATTTAGCTCATGAGGAAAGTGCGTCGACCTGCACCCTCGTAGCATGCATTTCTTCCTCCCGATTTACGGAGTTTTGGCACTTTACTGCTCGCTTTGCTAACAGGAGGTCACTTTAGCACGCGTTTTGGCGTGCAAAAAGACACTTTCGCAATGGGTTTTGGCTTGCAAGAGGACACTTTAGCACATATTTTGTCTCCCAAGGTGGCAGTTTTGTGCACGTTTCGCATCTCAAAGGGGCACTTGAACAGGTTTTGGCTCCAAAGAGAACACTTAAGCACACATTTTGTCTCCCAAGAGGGCACTTTAGCACATTTTGGCTCCAAAGAAAACATTTAGGCACACATTTTGCCGCCCAAGAGGGCATTTTAGCACACATTCTGGCTCACAAGATGGCACTTTTGCAAGTTGTGGTTCCTAAAAGGGCATTTTAGCTTGCATTTCGTCCTCCCGATTTATGGGGTTTTGGCACTTTACTACTCGGTTTGCTCACAAGAGGTCACTTTAGCACTTTAGTCACCCTGCCGCTCTGAGGAGGAGGTTCCACGCATCCTCCTTTATTTGGGCATTCCCTGATTACATTGATTGATTGATTGATTGATATATTTTTATTTCAAATATGCATAAAAACAAGAGCAAGCCTGATCCAATACAGGGCTATTGCCTTAACAGCCATTATAACAAAACGAAAACAATGGAGAATAAAAAACAAAAACAAATGAGCATTGGACTTTATTTTTATTTTTTATTTTTTTTACATATTTGAAAAGGAGTGAGAAGAAGTTTACACTTATTTAATCCCACCCCTTTTCATAGCTGCAGCTGCTTCTAAGGGGAGGGGTCATATCTTTTTTTAAAAATTACAAAAAAATAATATAATAAAATAAAAAAGAATTAATTTTCCTGAGGGAACTCTCCTGAAGGAATCAATAAAGTACTATCTATCTAAACAGTTCAAACAAAAAAGGTGCTTGGAGCGGTGTCAGGTTTGCCCCCTCCTCTCTGCTTGTAGATTTCGAGTCCTGGTAAGGTCCTTCCTGTGGCTTGATAAGATCAAAGACAGCTTTGTGGATCGTAACGACAGGAAAACCTGGGGCCGTACTTATCAAGCTTCTTAGAATTACTCCTAAGAAGTCTGCTAAGAGTTGACTTAAGAGTAAAAAAATTCTTGGCTGAAAGCTGCACTTAAAAGTTAGTTATCAAGCGTCTTACTCACACTTTCAGCGAAGTGTAGGACTGAATCTTAAGTGTCACACTCAGAGCTGAATTACGACATTACTATGTGCCGTAAACGGAATTTTAGGTGACGTCATTTCTGTGTCCATAGAAATGACCAATCACGGAAGGGAATCTGTTGTCTAAGAATAAAGAAATATCTTGGAAATATTGAAGTGGACAATGGGAGTGTATATTTTGACAATAAACTACAAAATAATACAAAACAAACTAGTCCCCGCCGGCACTCACGCTACCGCTCCCTCTCTTCTCTCGCCCACACACTCACTGACGTCACTCACCTCACGGCCACACACATACGCTACTGTCATAACATTTTCTTTCCAATTCATTAATTAGGCAACTAATTTGAAACTGGTGTGGGTGGCTCTATATATACTAGCCCACTGCAGCCACATGCAGAAATCAACAGGGAATCGAAAAGTATTAAATCTGTGACAAAAATAATATCCGCTCTGTCTAAACGATACCGTTTGATCAGCTGCTCGTCATCAAAAAAAAAAAAAAACATTGTTCCGTTCCCTGAACGTTCGCACACGTCTCTCTCGCCTCAGTGCCATCCCCTGCTGGCAACTCCTAACCACTTAGGACACCTCTGAAGGTCTCTTAAATATCGTGGAGAGTAGGAGTGATTCTTAGACTTAAGAACATTGATAAAAAGCTTTTATTCTTAAGTTTGAGAGTAGGACTAAATTTCGCAAATTCTCAGGACTTAAGTGTAAAATGGCACTCTAAGAAGCTTGATAAGTACGGCCCCTGAACTCAAAGCAAACAAGTTGTGTGATTACTTATATACAATTATTCTGACACCCATACTAAAGTGTTACCACATTTTGTATTGATTGATTGATATCGTATCGGATTAATGTCGGATCAGGTCTCCAATACCAGTATTGTATCAGAAGTGGAAAAGTGTTTAGTGCCACATTTATTGAATTTTTTTCAGAAGAATTTTAAAATAGACCGTGTCAAACGCTTGAGACAAATCTAAAAAGTATATTTTTTATGATCTAAATCATTTGCAATCTTATCAACAAACTGTAGCGGCCTCTTTTCTGCAGACATGTTTTTTTTCCCCCCCCTGAAAGCCTATGAATATAGAAAATATAGTAATCACCGTACGAGCTGCACGCTTTTCCCCACAAGCTGTTGGCGTCTCGGAGAAGCAGTAAAAGTATAATTTGGCTCCGAGGCGAACACCTAAAGTGCAGGAATGATCACAGCGCTTTCCCCGAGACGCGGGATGAAGCCTTCCATCGTCACATTAGTGCTTTGTCGCCGTAATCACAGACCGCCTGGCGGTGCTCCATCTGCAAGTGGCAATCTGCTTTTGATTAAATCCGACTTTCCTGAGAGCGCTCGCCACTGCGCCGCGGTACCCCGGCGCGTAATAAGCGTGCAATCGAGCGGGGCGGGCGCGAGGCGTCGGGCCGTCCGCGGGCCCTCGACCTTCTCTTCACCAAGGTCGGGGCGCGCCACTTCCCGGGGAGGCGCCGCCGCGTGAATGTTGGACATAAAGTTTAACGGCCCTCGCCACTGGAAAAGGTCAACAGGATGTTACGGATGATTGGTCGGCTGCAGGAAGGTGCCGGCCATGGTCGCTGACACCTGGAGCCCGGAAGGTGTTTTTGGGTGCTTTTAGTCTGCCGGTGTTGGCTCGGCAGGCCTGAACCTACTTTACCAAGCGACTCTTCATCTGGGCGTGTTTCTGCACACAACGTACAGTCGTGATCAAAAGTTGACATACACTTGTAAAGAACATAATGTCATGGCTGTCTTGAGTTTTCAATCATTTCTACAGCTCATATTTTTTTGTGATAGAGTGACTGGAGCACATACTTGCTGGTCACAAAAAAAACATTCATGAAGTTTGTTTTTTTTATGAATTTATTATGGGTCTACTGAAAATGTGAGCAAATCTGCTGGGTCAAAAGTATACATACAGCAATGTTGTTGGCAAGTTTCACTGCAATAAGGCGCTTTTGGGAGCCATCCACAAGCTTCTGGCTGAATTTTTTGACCACTCCTCTTGACAAAATTGGTGCAGTTCAGCTAAATTTGTTGGTTTTCTGACATGGACTTGTTTCTTCAGCATTGTCCACACGTTTAAAGTCAGGACTTTGGGTAGGCCATTCTAACCTACTCAGTGGCCTAGTGGTTAGAGCAGGGGTCACCAACGCGGTGCCCGCGGGCACCAGGTAGCCCGTAAGGACCAGATGAGTAGCCCGCTGGCCTGTTCTAAAAATAGCTCAAATAGCAGCACTTACCAGTGAGCTGCCTCTATTTTTTTTTATTTTATTTATTTACTAGCAAGCTGGTCTCGCTTTGCTCGACATTTTTAATTCTAAGAGAGACAAGACTCAAATAGAATTTGAAAATCCAAGAAAATATTTTAAAGACTAACTGACAAAGAAACAGATAACATATTTGGTGTCCAGCTCAAAGTGTGACATGATTTATTTAAATATTTGAGATTTGACTTTTGTATTTTACATGAGTTATTATTGTACAAACATGGTGCAAAGTAATTCATGATTTGTTAAAAATGTTTAGTGGCTAGCTAGTTAAAATGGGATGTTGTGATTTCACAAGACTGTCTTAAAAAGTGATCATTTGAAAATGTTCAATTTAAAAAATGTGCACTTAGAGAAAATATAAAAATAAAGTGTTGCATATTGATATTTATCTGTTTCTATATATATTTATTGTGAGAAATAATTAAGATTATCAGTGTTTCCACAAAGATAAATATCATTAATTATTAATAATAACATAGAGTTAAAGGTAAATTGAGCAAATTGGCTATTTCTGGCAATTTATTTAAGTGTGTATCAAACCGGTAGCCCTTCGCATTAATCAGTACCCAAGAAGTAGCTCTTGGTTTCAAAAAGGTTGGTGACCCCTGGGTTAGAGTGTCCGCCCTGAGATCGGTAGGTTATGGAGTTCAAACCCCGGCTGAGTCATACCAAGGACTAGAGATGAGAGATGATAAATGCTTTAAAGGCCTACTGAAATGACATTTTTTTATTTAAACGGGGATAGCAGATCCATTCTATGTGTCATACTTGATCATTTCGCGATATTGCCATATTTTTGCTGAAAGGATTTAGTAGAGAACATCGACGATAAAGTTCGCAACTTTTGGTCGCTGATAACAAAAAGCCTTGCCTGTACCGGAAGTAGCGTGACGTCACAGGTTGAAGAGCTCCTCACATTTCCCCGTTGTTTACACCAGCAGCGAGAGCGATTCGGACCGAGAAAGCGACGATTACCCCATTAATTTGAGCGAGGATGAAAGATTTGTGGATGAGGAATGTGAGAGTGAAGGACTAGAGTGCAGTGCAGGACGTATCTTTTTTCGCTCTGACCGTAACTTAGGTAAAAGGGCTCATTGGATTCCACACTTTCTCCTTTTTCTATTGTGGATCACGGATTTGTATTTTAAACCACCTCGGATACTATATCCTCTTGAAAATGAGAGTCGAGAACGCGAAATGGACATTCACAGTGACTTTTATCTCCACGACAATACATCGGTGAAGCACTTTAGCTACGTAGCTAACGTGATAGCATCGGGCTTTACTGCATATAGAAACAAAACAAATAAGTCCCTGACTGGAAGGATAGACAGAAGATCAACAATACTATTAAACCATGGACATGTAAATACACGGTTGATACTTTCCAGCCTGGCGAAGCTTAGCAATGCTGTTGCTAACGACGCCATTGAAGCTAACTTAGCTACGGAACCTCGACAGAGCTAAGCTAAAAACATTAGCTCTGCACCTACGCCAGCTCTCATCTGCTCATCAACACCCGTGCTCACCTGCGTTCCAGCGATCGACGGTACGACGAAGGACTTCACCCGATCACCGATGCGGTTGGTGGCCCGGAGACGGAGGAAGTCAAGGTGAGGTCGTTCGGCTAGCGCGTCTGCTATCCTCAAAGTCCTCCTGGTTGTGTTGCTGTAGTCCACCGCTAATACACCGATCGCACCTACAGCTTTCTTCTTTGCAGTCTTCATTGTTCATTAAACAAATTGCAAAAGATTCACCAACACAGATGTCCAGAATACTGTGGAATTTTGGGATGAAAACAGAGCTTTTTTGTATTGGATTCAATGGGTCCAAATACTTCCGTATCAACCGTTGACGTCACGCGCATACGTCATCATACATAGACGTTTTCAACCGGAAGTGTGGCGGGAAATTTAAAATGTCACTTTATAAGTTAACCCGGCCGTATTGGCATGTGTTGCAATGTTAAGATTTCATCATTGATATATAAACTATCAGACTGCGTGGTCGGTAATAGTGGGTTTCAGTAGGCCTTTAAAACCTTAATTCTACCCTGATTTAGCCATTCTTTTACCACTGTTGACGTGTGTTTGGGGTCATTGTCCTGTTGGAACACCCAACTGCGCCCAAGACCCAACCTCCGGGCTGATGATTTTAGGTTGTTCTGAAGAATTTGGAGGTAATCCTCCTTTTTCCATTGTCCCATTTACTCTCTGTAAAGCACCAGTTCCATTGGCAGCAAAACCAAACCCAGAGCATAATACTACCACCACCATGCTTGACGGGAGGCATGGTGATCCTGGGATTAAAAGCCTCACTTTTTCTCCTCCCAACATATTGCTGGGTATTGTGGCCAAACTGCAAAATTTTAGTTTCATCCGACCACAGAACTTTTCCTCCAGAAGGTCTTGTCTTCCTATTGAGCCGAGGATGTCGCCGTGGCTTGTGCAGCCCTTTGAGACACTCGTGATTTAGGGCTGTATGAATAAACTTTGATTGATTGATTGGTTATCTTTGTCCATGTATGTCAACTTTTGACCACGAGTGTATCTGAAAAGCAAGCTGCCATGATTTAGATTGTGTTTTTGTTGTGTATTTATGCCGCCGCCACATCCTAAATCTCCTGGTTTAGTTCATCCCGACTGCAGTAGCCGACTAGAACCCCCCCGCCGCCGCCTTAATCTGCGGCGTGTACATGACACTAATGCGGAGACTGACATAAGCCCCGCCCGGCTGCCTGCGTCTCGCTGTGACGTTTATCACCGACTTCCTTTTAAGCGTTGAAGACGAGGCAGGATGACAAGCATGGCCTACTTCCCTGCTAACCGTCGCCGAGCTTAGCTGCTGCTTGTTGTTACAATAGTGTTGTTGGTGGGGTAGGGGGGGCGGACATGTTGACGCATCTCTAGCGAGGCGTGTGCGAAGGATTTGACGGTGATGTTGATCAAGCACACATTTGTCACAACTGATCTGGATCTGTGTGGCGAGCACTTTTTCCCTCGCACACTCACGCATGAGTTCGCACACTTGCGTACTTGCACGTCAATAAAAGTAGTGTACTTACTCCCCGAGGGTGCCAATTGTGACCCGGCTGGTCCGAGGGCACTTTAGCACAACGTTTGGTTCCCAAGAGAGCACTTTAGCATGCATTTTGTCCTCCCGATTTACAGAGTTTTGGCACTTTACTGCTCGTTTTGCTCACAAGAGGAAACTTTAGCACATATTTGGCTCCCAAGGTGGCAGCTTTGTGCACGTTTTGCATCTCAAAGGGGCACTTTAACAGGTTTTGGCTCCAAAGAGAACACTTAAGCACACATTTTGTCTCCGAAGAGGGCACTTTAGCACGTTTTGGCTCCAAAGAAAACACTTAAGCACACATTTTGTCTCCCAAGAGGGCATTTTAGCACACATTCTGGCTCACAAGATGGCAGTTTTGCAAGTTGTGGTTCCTAAAAGGGCACTTTAGCATGCATTTCGTCCTCCCGATTTGCAGAATTTTGGCACTTTACTGCTCGTTTTGCTCACTAAAGGTCACTTTAGCACACGTTTTGGCTTGCAAGAGGACACTTTAGCACATATTTTGGCTGCCAAGGCGACAGTTTTGTGCGCGTTTTGCCTCTCAAAAGGGCACTTAAGCACGTTTTGGCTCCAAAGAAAAACACTTCAACACACATTTTGTCTCCCAAGAGGGCACTTTAGCACGTTTTGGCTCCAAAGAAAACACTTAGGCACACATTTTGTCTCCCAAGAGGGCACTTTAGCACACATTTTGGCTCACAAGATGGCATTTTAGCACACATTTTGGCTCACAAGATGGCACTTTTGCAAGTTGTGGTTCCAAAAAGGGCACTTTAGCTTGCATTTTTGTCTCCCAATTTCGGGAGTTTTGGCCCTGAAAGGGCACTTTACTGCTCGTTTTAGCCCACAAGAGGCCTTTTTAGCACGCGTTTTGGCTTGCAAGAGGACACTTTAGCACATATTTTGGCTGCCAAGGCGACAGTTTTGTGCACATTTTCCTCTCAAAAGGGCACTTTAGCACGTTTTGGCTCTAAAGAAAACACTTAAGCACACATTTTGCCTCCCAAGAGGGCATTTTAGCACACATTCTGGCTCACAAGATGGCACTTTTGCAAGTTGTGGTTCCTAAAAGGGCACTTTAGCGTGCATTTCTTCCTCCCGATTTATGGAGTTTTGGCTCTTTACTGCTCGTTTTGCTCACAAAAGATCACTTTAGCACGCGTTTTGCCTTGCAAAAGGACACTTTAGCACATATTTTGGCTCCCAAGGCGGCAGTTTTGTGCACATTTTTCGTCTCAAAAGGGCACTTTAACAGGTTTTGGCTCCAAAGAGAACACTTAAGCACACATTTTGTCTCCCAAGAGGGCACTTTAGCACACATTCTGGCTCATAAGATGGTACTTTTGCTAGTTGTGGTTCATAAAAGGGCACTTTAGCATGCATTTCGTCCTCCCGATTTGCAGAATGTTGGCACTTTACTGCTCGTTTTGCTCACTAAAGGTCACTTTAGCACACGTTTTGGCTTGCAAGAGGACACTTTAGCACATATTTTGGCTGCCAAGGCGACAGTTTTGTGTGCGTTTTGCCTCTCAAAAGGGCACTTAAGCACGTTTTGGCTCCAAAGAAAAACACTTCAACACACATTTTGTCTCCCAAGAGGGCACTTTAGCACGTTTTGGCTCCAAAGAAAACACTTAGGCACACATTTTGCCTCCCAAGAGGGCATTTTAGCACACATTTTGGCTCACAAGATGGCATTTTAGCACACACTCTGGCTCACAAGATGGCACTTTTGCAAGTTGTGGTTCCAAAAAGGGCACTTTAGCTTGCATTTTTGTCTCCCAATTTCGGGAGTTTTGGCCCTGAAAGGGCACTTTACTGCTCGTTTTAGCCCACAAGAGGCCTTTTTAGCACGCGTTTTGGCTTGCAAGAGGACACTTTAGCACATATTTTGGCTGCCAAGGCGACAGTTTTGTGCACATTTTCCTCTCAAAAGGGCACTTTAGCACGTTTTGGCTCCAAAGAAAACACTTAAGCACACATTTTGTCTCCGAAGAGGGCATTTTAGCACACATTCTGGCTCACAAGATGGCACTTTTGCAAGTTGTGGTTCCTAAAAGGGCACTTTAGCGTGCATTTCTTCCTCCCGATTTATGGAGTTTTGGCTCTTTACTGCTCGTTTTGCTCACAAAAGATCACTTTAGCACGCGTTTTGGCTTGCAAGAGGACACTTTAGCACATATTTTGGCTCCCAAGGCGGCAGTTTTGTGCACATTTTTGCATCTCAAAGGGGCACTTTAACAGGTTTTGGCTCCAAAGAGAACACTTAAGCACACATTTTGTCTCCGAAGAGGGCACTTTAGCACGTTTTGGCTCCAAAGAAAACACTTAAGCACACATTTTGCCTCCCAAGAGGGCATTTTAGCACACATTCTGACTCACAAGATGGCAGTTTTGCAAGTTGTGGTTCCTAAAAGGGCACTTTAGCATGCATTTCGTCCTCCCGATTTGCAGAATTTTGGCACTTTACTGCTCGTTTTGCTCACTAAAGGTCACTTTAGCACGCGTTTTGGCTTGCAAGAGGACACTTTAGCACATATTTTGGCTGCCAAGGCGACAGTTTTGTGCTCGTTTTGCCTCTCAAAAGGGCACTTAAGCACGTTTTGGCTCCAAAGAAAAACACTTCAACACACATTTTGTCTCCCAAGAGGGCACTTTAGCACTTTTGGCTCCAAAGAAAACACTTAGGCACACATTTTGCCTCCCAAGAGGGCATTTTAGCACACATTTTGGCTCACAAGATGGCACTTTTGCAAGTTGTGGTTCCAAAAAGGGCACTTTAGCATGCATTTTTGTGTCCCAATTTCGGGAGTTTTGGCCCTGAAAGGGCACTTTACTGCTCGTTTTAGCCCACAAGAGGCCTTTTTAGCACGCGTTTTGGCTTGCAAGAGGACACTTTAGCACATATTTTGGCTGCCAAGGCGACAGTTTTGTGCACATTTTCCTCTCAAAAGGGCACTTTAGCACGTTTTGGCTCCAAAGAAAACACTTAAGCACACATTTTGTCTCCGAAGAGGGCATTTTAGCACACATTCTGGCTCACAAGATGGCACTTTTGCAAGTTGTGGTTCCTAAAAGGGCACTTTAGCGTGCATTTCTTCCTCCCGATTTATGGAGTTTTGGCTCTTTACTGCTCGTTTTGCTCACAAAAGATCACTTTAGCACGCGTTTTGGCTTGCAAGAGGACACTTTAGCACATATTTTGGCTCCCAAGGCGGCAGTTTTGTGCACATTTTTGCATCTCAAAGGGGCACTTTAACAGGTTTTGGCTCCAAAGAGAACACTTAAGCACACATTTTGTCTCCGAAGAGGGCACTTTAGCACGTTTTGGCTCCAAAGAAAACACTTAAGCACACATTTTGCCTCCCAAGAGGGCATTTTAGCACACATTCTGACTCACAAGATGGCAGTTTTGCAAGTTGTGGTTCCTAAAAGGGCACTTTAGCATGCATTTCGTCCTCCCGATTTGCAGAATTTTGGCACTTTACTGCTCGTTTTGCTCACTAAAGGTCACTTTAGCACGCGTTTTGGCTTGCAAGAGGACACTTTAGCACATATTTTGGCTGCCAAGGCGACAGTTTTGTGCTCGTTTTGCCTCTCAAAAGGGCACTTAAGCACGTTTTGGCTCCAAAGAAAAACACTTCAACACACATTTTGTCTCCCAAGAGGGCACTTTAGCACTTTTGGCTCCAAAGACCACGGCGGGGCCGAGCAGCAGCACGCCACAGCAGACCACGGCGAGGCCGAGCAGCAGCACGCCACAGCAGACCACGGCGGGGCCGAGCAGCAGCACGCCACAAACGAACGCGAAACATCTGGAAAGGAAGAGGCTCATGCCGCCGTCGCCCGGCTACACAGCAGTGAGGCCCGCACCAACCAAGCAGGGAGAGGCCCGGCTACCGGCCAGCAGCGGCGGCACCACCACCTCACTGCGGCGGGACCAGCAGCTTTCTCGCGGCGGCAAGTGACGGCAGCAGGGCGGCGAGGGAGAGGCCAGGCTGGCGGCTAACGGCTAGCGGCTGGCAGCAGCGGGACCATCTCGTGGAGACGAGACCGGCAGGTGACTGCGGCGAGGCCCGGGAGAGGAGAGAGGCTGGAGCGAGGCTTGCCAGGCCGGACGGGACCCCATCGGTGGGAAGGCGAAAGTGCAGTGACGCGTCTCGGCAATTTGGGTTGTGAGTTTTAGCCAGTAAAGAAACCGAACTGAAATTAAGAAGAAAACCAAGTGAATTAAGAAAATGAGTGCGAAACACAAGAAATTCGAGGAAGACTTGGAGGAGATCAGAAAATCGCTTAACTCCCTGTCGGAGGATGTAAGGACAGTGGCCAAACAGCAAGACACACTCATGGAGTTGTTGACCGAAATCAAAATGCTGAAAAACATCATCAAGGAAAAAGACAAGAAAATTGTTGACCTAGAAGCAAGAATTGACGAAATTGAACAGTACACCAGAATGGACGATTTAATTATAAGTGGACTAGAAACCAAACATCGCACATATGCAAGAGTGGCCGGGACTCGCAGCAGGGACGCTGACAAGGACGCCGAAGCCCCGGCAGACGAACTTGTGACACTTGAACGGCAAGTAATTAACTTTTTTTCCAGTAAGAACATGACTCTTCAAAGTGGCAGCATTTCAGCGTGCCATACTATCCCCAGGAAGGACAGCAGAACCAACCCAGCCATTGTGATCCGGTTTGTAAATCGGAAACACAAGACGGAGTTACTACGGCAGGGAAGGAAGCTGAAGGGAACTGGGGTTTACATCAATGAACATCTTACCAAGAAGAACGCTGACATTGCAAGACAAGCACGCATCCTCAGAAAAGAAAACAAGATACAAGCAACATGGACACGGAACTGCAAAATCATGATTCGGCTAAATGGACCATATGAAGAAGCCAAAGTTGTCATGATCCGAGAGCTCCGCGACTTGGATCAATATAGATGAGACCTGCTAGACTTATGACTGACACGGCTCATCCTTGGCTGGAGACGGGGAAGGCTACGCAGCGAGAAGGTGAGACAACTGAGAATCAAAAGTTTCTAAGAGCTGAATACATGGACTATAAACTGTATGACTTTGAAAATGATGTTGACCCAGAAAACCATCTGTTCAACTCAATCAATGCTACATGTGACTACTACACAGAGGAACAATTCAATGACAATGTTAGTTTAGATAATACATTTTCTTTAATACATTTCAACTGTAGAAGCTTATATGCAAATTTCTCAAAGATTGACGAATACCTGAAGACTCTAAATGGCAAATTCAAAATAATAGCACTTTCTGAAACATGGATCGATAAAGACAGAGGTATCGATTTCTCCATTGACGGGTATGAGTTGTATCACTGTAGTAGAAGAAACAAGAAGGGAGGAGGTGTGGCCCTGTTTGTTGACTGTGAATTGAAATGTAGACCTGTGGAATGTATGACAGTGGTAATTGATGATTTATTTGAATGTGTAACTGTAGAGGTAGAAATAGAAAAGAAGAGAAATGTTATTGTTACGTGTATGTATAGGACACCTGGGTCTAAAGTAGAAGCATTTAATGATAGTTTGGAAGAATTATTGTGTAAGGTGAAGGAAAATAAAACATTTGTCATGTGTGGCGACTATAACATAGACCTGCTAAGCTCACCCAGAAATAAATCAACAAGAGACTTCTTGGATGTGGTATATAGTAGAGGGCTTTATCCATTGATCACCAAACCCAGTAGAATAACGACAAATTGTGCAACGTTAATTGATCACATCTTTATAAATGACATAAAAAATAATATAAAAAGTGGACTAGTAATTAATGATATAAGTGACCACTTACCTGTGTTTCTTACTTATGACTGTCCAATTGATAAAAAGAGGGAGGAAAAAACTCATAGATATGTAAGGAAAAGAACTGAAGAGGCAATAAATAGGTTTAGGAAGGACTTATTTGAAACAGACTGGAATGAGGTGTATGGGGGAGAAGCAAATGCTGCATATGAGGCTTTTCTTAATATATATTTATCATTGTATGAAAAGCATTGTCCGAATGTATGGAAACAAAGAGACAGCTACAATAAAAAGCCTTGGATTATAAAGGGACTACAGAATGCTTGTAAAAAGAAAAACAAACTTTATAGAGATTTCATAAAAGTAAAAACAAAGGATGCTGAAACAAAATATAAGGTTTACAAAAACAAATTGATAACAATAATGAGACAAGCAAAAAGAGAATATTATAATAATTTACTAGAAAAAAATAAAAACAATATCAAAGGAACTTGGAATATTCTGAACAAGGTAATAGGAAAAACATCTGGGCCTACAAACCCACCAAGCCATTTTATCAATGAGGATAATAAGATGATAACAAATATGAATGAAGTGGCAAACGGATTCAATTCTTTTTTTGTGAATGTTGGACCCAAATTGGCAGAGAGTATTGGAGAACATAAAGATATACAGAGTGGATGGAGAGGGGGAAGCAAAGTGCTACAGTCCATGCTTCTAGGAGATGTTAGTGAAAATGAAATTGTATCGGTGGTAACAAAACTGAAAAATAAGACATCAACAGACAGTGATGGTATAGACATGATAATTGTAAAAAAGACTATTGACTGTATCATCAAACCTCTTTGTTATATTTTTAATCTTTCTTTTCAAACAGGGACCTTTCCAAATAAAATGAAGGTAGCAAAGGTAATTCCACTCTTTAAAACGGGAGATAAACATAGATTCACTAATTACAGACCAGTGTCACTACTGTCACAATTTTCTAAAATAATTGAAAAAATATTTGTAAAAAAATTAGATAGTTTTATTGAAAAGAACATGCTGTTGAGTGAGAGCCAGTATGGATTCCGGACCAATAGATCCACTGCTTCAGCTGTAATGAATATAATTGAGGATATAGCAACAGCAACTGATAATAAGAAATACACTATAGGGGTATTTATCGATCTTAAAAAAGCATTTGATACTATAGATCATTCTATATTATTGTCCAAGTTGTATTCATTTGGTGTGAGAGGAGTAGTTTTAGACTGGCTAAGAAGTTATTTAGATAATAGACAAGAGTTTGTGGATTTTATGGGTAATACATCTGAACAAATGAGGATTGAATGTGGAATTCCACAAGGTTCGGTTTTGGGACCAAAATTGTTTATTTTATATATTAATGATATATGTGAGGTATCAAAGTTATTGAAATTTGTATTATTTGCGGACGACACCAACTTTTATAGTTCGGGACACGACTTAAAAGCATTATCAAAAATTATTGAACAGGAAATGATTAAACTTAAGAGATGGTTTGATGCCAATAAATTATCATTAAATGTAGAAAAAACAAAGTTCATGATTTTTTGTAAGAGGAAAAGGGAGGAAACGATCAAATTGTCAATAAATGGAATAGATATTGAAAGGGTTTCTGAACTTAGATTTTTAGGAGTGATACTGGATGACGGTCTGACATGGAAATCTCATATTGCACATCTGCGGAAAAAGATGTCTAAGAGTATTTTTATATTAAATAAGGTAAAATATGTGTTAGATTATAGGGCAATGCGTATATTGTATTGTGCACTTATATTGCCATATATCAACTACTGTGTGGAAGTGTGGGGGAACACATATAAGAGTAACATAAAGGCATTGTATCAACTACAGAAAAGAGCTATAAGGATTATTCATAAAGTAGATTACTTAGAACACACTAACATATTATTCATTAATTCAGGTTTATTGAAATTACAGGAGCTAGTAAAGTTACAGACATTATGTGTCATGTTTAAGGCTAAAAGCAAAACATTACCAGCAAATTTACAAAAAATGTTTGTCATCACTTCTGAGAATGAAGAGCATAGAAGAAAAGGTCATTTCCAACATCAGTATTCAAGGACAACTTTAAAACAAATGTGTATATCAGTGGTGGGGGTTAAACTATGGAATTCTCTTTATAATGAGATAAAAGATTGTAAAAATATATTCAAATTGAAAAAAATATATAAAGACAGAACAATAAAATCATATGGACAGCCATAAGTGTTTACATTTTGCTTTATATTTATTAATTTACTTGTTTTTTGCCTGGTTTTGTATCTGTTTTGTATCATCCTGTGAGGTGTACCTGTATATTACTTCTTTTGTATTTTTGTTCGGTTTGTACTTCATGAAGTTTTGCACTTGTGTTTTTTTTGTTTTGTTTTGTTTTGTTTTGTTTTCGTTATATTTGGATGTAATTGTTGGTTCACATATCATTAAGTAAGACTATGTATTATGTGAAGGGGGCAGGAAAATATAAGATTTTTCTTCATCCTGCTCCTTCTCAGGCATTGGTGTGTAACGGTGTAACTGAATAATTGTGGTATAATTGTCTATCAAAGATGCACATCAATGAAGGAGATAAATAAAAATGATGATGATGATGATGAAAGAAAACACTTAGGCACACATTTTGCCTCCCAAGAGGGCATTTTAGCACACATTTTGGCTCACAAGATGGCACTTTTGCAAGTTGTGGTTCCAAAAAGGGCACTTTAGCATGCATTTTTGTGTCCCAATTTCGGGAGTTTTGGCCCTGAAAGGGCACTTTACTGCTCGTTTTAGCCCACAAGAGGCCTTTTTAGCACGCGTTTTGGCTTGCAAGAGGACACTTTAGCACACATATGTCAGAGTCAAGGCCCGCGGGCCATATCCGGCCCGCGAGAAGGTTTTTTACGGCCCTTGGGATGATCTTGATTTATTATTAGAACCGGCCCGCAGACCGCAGATCTTTTTTTTTTTTTTTTTTTTTTTTTTTTTAGACCGCAGATCTTTTACACGCACCAAGCGGATGCCGGTCCAAGGTTCCGAAAGGGGGCGAGCGGCCCGCCGGGACGCGCCTGCCGGCCGAAGGGCTGCAGCCCGGCCGTCAGTCGCGGAGCCCGCCGTGCCACGCGCGCCAAGGGGGCGGGCCGAAACCCGGCCCCGAGGCCCTGAGACTTCTGCTTTGTTTCCCCAAACCGCGCGTCACCGCCGGGCCCGCACCACCGTCGGGCTGCAGCCCGAGCGTCGGTGGCGGAACCCGTCATGTGCCGCGCGCGCCAAGCGGAGCGGGGGGGTCAAGCGGGCCGAAACCCGCAGGCCACCCCCTCACCACGAGGCCCTGAGACTTCTGCGTTTGACCCCTACGCGCGGCCCGTCGGGACGCGCCCGCCGTCAAGCCACGAGGGCCAGCCGTCGGGTCGCGGAGCCCGCCGTGCCACGCGCGCCAAGGGGCGGGCCGAAACCAGCGGGGGGTTTCGGGCACCCAACTCGCCTCCCTCCCACGGAGGGAGGAGGGGGGTTTAATGTGAACATTACTGTGCAATCACATATTTAGAGTTTTTACTCAATTCAAGTTTAAAAGTTAAAGTTTAATATTTGTTTTCACTGCATGTTACTTCTCCTTAAACAAAGTGTTGTTTTTGATTTATAGATTTTTGCACTTTATTTTATTGTATTTCAATTTAATTATATTTTTAAAATATTTCAGTTGAGTGGATGATAGAAAATTGCTATTATTGATTTTTTCTTTGAAGTAAATTTAGCCCACTTTTGCTAAAATAGAAAATATAGGCTACTGATGGTGCCTTGAATACCGGTTTCTTTCATTTAATGTTCATGTTATGGGGATTTTTATATAAAGGAAATTTGTCTTTTGTGTCTGTTGAAAATTAAAGATTACTGACAGAGCCATAAGAAAATATTGCTTTATTTATCTGATCATATTGGAATATATTTGTTAGGTTTTCAGTAGGTTCAATTAGGTTCACTAGACTATATGCGTCATTTAAAAATTTTTCAATGAACATTCGAACAGTCCGGCCCTCGGCTTGTAGCTAAATTTTTTATTTGGCCCTCCGTCCATTTGACTTTGACACCCCTGCTTTAGCACATATTTTGGCTGCCAAGGCGACAGTTTTGTGCACATTTTCCTCTCAAAAGGGCACTTTAGCACGTTTTGGCTCCAAAGAAAACACTTAAGCACACATTTTGTCTCCGAAGAGGGCATTTTAGCACACATTCTGGCTCACAAGATGGCACTTTTGCAAGTTGTGGTTCCTAAAAGGGCACTTTAGCGTGCATTTCTTCCTCCCGATTTATGGAGTTTTGGCTCTTTACTGCTCGTTTTGCTCACAAAAGATCACTTTAGCACGCGTTTTGGCTTGCAAGAGGACACTTTAGCACATATTTTGGCTCCCAAGGCGGCAGTTTTGTGCACATTTTTGCATCTCAAAGGGGCACTTTAACAGGTTTTGGCTCCAAAGAGAACACTTAAGCACACATTTTGTCTCCGAAGAGGGCACTTTAGCACGTTTTGGCTCCAAAGAAAACACTTAAGCACACATTTTGCCTCCCAAGAGGGCATTTTAGCACACATTCTGACTCACAAGATGGCACTTTTGCAAGTTGTGGTTCCTAAAAGGGCACTTTAGCATGCATTTCGTCCTCCCGATTTGCAGAATGTTGGCACTTTACTGCTCGTTTTGCTCACTAAAGGTCACTTTAGCACACGTTTTGGCTTGCAAGAGGACACTTTAGCACATATTTTGGCTGCCAAGGCGACAGTTTTGTGCGCGTTTTGCCTCTCAAAAGGGCACTTAAGCACGTTTTGGCTCCAAAGAAAAACACTTCAACACACATTTTGTCTCCCAAGAGGGCACTTTAGCACGTTTTGGCGCCAAAGAAAACACTTAGGCACACATTTTGCCTCCCAAGATGGCATTTTAGCACACATTTTGGCTCACAAGATGGCATTTTAGCACACATTCTGGCTCACAAGATGGCACTTTTGCAAGTTGTGGTTCCTAAAAGGGCACTTTAGCATGCATTACTGCCTCCCAATTTCGGGAGTTTTGGCCCTGAAAGGGCACTTTACTGCTCGTTTTAGCCCACAAGAGGCCTTTTTAGCACGCGTTTTGGCTTGCAAGAGGACACTTTAGCACATATTTTGGCTGCCAAGGCGACAGTTTTGTGCACATTTTCCTCTCAAAAGGGCACTTTAGCACGTTTTGGCTCTAAAGAAAACACTTAAGCACACATTTTGCCTCCCAAGAGGGCATTTTAGCACACATTCTGGCTCACAAGATGGCACTTTTGCAAGTTGTGGTTCCTAAAAGGGCACTTTAGCGTGCATTTCTTCCTCCCGATTTATGGAGTTTTGGCTCTTTACTGCTCGTTTTGCTCACAAAAGATCACTTTAGCACGCGTTTTGGCTTGCAAGAGGACACTTTAGCACATATTTTGGCTCCCAAGGCGGCAGTTTTGTGCACATCTTTCGTCTCAAAAGGGCACTTTAACAGGTTTTGGCTCCAAAGAGAACACTTAAGCACACATGTTGTCTCCCAAGAGGGCACTTTAGCACATTTTGGCTCCAAAGAAAACACTTAAGCACACATTTTGCCTCCCAAGAGGGCATTTTAGCACACATTCTGACTCACAAGATGGCAGTTTTGCAAGTTGTGGTTCCTAAAAGGGCACTTTAGCATGCATTTCGTCCTCCCGATTTGCAGAATTTTGGCACTTTACTGCTCGTTTTGCTCACTAAAGGTCACTTTAGCACGCGTTTTGGCTTGCAAGAGGACACTTTAGCACATATTTTGGCTGCCAAGGCGACAGTTTTGTGCTCGTTTTGCCTCTCAAAAGGGCACTTAAGCACGTTTTGGCTCCAAAGAAAAACACTTCAACACACATTTTGTCTCCCAAGAGGGCACTTTAGCACTTTTGGCTCCAAAGAAAACACTTAGGCACACATTTTGCCTCCCAAGAGGGCATTTTAGCACACATTTTGGCTCACAAGATGGCATTTTAGCACACATTCTGGCTCACAAGATGGCACTTTTGCAAGTTGTGGTTCCAAAAAGGGCACTTTAGCATGCATTTCGTCCTCCCGATTTGCAGAATTTTGGCACTTTACTGCTCGTTTTGCTCACTAAAGGTCACTTTAGCACGCGTTTTGGCTTGCAAGAGGACACTTTAGCACATATTTTGGCTGCCAAGGCGACAGTTTTGTGCTCGTTTTGCCTCTCAAAAGGGCACTTAAGCACGTTTTGGCTCCAAAGAAAAACACTTCAACACACATTTTGTCTCCCAAGAGGGCACTTTAGCACTTTTGGCTCCAAAGAAAACACTTAGGCACACATTTTGCCTCCCAAGAGGGCATTTTAGCACACATTTTGGCTCACAAGATGGCATTTTAGCACACATTCTGGCTCACAAGATGGCACTTTTGCAAGTTGTGGTTCCAAAAAGGGCACTTTAGCATGCATTTCGTCCTCCCGATTTGCAGAATTTTGGCACTTTACTGCTCGTTTTGCTCACTAAAGGTCACTTTAGCACGCGTTTTGGCTTGCAAGAGGACACTTTAGCACATATTTTGGCTGCCAAGGCGACAGTTTTGTGCTCGTTTTGCCTCTCAAAAGGGCACTTAAGCACGTTTTGGCTCCAAAGAAAAACACTTCAACACACATTTTGTCTCCCAAGAGGGCACTTTAGCACTTTTGGCTCCAAAGAAAACACTTAGGCACACATTTTGCCTCCCAAGAGGGCATTTTAGCACACATTTTGGCTCACAAGATGGCATTTTAGCACACATTCTGGCTCACAAGATGGCACTTTTGCAAGTTGTGGTTCCAAAAAGGGCACTTTAGCATGCATTTTTGTGTCCCAATTTCGGGAGTTTTGGCCCTGAAAGGGCACTTTACTGCTCGTTTTAGCCCACAAGAGGCCTTTTTAGCACGCGTTTTGGCTTGCAAGAGAAAATTTTCGCAGCGTGTTTTGGCTTTGCAAGAGGACACTTTAGCACATATTTTGGCTCCCAAGGCGGTGGTGTTGTGTACGTTTTGCCCTTTTAAAAGGGCACTTTAGCACGTTTTGGCTCCAAAGAAAACACTTAGGCACACATTTTGCCTCCCAAGAGGGCATTTTAGCACATATTCTGGCTCACAAGATGGCACTTTTGCAAGTTGTGGTTCCTAAAAGGACACTTTGGCATGCATTTCATCCTCCCAATTTACAGAGTTTTGGCACTTTACTGCTCGGTTTGCTCCCAAGAGGTCACTTAAGCACACATTTTGTCTCCGAAGAGGGCACTTTAGCACATTTTGGCTCTAAAGAAAACACTTAAGCACACATTTTGCCTCCCAAGAGGGCATTTTAGCACACATTCTGGCTCACAAGATGGCACTTTTGCAAGTTGTGGTTCCTAAAAGGGCACTTTAGCGTGCATTTCTTCCTCCCGATTTATGGAGTTTTGGCTCTTTACTGCTCGTTTTGCTCACAAAAGATCACTTTAGCACGCGTTTTGGCTTGCAAGAGGACACTTTAGCACATATTTTGGCTCCCAAGGCGGCAGTTTTGTGCACATCTTTCGTCTCAAAAGGGCACTTTAACAGGTTTTGGCTCCAAAGAGAACACTTAAGCACACATTTTGTCTCCCAAGAGGGCACTTTAGCACATTTTGGCTCCAAAGAAAACACTTAAGCACACATTTTGCCTCCGAAGAGGGCATTTTAGCACACATTCTGGCTCATAAGATGGTACTTTTGCTAGTTGTGGTTCCTAAAAGGGCACTTTAGCATGCATTTCGTCCTCCCGATTTGCAGAATTTTGGCACTTTACTGCTCGTTTTGCTCACTAAAGGTCACTTTAGCACACGTTTTGGCTTGCAAGAGGACACTTTAGCACATATTTTGGCCGCCAAGGCGACAGTTTTGTGCGCGTTTTGCCTCTCAAAAGGGCACTTAAGCACGTTTTGGCTCCAAAGAAAAACACTTCAACACACATTTTGTCTCCCAAGAGGGCACTTTAGCACGTTTTGGCTCCAAAGAAAACACTTAGGCACACATTTTGCCTCCCAAGATGGCATTTTAGCACACATTTTGGCTCACAAGATGGCATTTTAGCACACATTCTGGCTCACAAGATGGCACTTTTGCAAGTTGTGGTTCCTAAAAGGGCACTTTAGCATGCATTTCTGCCTCCCAATTTCGGGAGTTTTGGCCCTGAAAGGGCACTTTACTGCTCGTTTTAGCCCACAAGAGGCCTTTTTAGCACGCGTTTTGGCTTGCAAGAGGACACTTTAGCACATATTTTGGCTGCCAAGGCGACAGTTTTGTGCGCGTTTTGCCTCTCAAAAGGGCACTTAAGCACGTTTTGGCTCCAAAGAAAAACACTTCAACACACATTTTGTCTCCCAAGAGGGCACTTTAGCGCGTTTTGGCTCCAAAGAAAACACTTAGGCACACATTTTGCCTCCCAAGATGGCATTTTAGCACACATTTTGGCTCACAAGATGGCATTTTAGCACACATTCTGGCTCACAAGATGGCACTTTTGCAAGTTGTGGTTCCTAAAAGGGCACTTTAGCATGCATTTCTGCCTCCCAATTTCGGGAGTTTTGGCCCTGAAAGGGCACTTTACTGCTCGTTTTAGCCAACAAGAGGCCTTTTTAGCACGCGTTTTGGCTTGCAAGAGGACACTTTAGCACATATTTTGGCTGCCAAGGCGACAGTTTTGTGCGCGTTTTGCCTCTCAAAAGGGCACTTAAGCACGTTTTGGCTCCAAAGAAAAACACTTCAACACACATTTTGTCTCCCAAGAGGGCACTTTAGCACGTTTTGGCTCCAAAGAAAACACTTAGGCACACATTTTGCCTCCCAAGATGGCATTTTAGCACACATTCTGGCTCACAAGATGGCACTTTTGCAAGTTGTGGTTCCAAAAAGGGCACTTTAGCTTGCATTTTTGTCTCCCAATTTCGGGAGTTTTGGCCCTGAAAGGGCACTTTACTGCTCGTTTTAGCCCACAAGAGGCCTTTTTAGCATGCGTTTTGGCTTGCAAGAGAAAATTTTCGCAGCGTGTTTTGGCTTTGCAAGAGGACACTTTAGCACATATTTTGGCTCCCAAGGCGGTGGTGTTGTGTACGTTTTGCCCTTTTAAAAGGGCACTTTAGCACGTTTTGGCTCCAAAGAAAACACTTAGGCACACATTTTGCCTCCCAAGAGGGCATTTTAGCACATATTCTGGCTCACAAGATGGCACTTTTGCAAGTTGTGGTTCCTAAAAGGGCACTTTAGCATACATTTCTTCTTCCCGATTTACAGAGTTTTGGCACTTTACTGCTTGCTTTGCTCACAAGAGGTCACTCTAGCACGCGTTTTGGCTTGCAAGAAGACACTTTAGCACATATTTTGGCTCCCAAGGCGGCAGTTTTGTGCACAATTTGCCTCTCAAAAAGGCACTTTAGCACGTTTTGGTTCCAAAGAGAACACTTAAGCACACATTTTTGCTCACAAGAGATCACTTTAGCACGCGTTTTGGCTTGCAAGAGGACACTTTAGCACATACTTTGGCTGCCAAGGCGACAGTTTTGTGCGCGTTTTGCCTCTCAAAAGGGCACTTTAGCACGTTTTGGCTCCAAAGAAAACACTTAGGCACACATTTTGGCTCACAAGATGGCGTTTTAGCACACATTCTGGCTCACAAGATGGCACTTTTGCAAGTTGTGGTTCCAAAAAGGGCACTTTAGCTTGCATTTTTGCCTCCCAATTTCGGGAGTTTTGGCCCTGAAAGGGCACTTTACTGCTCGTTTTAGCCCACAAGAGGCCTTTTTAGCACACGTTTTGGCTTGCAAGAGAAATTTTTCGCAGCGTGTTTTGGCTTGCAAGAGGACACTTTAGCACATATTTTGGCTCCCAAGGCGGTGGTGTTTTGTACACTTTAGCACGTTTTGGCTCCAAAGAAAACACTTAAGCACACATTTTGCCTCCCAAGAGGGCATTTTAGCACACATTCTGACTCACAAGATGGCATTTTTGCAAGTTGTGGTTCCTAAAAGGGCACTTTAGCGTGCATTTCTTCCTCCCGATTTATGGAGTTTTGGCACTTTACTGCTCGTCTTGCTCACAAGAGATCACTTTAGCACGCGTTTTGGCTTGCAAGAGGACACTTTAGCACATACTTTGGCTGCCAAGGCGACAGTTTTGTGCGCGTTTTGCCTCTCAAAAGGGCACTTTAGCACGTTTTGGCTCTAAAGAAAACACTTAGGCACACATTTTGCCTCCCAAGAGGGCACTTTAGCACGTTTTGGCTCCATAGAAAACACTCAGGCACACATTTTGTCTCCCAAGAGGGCATTTCAGCACATTCTGGCTCACAAGATGGCACTTTTGCAAGTTGTGGTTCCTAAAAGGGCACTTTAGCATGCATTTCGTCCTCCCAATTTACAGAGTTTTGGCACTTTACTGCTCGGTTTGCTCCCAAGAGGTCACTTAAGCACACATTTTGTCTCCGAAGAGGGCACTTTAGCACATTTTGGCTCCAAAGAAAACACTTAGGCACACATTTTGCCTCCCAAGAGGACATTTTAGCACACATTCTGGCTCACAAGATGCCACTTTTGCAAGTTGTGGTTCCTAAAAGGGCACTTTAGCATGCATTTCGTCCTCCCGATTTACAGAGTTTTGGCACTTTACTGCTCAGTTTGCTCACAAGAGGTCACTTAAGCACACATTTTGTCTTCGAAGAGGGCACTTTAGCACGTTTTGGCTCCAAAGAAAACACTTAAGCACACATTTTGTCTCCGAAGAGGGCATTTTAGCACACATTCTGGCTCACAAGATGGCACTTTTGCAAGTTGTGGTTCCAAAAAGGGCACTTTAGCTTGCATTTTTGCCTCCCAATTTCGGGAGTTTTGGCCCTGAAAGGGCACTTTACTGCTCGTTTTAGCCCACAAGAGGCCTTTTTAGCACACGTTTTGGCTTGCAAGAGAAATTTTTCGCAGCGTGTTTTGGCTTGCAAGAGGACACTTTAGCACATATTTTGGCTCCCAAGGCGGTGGTGTTTTGTACACTTTAGCACGTTTTGGCTCCAAAGAAAACACTTAAGCACACATTTTGCCTCCCAAGAGGGCATTTTAGCACACATTCTGACTCACAAGATGGCATTTTTGCAAGTTGTGGTTCCTAAAAGGGCACTTTAGCGTGCATTTCTTCCTCCCGATTTATGGAGTTTTGGCACTTTACTGCTCGTCTTGCTCACAAGAGATCACTTTAGCACGCGTTTTGGCTTGCAAGAGGACACTTTAGCACATACTTTGGCTGCCAAGGCGACAGTTTTGTGCGCGTTTTGCCTCTCAAAAGGGCACTTTAGCACGTTTTGGCTCTAAAGAAAACACTTAGGCACACATTTTGCCTCCCAAGAGGGCACTTTAGCACGTTTTGGCTCCATAGAAAACACTCAGGCACACATTTTGTCTCCCAAGAGGGCATTTCAGCACATTCTGGCTCACAAGATGGCACTTTTGCAAGTTGTGGTTCCTAAAAGGGCACTTTAGCATGCATTTCGTCCTCCCAATTTACAGAGTTTTGGCACTTTACTGCTCGGTTTGCTCCCAAGAGGTCACTTAAGCACACATTTTGTCTCCGAAGAGGGCACTTTAGCACATTTTGGCTCCAAAGAAAACACTTAGGCACACATTTTGCCTCCCAAGAGGACATTTTAGCACACATTCTGGCTCACAAGATGCCACTTTTGCAAGTTGTGGTTCCTAAAAGGGCACTTTAGCATGCATTTCGTCCTCCCGATTTACAGAGTTTTGGCACTTTACTGCTCAGTTTGCTCACAAGAGGTCACTTAAGCACACATTTTGTCTTCGAAGAGGGCACTTTAGCACGTTTTGGCTCCAAAGAAAACACTTAAGCACACATTTTGTCTCCGAAGAGGGCATTTTAGCACACATTCTGGCTCACAAGATGGCACTTTTGCAAGTTGTGGTTCCTAAAAGGGCACTTTAGCGTGCATTTCTTCCTCCCGATTTATGGAGTTTTGGCACTTTACTGCTCGTCTTGCTCACAAGAGATCACTTTAGCACGCGTTTTTTTGCTTGCGAGAGGACACTTTAGCACATATTTTGGCTCCGAAGGCGGCAGTTTTGTGCACATTTTAAAACTCAAAGGGGCACTTAATCACGTTTTGGCTCCAAGGGAACACTTAAGCACACATTTTCTCTCCCAAGATGGCACTTTAGCACATGTTTTAGCACATGTTTTGGCTCCCAAGTTCCCTTCAGTATTGCAACAACCGTTTTTGCATCCCAAGAGGATACTTTTAAGTTTTGTGCTCCCAGAGGGCAATTGGTGCACGCGTTATGGCTCCCAAGACTACACTTTAGCACACGTTTTGGCTCCCAAGCAGGTACTTTAGCACACATTTCACTGTAACAACCATTTTTGCATCCAAAGAGGACATGTTAGCCCTTTTGGCTCATAAGATGGCACTTTTGGTTCCTTATAGGGCACTTAAGCACAAGTTTTGACTTCCAAGATGACACTTTAGGACACATTTTGTCTCCCAAGAGAGCACTTCAGCATGCATTTTGGCTACTAAGAGGGCATTTTAATACCCGTTTTGGCTACTAAGATGGCACTTTAGCACATGTTTTGGCTCCCAAGTTCCCTTCAGTATTCGTTTTCGCTCCGAATAGGGTATTTTAGCACAATTTTGGTTCCCAAGAGGGCACTTTAGCATGCATTTCTGCTTCCCGATTTTGGGAGTTTTAAGTCTTGTGCTCCCAAAGGGCAATTGGTGCACATTTTGGCTCACAAGATGGCACTTTTTCAAGTTTGTGTTCTTAAAAGTTAACTTAAGCACACGTTTTGGCTCCCAAGACTACACTTTAGCACACGTTTTGGCTCCCAAGCAGGTACTTTAGCACACATTTCACTGTAACAACATTGCACCCAAAGAGGACATGTTAGCCTTTTTGGCTCATAAGATGGCACTTTTGGTTCCTTATAGGGCACTTAAGCACAAGTTTTGTCTCCCAAGAGAGCACTTTAGCATGCGTTTTGGCTACTAAGAGGGCATTTTAATACCCGTTTTGGCTACCAAGATGGCACTTTAGCACATGTTTTGGCTCCCAAGTTCCCTTCAGTATTCGTTTTCGCTCCCAATAGGGTATTTTAGCACAATTTGGGTTCCCAAGAGGGCACTTTAGCATGCATTTCTGCTTCCCGATTTTGGGAGTTTTAAGTCTTGTGCTCCCAAAGGGCAATTGGTGCACATTTTGGCTCACAAGATGGCACTTTTTCAAATTTGTGTTTTTAAAAGGGCACTTAAGCACACGTTTTGGCTCCCAAGACTACACTTTAGCACACGTTTTGGCTCCCAAGCAGGTACTTTAGCACACATTTCACTGTAACAACATTGCTTCCAAAGAGGACATGTTAGCCCTTTTGGCTCATAAGATGGCACTTTTGGTTCCTTATAGGGCACTTAAGCACAAGTTTTGTCTCCCAAGAGAGCACTTTAGCATGCATTTTGGCTACTAAGAGGGCATTTTAATACCCGTTTTGGCTGCCAAGATGACACTTAGCACATGTTATAGCACAAGTTTTGCCTCCAGAGTTCCCTTTGCTATCCGTTTTCACTCCCAATAGGGTATTTTAGCACACTTTTGGTTCCCATAGGGCACTTTAGCATGCATTTCTGCCTCCCGATTTTGGGAGTTTTAAGTTTTGTACTCCCAAAAGGCAATTGGTGCACATTTTACCTCACAAGATGTCACTTTTTCAAGTTTCTGCTCTCAAAAGGGCACTTAAGCACACGTTTTGGTTCCCAAGACTACACTTTAGCACACGTTTTGGCTCCCAAGCAGGTACTTTAGCACACATTTCACTGTAACAAAGATGATACTTGGCACATGTTTTGCCTCCCAAGTTTTCTTCAGTATTCGTTTTCGCTCCCAATAGGGTATTTTAGCACATTTTTCGCTTCCAAGATGGCACTTTAGCACGCATTTCTGGCTACCGATTTTGGGAGTTTTAAGTTTTGTGCTCCCAAAGGGCAATTGGTGCACATTTTAGCTGATAAAATGGCACTTTTTCAAGTTTGTGTTCTTAAAAGGGCACTTAAGCACACGTTTTGGTTCCCAAGACTACACTTTAGCACACATTTTGGCTCCCAAGCAGGTACTTTAGCACACATTTCACTGTAACAACATTGCATCCAAAGAGGACATGTTAGCCCTTTTGGCTCATGAGATGGCACTTTTGGTTCCTTATAGGGCACTTAAGCACAAGTTTTGTCTCCCAAGAGAGCACTTTAGCATGCATTTTGGCTACTAAGAGGGCATTTTAATACCCGTTTTGGCTGCCAAGATGACACTTAGCACATGTTATAGCACAAGTTTTGCCTCCAGAGTTCCCTTTGCTATCCGTTTTCACTCCCAATAGGGTATTTTAGCACACTTTTGGTTCCCATAGGGCACTTTAGCATGCATTTCTGCCTCCCGATTTTGGGAGTTTTAAGTTTTGTGCTCCCAAAGGGCAATTGGTGCACATTTTACCTCACAAGATGTCACTTTTTCAAGTTTCTGCTCTCAAAAGGGCACTTAAGCACACGTTTTGGTTCCCAAGACTACACTTTAGCACACGTTTTGGCTCCCAAGCAGGTACTTTAGCACACATTTCACTGTAACAAAGATGATACTTGGCACATGTTTTGCCTCCCAAGTTTTCTTCAGTATTCGTTTTCGCTCCCAATAGGGTATTTTAGCACATTTTTCGCTTCCAAGATGGCACTTTAGCACGCATTTCTGGCTACCGATTTTGGGAGTTTTAAGTTTTGTGCTCCCAAAGGGCAATTGGTGCACATTTTAGCTGATAAAATGGCACTTTTTCAAGTTTGTGTTCTTAAAAGGGCACTTAAGCACACGTTTTGGTTCCCAAGACTACACTTTAGCACACGTTTTGGCTCCCAAGCAGGTACTTTAGCACACATTTCACTGTAACAACATTGCATCCAAAGAGGACATGTTAGCCCTTTTGGCTCATGAGATGGCACTTTTGGTTCCTTATAGGGCACTTAAGCACAAGTTTTGCCCCCGACGAGAGCACTTCAGCATGTATTTTGGCTACTAAGAGGGCATTTTAATACCCGTTTTGCCTGCCAAGATGGCACTTTAGCACATGTTTTGGCTCCCAAGTTCCCTTCAGTATTCGTTTTCGCTCCCAATAGGGTATTTTAGCACACTTTTGGTTCCCATAGGGCACTTTAGCATGCATTTCTGCCTCCCGATTTTGGGAGTTTTAAGTTTTGTACTCCCAAAAGGCAATTGGTGCACATTTTGGCTCACAAGATGGCACTTTTTCAAGTTTGTGCTCTCAAAAGGGCACTTAAGCACACGTTTTGGTTCCCAAGACTACACTTTAGCACACGTTTTGGCTCCCAAGCAGGTACTTTAGCACACATTTCACTGTAACAACATTGCTTCCAAAGAGGACATGTTAGCCCTTTTGGCTCATAAGATGGCACTTTTGGTTCCTTATAGGGCACTTAAAGGCCTACTGAAACCCACTACTACCGACCACGCAGTCTGATAGTTTATATATCAATGATGAAATCTTAACATGATAACACATGCCAATACGGCCGGGTTAACTTATAAAGTGACATTTTAAATTTGCCGCTAAACTTCCGGTTCGAAACGCCTCTGAGGATGACGTATGCGCGTGACGTAGACCGGCGAACACGGGTATGCCTTCCACATTGAAGCCAATACGAAAAAGCTCTGTTTTCATTTCATAATTCCACAGTATTCTGGACATCTGTGTTCGTGAATCTGTTGCAATCATGTTCATTGCATTATGGAGAAGGAAGCTGAGCAAGCAAAGAAGAAAGTTGTCGGTGCGAAATGGACGTATTTTTCGAACGTAGTCAGCAACAACAGTACACAGCCGGCGCTTCTTTGTTTACATTCTCGAAAGATGCAGTCCAGATGGAAGAACTCGGATAACAGAGACTCTAACCAGGAGGACTTTTGACTTCGATTCACAGACGCCTGTAGAGAACTGGGACAACACAGACTCTTACCAGGATTACTTTGATTTGGATGACAAAGACGCAGACGTGCTACTGTGAGTATGCAGCTTTGGCTTCTAAACATTTGATCGCTTGACCGTATGTGTGCAACTTTTTTTTGCGTATGTACGTAACTTTTTAAAAATATATAAGCTTTATGAACCTTGGGTTAGGTGAACGGTCTTTTGGGCTGAGTGATTGTGTGTGTTGAACAGGTGTTTGAATTGTATTGGCGTGTTCTATGGAGCTAGGAGCTAGCATAGGAGCTAGGAGCTAGAATAACAAACACGCAGGTGTTTTTATGCAGGATTAATTTGTGGCATATTAAATATAAGCCTGGTTGTGTTGTGGCTAATAGAGTATATATATGTCTTGTGTTTATTTACTGTTGTAGTCATTCCCAGCTGAATATCAGGTACCGTGAGTATACAGCCTTGGCTGCTAAACATTTGATAGCTTGACCGTATGTGCGCGTCACGTACGTAACTTTTTAAAAATATATAAGCTTTATGAACCTTGGGTTAGGTGAACGGTCTTTTGGGCTGAGTGATTGTGTGTGTTGATCAGGTGTTTGAATTGTATTGGCGTGTTCTATGGAGCTAGGAGCTAGCAGAGGAGCTAGGAGCTAGCGTAACAAACACGCAGGTGTTTTTATGCAGGATTAATTTGTGGCATATTAAATATAAGCCTGGTTGTGTTGTGGCTAATAGAGTATATATATGTCTTGTGTTTATTTACTGTTGTAGTCATTCCCAGCTGAATATCAGGTCACCCCCGGCTCTCACAGCATCTTCCCTATCTGAATAGCTTCAACTCCCCACTAGTCCTTCACTTGCACTTTACTCATCCACAAATCTTTCATCCTCGCTCAAATTAATGGGGAAATTGTCGCTTTCTCGGTCCGAATCTCTCTCACTTCATGCGGCCATCATTGTAAACAATAGGGAACTTTGCGTATATGTTCAACTGACTACGTCACGCTACTTCCGGTAGGGGCAAGCCTTTTTTTTATCAGATACCAAAAGTTGCAATCTTTATCGTCGTTGTTCTATACTAAATCCTTTCAGCAAAAATATGGCAATATCGCGAAATGATCAAGTATGACACATAGAATAGATCTGCTATCCCCGTTTAAATAAAAAAAATTCATTTCAGTAGGCCTTTAAGCACAAGTTTTGTCTCCCAAGAGAGCACTTTAGCATGCATTTTGGCTACTAAGAGGGCATTTTAATACCCGTTTTGGCTGCCAAGATGGCACTTAGCACATGTTATAGCACAAGTTTTGCCTCCAGAGTTCCCTTTGCTATCCGTTTTAGCTCCCAATATGGCACTTTAGCGCGCATTTTTCAATAATTGGGCCACAAGGGTGGTAGAACACTCCCCCCTGTGCACACGACCGCATCCAGCCAATTATGGAGGAGGATGAGGGCCTCGGTGCAAAGACAAAAAGCTGAAATATGTGAAGAAGATGTCACGTTGACAATAATTGTTGGAGTATATTTTACAGCTCATCATATATTTGCGGTGGCTTTAGCCTCCTTAGTAAAATAAATAAGGGAAGAAAAGTGAATAAAATAGCCCCCGCGCCTCCTTTTCATTCTTCTTCATGTGTCCCTCGTCTCAGACGGAAGGAAGCGCTCCCCTCGCTGCGACAAACAAAGAATCCATCCTACTTAACGACCCGTCATCATCCCTCACGGCGCCGCTTGACAAATGACGCCGCCGCGTCCAACGGCTCTTTTCTTATTTCTCGTTCCTCCGCGAGCTCGTGCGCGGAATAAGGTTTTTTTTGAGGCGCTTGATGAAAAGACTCGAGCCGACGCCCCGCGGGAGTCCATCCGTCTCCCGCCCCTTCCACCGGGTGTGAGGGAATTCTTTTTTTACACTGTCGTTTGCTTTTGTCCCGGTTCTACTCGGCGAGGTCAGTAGGATTCCTGGTCTTGCACTGACTTACTAACCCCGCCCCCTTTAAAGCCTCTCATCAGCATCAGCATCAGCATCAGCACCGCCATCGTACCTTTTCCTCCACACTTGTTTAGTTTCCCTGCTGTCACCCTCGTCAACACGCATCATCGCCATTAAGACCATGGTTTCGTGGCGAGAAGCCATCGTTTGGCCCACGCCGCGCTCCTTCCTGCCAGCTGTTTGATTGGCAGCGGCGCCACGTGGGGACAAGCGTCACACAGGAAGCGGTTCGGATGTGTGTGTGTGTCATACTTGGCCCCGCCCTCTCTCAGCCTGGCAATTCCGGCGCCGTCAGTCCTCCCTCTTTAAAGCGTCCCCCCCCGCTTGAGGCCGGAGCTTTTTAAGGGCGTCTGATCAGCGACTTGTGGCGATGGCTCGACCCTCCCCCGCCGCAGGTTCCGCCGCGCGTTGTCTGGCTCATCTTCTCCCGGGGAGGAGGAAGACGATGAGAGGAAGAGTCCAGGCGGCTAATTGGGCTGCTGGGAAAAATCAAGAGAGGAAAAAAGTAAGGGGGAGGCTTAAGGGACGCGGGAAAATGGTGGCGCTTTGAGGGCGCAGCTGTGTGCTCGTTTCCTTCAAATAACCCCTTTTGGAGGAGAGAGAGGATTCATGGCTCTGTGGAGGGAGTCTTAAGGAGCGCTCTTTTAAAAGGGCTGTTAAAAAGAATGGCTCGTTCTTATCTATTAGGGGTGTCAAAGTTTTTTTTAAATTTGTAACGATACTTAATCGATTTAAAAAAATCAAAAATCTTTTTTTTTTTTATCTTTCCTGACCAGCCACACATCCTATAGTTGATGTTGAAGATCATATCTGCTGTACAGATTTACTTTAGAAGTAAATCTGCCTTATTTGTATTTGACTTTATTAACAGTTTAGGGAAATTTTTTAGTAAACAAAACCAGTTTTATGAAAGTTATACTGAAATGTATCAGAGCGGCTTGTTTATTTTATGGAGGAATGCAGTTGATCATTGAACTGGCACCCACTGTTATTGGAAAAAGTATCGATTTTGAATCCAGAATTGTTTTCAATTGAGAATTTATTCTGAATCGAATTGTTACCCCTGAGAA
>NC_084735.1:22128590-22143590 GCF_033978785.1 Entelurus aequoreus | reverse complement strand
GCAACTCTCTACTCCCATCTAGTGCTAGATATATATTTTTCATCCTTCTAGCTATAGTGGAAAGGGGGGCCCTCACAACCTACTGACCAAACGTGGGTCCACACAATGTAGGCAAGACGTGTGTGTGTGTGTGTGTGTGTGTGTGTGTGTGTGTGTGTGTGTGTGTGTGTGTGTGTGTGTGTGTGTGTGTGTGTGTGTGTGTGTGTGTGTGTGTGTGTGTGTGTGTGTGTGTGTGTGTGTGTGTGTGTTGTAGCCCGCCTAACAAGTCAATGTTTATTTATATAAAGCGGCTTTGTGTTTGGAGGCAAACTTGGCTCACACCAATTATCCCACCAAAGGCGTGCTGAAGTAGTCAGAGAAGTTGTGAGTACTTGAGGTCCAGTCAGCCTGATCCCAGCCAGCACACAGCACACATAGAAGACAGCAGGGCGCCACTTCCTCCACTGCAGCCCTCAACTTCCTGTGTCTTCTCCTCCACCCGTTTCTCCATCCTTCCTTCCAACCCCTCCATCCTCTCTGCAGAAGCCCTGAAGGACCCGTCCAGCGCCGGCGTAGTGGCGGGCGCCGTGATCGGCTCCCTCCTCGCCCTGCTCTTGGTAGCGGCGCTGGTGGGCGTGCTGCTGACGCGAGGCCGCCGCCGGAGTAACCGCGCCTTCGCCGGGGACTCGGCGGCGGGTGCGAGCGGCGGCGGCGGAAACGGAGCGGATTACGGCAACAAGGCCCGCCTGCTGTTCGGCGGCGAGGGCAAGAATGGCGCCGGCGGCGCCAACAACGGGCCGGCGTACACGTACCGCGAGGGCTGCGACAACGCCGGGACTCTGACGGAGAAGGCCAACGACTTCCATCACCACCGCCTCCACCACCACCACGCCGCCGGCGCCGCGCCTTCCGCCCACGACATCCTGCTCAGCGGCGAGCTGGACGAGGTGGAGAGGAGGAAGTTCGACGACAGCATGGAGGAGGAGGAGTGCTACGACGGCTTCGGGGAAGGCGAAAACGCGCTGCCGCCGGCGTACCACGTCCGCAGGGGCCGCGGCGCCGAGGGCGACATGTACCTGGACGACGACATGGAGTCTCAAAGGGACGGATCCGTTATTTCCCGGACTGCCATCTACGTCTGAGTCCGGAATGTCCGACCGATGCCTGACCTTTGAACCTGGCGTGACGCCCCGAAAGGAAACATGGCTGACGAGCAGGAGAAAAACATGGCTGACTGTGACCATGAAACGCATCAAAAACACAAACACGGACCTCGGCGCCGCTCGTCGCCGTCGCGTTCTCGTTCTCTCAGCTTCGCAAGTGGTCATGTGACTTTGTGCCCGCCGGCTTTCTTTTCTTGCCTTCTCGCTTCGCCGACCTGCCGCCACGCCCGGTGCCTGTAGCGCTAACGTGTTAATGGCGTGTGTCATCCCGTATATCCGCTGGGGCGTCGCTGTCGTCGTAGGTGTCGTCGTCGTCGTGCAAATGAAGCGCTTTGGGTCCTAGAATTGGTAAAAGTATAAATATCAACGATATATCATTTTCTTCTACTGGCCTCCTCTTCGTGCATGCTGCTGTGTTCCTCGCCTCCATCTTCACGCTGCTGTGTTCCTCGCCTCCGTCGTCACGCTGCTGTGTTCCTCGCCTCCATCTTCACGCTGCTGTGTTCCTCGCCTCCATCTTCATGCTGCTGTGTTCCTCGCCTCCATCTTCATGCTGCTGTGTTCCTCGCCTCCATCTTCACGCTGCCGTGTTCCTCGCCTCCATCTTCACGCTGCTGTGTTCCTCGCCTCCATCTTCACGCTGCTGTGTTCCTCGCCTCCATCTTCACGCTGCTGTGTTCCTCGCCTCCATCTTCACGCTGCTGTGTTCCTCGCCTCCATCTTCACGCTGCTGTGTTCCTCGCCTCCATCTTCACGCTGCTGTGTTCCTCGCCTCCATCTTCACGCTGCCGTGTTCCTCGCCTCCATCTTCACGCTGCCGTGTTCCTCGCCTCCATCTTCACGCTGCTGTGTACCTCGCCTCCATCTTCACGCTGCTGTGTTCCTCGCCTCCATCTTCACGCTGCTGTGTTCCTCGCCTCCATCTTCACGCTGCTGTGTTCCTCGCCTCCATCTTCACGCTGCTGGGTTCCTCGCCTCCATCTTCACGCTGCTGTGTTCCTCGCCTCCATCTTCATCTCACGTCCGCTCACAACATGGCTGCCATTTGTTCGAGCCAGTCGCGGGATTTCTGGCGTCTGCAGAACGGACCTCGATCAAAGCGTCCTTCTCAGGAAGACGTTCCTTCCTAAATCCTGCTTTGAGGACGTTCACGCTTTTGTTCCGTTTTTTTTTTTTTTTTTTTGTCTTCTTCTGGGATTTGCTCCGACAAATCCTCCAAACCCAATGCTTACACACTTTTGGGACGCCGGCGCGTCTGAGCGATTATGGTTTCTATTATTTGGATTAGGCTCTGAATCACGGTTGAATCATTGTTTTTTTTTAAAAATGTTTTTAACAGCTGTTGCTGGCAAAACCTGTTCCGTGTCTCAGATGGCGCACTTGCGTGCTCCGAGTGCCTTCGCGCTGTCAGTGCTCAAATGTTGCATGAAAGTGGCCATAACGGGGAGGGACTAACTCGAAATCCCGGCGAGGGAGTAGCATACTTGCCAACCCTCCCGGATTTTCCGGGAGACTCCCGGAATTCAGCGCCTCTCCCGAAAACCTCCCGGAAGAAATTTTCTCCCGAAAATCTCCCGCCTCCTCCAGCTCCATGCGGACCTGAGTGGGGACAGCGGCGACAGTCTGTTTTCACGTCCGCTTTCCCACGATATAAACAGCGTGCCTGCCCAATCACGTTATAACTGTAGAATGATCGAGGGCGAGTTCTTGGTTTCTTATGTGGGTTTATTGTTAGGCAGTTTCATTAACGTCCTCCCAGCGCGGTAACAACACACAACAACAGCAGTCACGTTTTCGTCTACCGTAAAGCAGTTCGTCTGCCGTAAACAGCAATGTTGTGACACTCTTAAACAGGACAATACTGCCATCTACTGGATAGCCTCCGGAACACTGAAATTCAAGTATTTATTTTATTCATATGTATAATAAAATAAATATATATATATATATATATATATATATATATATATATATATATATATATATATATATATATATATATATATATATATATATATATATATATATATATATATATATAGCTATAATTCACTGAAAGTCAAGTATTTCATACATATATATATATATATATATATATATGAAATACTCAAGTTGGTAAATTCTAGCTGTAAATATACTCCTCCCCTCTTTACCATACCCCGTCCCCAACCACGCCCTCCGCCCCCAACGTACTTATAATTAGGGCCTGTTCTACTAAACTACTATAAATTGGTGTGTACTAGGGATGTCCGATAATATCAGACTGCCGATATTGTCGGCCGATAAATGCTTTAAAATGTAATAGCGGATATTATCGGTATCGGTTTCAAAAAGTAAAATGTATTACTTTTTAAAACGCCGCTGTGTACACGGACGTAGGGAGAAGTACAGAGCGCCAATAAACCTTAAAGGTACCGGCCCAGTCGCATAATATCTACGGCTTTTCACACACACACAAGTGAATGCAAGGCATACTTGGTCAACAGCCATACAGGTCACACTGAGGGTAGCCGTATAAACAACTTTAACACTGTTACAAATATGCGCCACACTGTGAACCCACAGCAAACACAACATAAACACAACAGAACAAATACCCATACAAATATATATAGCTCGGTTGGTAGAGTGGCCGTGCCAGCAACTTGAGGGTTCCAGGTTCGATCCCCGCTTCCGCCATCCTAGTCACTGCCGTTGTGTCCTTGGGCAAGACACTTTACTCCACCTGTCCCCAGTGCCACCCACACTGGTTTAAATGTAACTTAGATATTGGGTTTCACTATGTAAAAGCGCTTTGAGTCACTAGAGGGAAAGTGCTATATAAATATAATTCACTTCACACACTACCCAGAACCCCTTGCAGCACTAACTCTTCCGGGACGCGACAATATACACCCCCCGCTACACCCTAACCCTCAGCCCCCACATCATGTTGGCATTTTTTTCCATAACTTATAACATTGTTTAATGCATCCCGCGGGGCATCACAACAAAATTAGGCATAATAATGTGTTAATTCCACGACTGTATATATCGGTATCGGTTGATATGGTATTGGACAATATCGGAATATCGAATATCGGCTAAAAAGCCATTATCGGACATCTCTAGTGTGTACTATTACTAGTGGGTGTGTTGCAGGTGATCTATTAAAGACCGTGTGTACAATCAATCAGTCAAATTGTACTCATGTAGCCCTTAATTACCAGTTTACGATCAATAACTGTAAAAGGGTTTTTTAGATCGCCATATTTCAATTGTCATAAATTCTGGACTAGAAGCCGTTTTTTTTTTTTTTTTTCTACGCTTCGAACCCTGCGACTTATAAAATGGTGCGGATAATTTACGGATTATAATAACCAATCAATCAATCAATCAAAGTTTACTTATATAGCCCTAAATCACGAGTGTCTCAAAGGGCTGCACAAGCCACAACGACATCCTCGGCTCTGATCCCACATCAGGGCAAGGAAAAACTCAACCCAATGGGACAATGAGAAACCTTGGAGGGGACCGCAGATGTGCCCCCCCTCTGCATTTGACCCATCACCTTGTTCACCCCCCTGGGAGGTGAGGGGAGCAGTGAGCAGCAGCGGTGGCCGCGCCCGGGAATCATTTTTGGTGATTTAACCCCCAATTCCAACCCTTGATGCTGAGTGCCAAGCAGGGAGGTAATGGGTCCCATTTTTATAGTCTTTGGTATGACTCGGCCGGGAGGGCGGACACTCTAACCACTAGGCCACTGAGTAGGTCGACATGCAGCACACCGTTATAATTTGGACCACCTTTTCTGGGTTATGTTGATATACTGATCTTAACAACAGAACCTATTTTTTTTTGCATGCCGAAGAGGTCTGCAATGATCCAGCTGCTAGAAAATGCATATCACAAGAAGACTTTTTTCACATAGGAGATTAAATACCCCTTGAACGTTTCCATATGTCGTCATACGTGAAAGAACCAACACAAAATTATACACAATTTTGATGATTCAAAACATTGTTTTCAAATAAAAAACTGAGAAGTGCGTTGTGCGAAAGTGTGTATCTCGTATATGAAAAAATTAACACCATTAAAATTTTAAAATAAATAAAAACACCAGCATAGACCAAAACAAATCAATCACATTTGTTTTAATAGGCCCCTTGGGTCATTTATCAAACGTGATATTCTCTCTTTGCGGCGCGATCGCCTCATTTCTCACAGCCATTTGTGCGTAACTGTGCCAGTTCACGCGGACCTTTCAGGCGTCCTTCAATGTAGAAGCAAAACAGTAGCCCCGCAGAACAGTTTCAGTCTTGAAAAATCACATATTCCGCAGCGACAGAATGGATTTGAGAAAGCAGCGCTCTTAAGTACATACTTAATGAAGTGCACTGACGGAGGTGTTCCATTTGAGACACAACAGCGTCTAAAATCGGCCCCCAACGGTAGCCGTTAAAACGGTATGCAACTACCATCATGACCCTCATGCCTCATGTTCTGGTCTCGCTCATGTCCTTGGTTTATCCCACGGTTATCCACCCCACACTCCAAGGGTGCGTTCACACCCGTCATGTTTGGTCCACTCTAAACAAATCTCTGGTGCGTTTGCCAGCCTGCCAAGGACGTTAAGATGATATCCGAACGGCGGACATTTATCCATGAAAATATGGAGAAGCAGCGCAAATATGAATCCCTAGAAGTCCACTTTTGGAAGTTAGAAAAATGGTTGCAGTGTGGTTGAACGTTTATGGAATAGTTAGTTTTCCTACTTAGAGCAAAATTTCCGTAAAGTTTTCCCAGTTAGAGTAAGGAGTCCAATACGGTGGAAATTTTCCAGGACATTTTTTTTGGAACGTTTCCCTATTAGGGTTGCAATGTGGTAGAAAACGTCCGTTAAAATTCCAGAAAGCTTTCCTGAGTTGCAATATTATAAAAAAAAAATATGAAGGAACATTTCTGTAAAGTTTCCCTACTTGGAGTACAGTTGCAGTGTGGTGGAAAATTTCTGGAAAATTTTCCCACTCAAAGCAAGGATTGCGATGGAGTGGAAAATTTCCAGAACGATTTCAGGGAAGTTTTCCTTCTTTGAACAAGGTTTGCAATGTGGTAGATAATTCAATTGTACATAAAGTGTCCCTACTTAGAGAAAGGGTTGCAATGTGATGTAAAATTTTCAGAAAGTTTTCCTATTTAAGGGTTGCAATATGGTGGAAAATTTCCAGGATTAAAAAGAAAAAATATTTTTCCGTAGTTAGAGCAAGAGTTGCAATGTGGTGGAACATTTTCAGAAAGTTTCCCTACTTAAGGGTTGCAATATGGTGGAAAATTTCCAGGATTGTATTATTTGTTTAAGTGTCCCTATTTAGAGAAAGGGTTGCAATGTGCTAAAAATGTGCAGAAAGTTTCCCTACTCAGGGTACGGTTGCAGTGTGGTGGAAAATTTCCCAAAAATGTTCCCACTTAGAGCAGGGATTGCGATGGAGTGGAAATTTTCCAGAAATATTTCAGGGAAGTTTCCCTTCTTTGAACAACTTTTGCAATGTGGTAGTTATTAAATGTTACGTAAAGTTTCCCTACTTAGAGCAAGGGTTGCAATGTGGTGGAAAATGTACAGAAAATTTCCCTACTTAAGGGTTGCAATATGGTGGAAAATTTCCAGGATTTTGCTATTTGTTTAAGTTTCCCTATTGAGAGCAAGGGTTGCAATGTGGTGAAAATGTGCAGAAAGTTTCCCTACTCACAGTACGGTTGCAGTGTGGTGGAAAATTTCCGGAAAATGTTCCCACTTAGAGCAAAGATTGCGACGGAGTGGAACATTTCCAGAAATATTTCAGGGAAGTTTCCCTTCTTTGAATAAGGTTTGCAATGTGGTAGTTAATTCAATTTTACATAAAGTTTCCCTACTTAGAGCAAGGGTTGCAATGTGGTGGAAAATTTCCAGGATTTTTTGAATAATTTTTTTAAGTTTCCCTATTTAGAGCAAGGGTTGCAATGTGGTGAAAATGTGCGGAAAGTTTCCCTACATATAAGGGTTGCAATGTGGTGAAAATGTACAGAAAGTTTGATGTAAAATTTTCAGAAAGTTTTCCTGTTTAAGGGTTGCAATATGGCGGAAAATTTCCAGGATTAAAAAGAATTTTTTTTCTTCCCTAGTTAGAGCAAGAGCTGCAATGTGGTGGAACATTTTCAGAAAGTTTCCCTACTTAAGGGTTGCAATATGGTGGAAAATTTCCAGGATTGTATTATTTTTTTAAGTGTCCCTATTTAGAGCAAGGGTTGCAATGTGGTGAAAATGTGCGGAAAGTTTCCCTACTCAGAGTACGGTTGCAGTGTGCTGGAAAATTTCCGGAAAATTTCCCCACTTAGAGCAGGGATTGCGATGGAGTGGAACATTTCCAGAAATATCCGGAAAATGTTCCCACTTAGAGCAAAGATTGCGACGGAGTGGAAAATTTCCAGAAATATTTCAGGGAAGTTTCCCTTCTTTGAATAAGGTTTGCAATGTGGTAGTTAATTCAATTTTACGTAAAGTTTTCCTACTTAGAGCCAGGATTTTTTCAATAATTTTTTTAAGTTTCCCTATTTAGAGCAAGGGTTGCAATGTGGTGAAAATGTACAGAAAGTTTGATGTAAAATTTTCAGAAAGTTTTCCTATTTAAGGGTTGCAATATGGTGGAAAATTTCCAGGATTAAAAATGTTTTGTTTTTTTTCTAGTTAGAGCAAGAGTTGCAATGTGGTGGAACATTTTCAGAAAGTTTCCCTACTTAAGGGTTGCAATATGGTGGAAAATTTCCAGGATTGTATTATTTTTTTAAGTTTCCCTATTTAGAGCAAGGGTTGCAATGTGGTGAAAATGTGCGGAAAGTTTCCCTACTCAGAGTACGGTTGCAGTGTGCTGGAAAATTTCCAGAAAATTTCCCCACTTAGAGCAGGGTTGCGATGGAGTGGAAAATTTCCAGAAATATCCGGGAAATGTTCCCACTTAGAGCAAAGATTGCGACGGAGTGGAAAATTTCCAGAAATATTTCATGCAAGTTTCCCTTCTTTGAATAAGGTTTGCGATGCGGTAGTTAATTCAATTTTACATAAAGTTTCCCTACTTAGAGCAAGGGTTGCAATGTGGTGTAAAATTTCCAGGATTTTTTCAATAATTTTTTTAAGTTTCCCTATTTAGAGCAAGGGTTGCAATGTGGTGAAAATGTGCGGAAAGTTTCCCTACTCACAGTACGGTTGCAGTGTGGTGGAAAATTTCCGGAAAATGTTCCCACTTAGAGCAAAGATTGCGACGGAGTGGAAAATTTCCAGAAATATTTCAGGGAAGTTTCCCTTCTTTGAATAAGGTTTGCAATGTGGTAGTTAATTCAATTTTACATAAAGTTTCCCTACTTAGAGCAAGGGTTGCAATGTGGTGGAAAATTTCCAGGATTTTTCGAATAATTTTTTTAAGTTTCCCTATTTAGAGCAAGGGTTGCAATGTGGTGAAAATGTGCGGAAAGTTTCCCTACATATAAGGGTTGCAATGTGGTGAAAATGTACAGAAAGTTTGATGTAAAATTTTCAGAAAGTTTTCCTATTTAAGGGTTACAATATGGTGGAAAATTTCCAGGATTAAAAAGTTTTTTTTTTCTTCCCTAGTTAGAGCAAGAGTTGCAATGTGGTGGAACATTTTCGGAAAGTTTCCCTACTTAAGGGTTGCAATATGGTGGAAAATTTCCAGGATTGTATTATTTTTTTAAGTGTCCCTATTTAGAGCAAGGGTTGCAATGTGGTGAAAATGTGCGGAAAGTTTCCCTACTCAGAGTACAGTTGCAGTGTGCTGGAAAATTTCCGGAAAATTTCCCCACTTAGAGCAGGGATTGCGATGGAGTGGAACATTTCCAGAAATATCCGGAAAATGCTCCCACTTAGAGCAAAGATTGCGACGGAGTGGAAAATTTCCAGAAATATTTCAGGGAAGTTTCCCTTCTTTGAATAAGTTTTGCAATGTGGTAGTTAATTCAATTTTACGTAAAGTTTTCCTACTTAGAGCCAGGATTTTTTCAATAATTTTTTTAAGTTTCCCTATTTAGAGCAAGGGTTGCAATGTGGTGAAAATGTGCGGAAAGTTTCCCTACATACAAGAGTTGCAATGTGATTTTCAGAAAGTTTCCCTACTTAAGGTTTGCAATATGGGGGAACATTTTCAGGATTGTATTATTTGTTTAAGTTTCCCTATTGAGAGCAAGGGTTGCAATGTGGTGAAAATGTGCGGAAAGTTTCCCTACTCACAGTACGGTTGCAATGTGGTGGAAAATTTCCGGAAATTTTTCCCACTTAAGGCAACGATTGCGACGGAGTGGAATATTTCCAGAAATATTTCAGGGAAGTTTCCCTTCTTTGAACAAGGTTTGCAATGTGGTAGATAATTCAATTTTATGTAAAATTTCCCTACTTAGAGCGAGGGTTGGAATGTGGTGGAAAATGTACAGAAAGTTTCCCTACTTAAGGGTTGTAATATGGTGGACAATTTCCAGGATTTTATTATTTGTTTAAGTTTCCCTATTAAGAGCAAGGGTTGCAATGTGGTGAAAATGTGCAGAAAGTTTCCCTACTCACAGTATGGTTGCAGTGTGCTGGAAAATTCCCGGAAATTTTTCCCACTTAAGGCAACGATTGGGACGGAGTGGAAAATTTCCAGAAATATTTCAGGGAAGTTTCCCTTCTTTGAACAAGGTTTGCAATGTGGTAGTTAATTCAATTTTACATAAAGTTTCCCTGCTTAGAGCAAGGGTTGCAATGTGGTGGAAAATGTACAGAAAGTTTCCCCACTTAAGGGTTGCAATATGGTGGAAAATTTCCAGGATTGTATTATTTGTTTAAGTTTTCCTATTTAGAGCAAGGGTTGCAATGTGGTGAAAAATGTGCGGAAAGTTTCCCTACTCAGAGTACGGTTGCAATGTGGTGGAACATTTCCAGGATTTTTTTCCCCCCCTACTTTAGAGCCAGATTACAATGTTGTGGGAAGATTTACAGGAAGTGTTCTTACTTGGAGCATAATTTCAATGTGGAAAACATTTTCCAGGAGCATTTTTGTAAATATTCTCTAGTTTGGGCAAGGGTTGCAATCTGGAGGAAAATTTCCAAGAATATTATCAAAAAGTTTCCCAATTTGGCAATGGTTGATGCATTGTGATGGAAAATGTCCGGTAAAATGTTTTCTACTTTAGAGCGAGATTACAATGGTGTGGAACATTCTACAGAAAGTGTCCTTACTTGGAGCATAATTTCCAATGTGGGAAAACATTTCCAGGAGCATTTTTGTACATGTTCTCTAGTTTGAGCAAGGGTTGGAATCTGGAGGAAAATGTCCAATAATTTTTTCAAAAAGTTTCCCTGTTTTAAGCAATGGTTGTTGCAATGTGATGGAAAATGTCAGAGAAATTGTCTTTACTTTAGAGCTACATTACAATGTTGTGGAAAATTGTACAGAAAGTTGTCTCAAATGGAGAATAATTTCAATGTGGAAGAAATTTTCCAGGAGCATTTTTCTACATTTTCTCTAGTTTGAGCAAGGGTTGCAATCTGGAGGAAAATTTCCAATATTTTTTTCTAAAAGTTCCCCTATTTAAAGCAATGGTTGTTGCAATGTGATGGAAAATGTCAGAGAAATTGTCTTTACTTTAGAGCTACATTACAATGTTGTGGAAAATTGTACAGAAAGTTGTCTCAAATGGAGAATAATTTCAATGTGGAAGAAATTTTCCAGGAGCATTTTTCTACATTTTCTCTAGTTTGAGCAAGGGTTGCAATCTGGAGGAAAATGTCCAATAATTTTTTCAAAAAGTTCCCCTATTTAAAGCAATGGTTGTTGCAATGTGATGGAAAATGTCAGAGAAAATTTCCTTACTTTAGAGCCAGATTACAATATTGTGGAACATTTTACAGGAAGTTTTCTTACATGGAGCATCATTTCAATGTGGAAAACATTTTCCAGGAGCATTTTTGTAAATGTTTTCTAGTTTGGGCAAGGGTTGCAATCTGGAGGAAAATTTCCTAAAAAAAAAACATTTCTAAAAGTTTCCCTATTTAAAGCAATGGTTGTTGCAATGTGATGGAAAATGTCCGAGAAAATTTCCCTACTTTAGAGCCAGATTACAATGTTGTGGGAAAAATTACAGGAAGTGTTCTTACTTGGAGCATAATTTCAATGTGAAAAACATTTTCCAGGAGCATTTTTGTAAATGTTCTCTAGTTTGAGCAAGGGTTGCAATCTGGAGGAAAATGTCCAATATTTTTTTCAAAAAGTTTCCCCTATTTTAGAGCAATAGTTGTTGCATTGTGATGGAAAATGTCAGAGAAAATTTCCCTACTTTAGAGCCAGATTACAATGTTGTGGGAACATTTATATGAAGTGTTCTTACTTGGAGCATAATTTCAATGTGGAAGAAATTTTCCAGGATCATTTTTGTGAATGTTCTCTAGTTTGAGCAAGGGTTGCAATCTGGAGGAAAACTTCCGAGAATTTTATCAAAAAGTTTCCCTATTTGGCAATAGTTGTTGCAATGTGATGGAAAATGTCCGGGAATTTTTTTTCTAATTTAGAGCAAGATTACAATGTTGTGGAACATTTTGCAGAAAGTTTTCTTACTTGGAGCATAATTTCAATGTGGAAAGAATTTGCCAGGAGCATTTATGTGAGATTTTCTCTAGTTTGAGCAAGGTTCACAATCTGGAGGAAAATTTCCAAGAATATTATCAAAAAGTTTCCCTATTTGGCAATAGTTGTTGCATTGTGATGGAAAATGTCAGAGAAAATTTCCATACTTTAGAGCCAGATTACAATGTTGTGGAAAATTTTACAGGAAATTGTCTTACTTGGAGCATAATTTCAATGTGGAAGAAATTTTCCAGGAGCATTTTTGTAAATGTTCTCTAGTTTGAGCAAGGGTTGCAATCTGGAGGAAATTTTTGAAAAGTGCCACATTACAATGTTGTGGAAATTTTTACAGAAAGTTGTCTTACTTGGAGAATAACTTCAATGTGTAAAAAAAAATTCCAGGAGCATTTTTGTACATTTTCTCTAGTTTGAGCAAGGGTTGCAATCTGGAGGAAAATTTCCAATATTTTTTTTCAAAAAAATTTCCAATATTTTTTTTCAAAAAATTTCCCTATTTAAAGCAATGGTTGTTGCAATGTGATGGAAAATGTCCGGGAATTTTTTTTCTAATTTAGAGCCAGATTACAATGTTGTGGAAATTTTTACAGAAAGTTGTCTTACTTGGAGAATAACTTCAATGTGTAAAAAAAAATTCCAGTAGCATTTTTGTACATTTTCTCTAGTTTGAGCAAGGGTTGCAATCTGGAGGAAAATTTCAAAAAGTTTCCCTATTTAGAGCAATGGTTGTTGCATTGTGATGGAAAATGTCCAAGAACATTTCCCTACTTTAGAGCCAGATTACAATGTTTTGGGAAATTTTACAGGAAGTGTTCTTACTTGGAGCATAAATTCAATGTGGAAGACATTTTCTAGGAGCATTTTTGTAAATGTTCTCTAGTTTGAGCAAGGGTTGCAATCTGGAGGAAATTTTCAAAAAGTTTCCCTATTTAGAGCAATGGTTGTTGCATTGTGATGGAAAATGTCAGAGAAAATGTCCCTACTTTTGAGCCAGATTACAGTGTTGTGGAAACATTTACAGGAAGTGTTCTTACCTGGAGCATAATTTCAATGTGTCAAACATTTTCCAGGAGCATTTTTGTAAAAGTTCTCTAGTTTGGACAAGGGTTGCAATCTGGAGGAAAATTTCCAATAATTTTTTCAAAAAGTTTCCCTATTTTAAACAATGGTTGTTGCAATGTGATGGAAAATGTCCGGGAATTTTTTTTCTAATTTAGAGCCAGATTACAATGTTGTGGAAATTTTTACAGAAAGTTGTCTTACTCTGAGAATAACTTCAATGTGTAAAAAAAAATTCCAGGAGCATTTTTGTACATTTTCTATAGTTTGAGCAAGGGTTGCAATCTGGAGGAAAATTTCCAATATTTTTTTCAAAAAACGTCCCTATTTAAAGCAATGGTTGTTGCAATGTGATGGAAAATGTCCGGGGAAAGTTCCGAAAAGTTTCCTACTTTAGAGCCAGATTACAATATTGTGGAACATTTTACAGAAAGTGTTCTTACATGGAGCATAATTTAAATGTGGGAAAAATTTTCCAGGAACATTTTTGCACATGTTCTCTAGTTTGAGCAAGGGTTGCAATCTGGAGGAAAATTTCCAATAATTTTTTTAAAAAAGTTTCCCTATTTAAAGCAATGGTTGTTGCAATGTGATGGACAATTACTACTTTAGAGCCAGATTACAATGTTGTGGGAACATTTTACAGGAAGTTTTCTTACTTGGAGCATAATTTCAATATGGAAGACATTTTCCAGGAGCATTTTTGTAAATGTTCTCTAGTTTGAGCAAGGGTTGCAATCTGGAGGAAAATTTCCAAGAATATTATCAAAAAGTTTCCCTATTTGGCAATCGTTAGTGCATTGTGATGGAAAATTAGAATTTTTTTTGTAATTTAGACCCAGATTACAATGTTCTGGAACCTTTTACAGAAAGTTGTCTTACTTGGAGAATAACTTCAATGTGTAAAAAAAAATTCCAGGAGCATTTTTTGTACATTTTCTCTAGTTTGAGCAAGGGTTGCAATCTGGAGGAAAATTTCCAATATTATTTTTCAAAAAATGTCCAATATTCTTTTTCAAAAAATGTCCCTATTTAAAGCAATGGTTGTTGCAATGTGATGGAAAATGTCCGGGGAAAGTTCAGAAAATTTTCCTACTTTAGAGCCATATTACAATATTGTGGAAAATGTTACAGAAAGTGTTCTTACATGGAGCATAATTTCAATGTGTCAAAAATTTTCCAGGAGCATTTTTGTACATTTTCTCTAGTTTGAGCAAGGTTTGCAATCTGTTGTAAAATGTCTGGTAAATTTCAATTGGAAATTTTTGGAGAATACCCCCAATAAGAAAAGTTGATGTATTTGACATTTTTATATACAGTTTCTGCAGACATCCTACCTGTTTAGTTAATTGATTGATTGATTGATTGAGACTTTTATTAGTAGGTTGCACAGTGAAGTACATATTCCGTACAATTGACCACTAAATGGTAACACCCGAATAAGTTTTTCAACTTGTTTAAGTCGGGGTCCACTTAAATTGATTCATGATGCAGATATATACTATCATATATACTATCATCATAATACAGTCATCACACAAGATAATCACATTGAATTATTTACATTATTTACAATCCGGGGTGTGGAGGGGGGGGGGGGATGAGAGAGAGAGAGAGAGAGAGAGAGAGAGAGAGAGAGAGAGAGAGATCAGAAGGCATAAGAAAAAGAAAAAGTATCTGCATTTGATTGTTTACATTTGATTATTAGCAATCCGGGGAGGGTGTTAGTTTAGGGTTGTAGCTGCCTGGAGGTGAACTTTTATTGCGATTTTGAAGGAGGATAGAGATGCCATTTCTTTTATACCTGTTGGGAGCGCATTCCACATTGATGTGGCATAGAAAGAGAATTGATGCACATGCGTGACAAAAACACGTTGCTAAAAGTATTTGTGGTTGTGAACGCCCCTTGAGAAGCTTCTCCGGAAGGTGAGGCCTGTCGTTGGCGGACAAGAACATGAGGACTTTTGACATTTACCACCGCTTCATTCCCATGCTTTTTGTCCTTCGCAGAGGAGCGACAGCGTGACAAAGTGTTCCGTGCCGTGCCGTGCCGTGTTTTGCTCGTCGGAGTAGTGAGTACATAAGTAAATAGGTCGCGGGCCGTTGTGAGTAACTTCAGACTAAAGTGGCTTCGCTTCGTCTCCGTGGTCCGGTGCGCT
>NC_084735.1:22041090-22126090 GCF_033978785.1 Entelurus aequoreus | reverse complement strand
ATGTTTTAACCTTACACCTTTAGCAGACATAAGCAGGATTTTAGTCAGGACATGTCAACTGCTGAACAACATTTTTAAAAAGTCCCTGGTTTAAGTGAATATTTTTAAACAAGAAAATAATTTACCATTATTTAAGTTTTTTTATTTGTTAAATAGTTGTATTTTTATTATTATTTTACATATTGATATATGCAATATATGTATTACGTACCATAATATATATTGTATATTAACAGTATATTTAAATTAATAATAAATTACTGTGTACACATGTTTAATGCATACAAAATATAGAACAATTATTGATAAAAATATATATAATATGTATAGACATTTTATATAATATTATAATTGTTTTATTTTTTTTTACCAAACACCTTTAGAAGACTTAAGCAAGATTTTAGCCAGGACATGTCAACTGCTTCAGGGACGCTGTGTGAACAGAATAAAAATAAAAAGTCCCTAGTTTAAGAGAGTATTTTTAAACAAGAAAATAATTTACCATTATTTAAGTTTTTTTAAATTATTTTACATATTAATATATGCATTACATACTATAATAAATATTATATATTAAGAATATATTTATATATTTATAAATATTTATATATATATTTATATATATATATATTTATATATAAAATGTATTGATAAAAAAATACATAATGTGCATATACATATTTTATATAATATTATAATAGTTTTACTTATGTATTTATTTTTTACTAAACACCTTTAGAAGACATAAGCAAGATTTTAGCCAGGACATGTCAAATGCTTTAGGAATGCTTTGTAAAAAAAACATTTTTTAAGTCCCTGGTTTAAGAGAATATTTTTAAATATATATATATATATATATATATATACATTTGTATTACATATACTGAATACATATATATAACAATGAATACAACATATAGAACAAATTATTGATGAAAAAATATATATGTATATACATATTATATATAATATAATTGTATTATATTGTTTTGTATTAAACACCTTTAGAAGACATAAGCAAGATTTTAGCCAGGACATGTCAAGTGTTTCAGGGATGCTGTGTGGCAGGTGACAACATTGCCACTGCACACAGAAAGTGTACATCCTTTCAGATTGTGTACATGTGTGTCAGTCCTACTCGTGTCTGGGAAGCTCATATAACACGAGTCAGTTTGATTTCTACTATTGCAACTGGGAACATCCCTTCAGCAAACTGACGGGACGCCACTTTAGTAACAGCACACCACTTTTCCTTTCATGTGTAACACAAACTATCTGTGACCTTTGTGGGTTTGTGCAGCTGGGGGTCATTTTAGCGTGCAGCTTCACATACTCCTCGTACTCGCCCAAACTCTACTTTAAACCACAGTTTATAGACAGAAGTGCACTTTCTCTTTGTTAAAGTCAGTTTTTTCATTTTTTTAATTAGACCAAACTTTTTACCACCTCAGCAAACACTTGGCTCTGCAAGTACCACCATAACGACCAACATTGAAATACAGTAGCGTAGTAGGCCTAAGTGTTCATTTAAAAAAAAAAAGCAGAGGTTTTATTTAACAGGTATATCCAATATTTTTTTCCCACTGTACCATTACACACAGTTTGAACAGTCACACTGGGCTTGAATATTTAATTGATTCTTTGGCGTACCACCAGATAAAGCCCCCGTACCACTAGTGGTACAAGTACCACAGTTTGAGAAACCTTGAATTAGACTATACCAAGACCCTAACCTTATTTTCTTCAGTGGTCAGTGAGACTTCCGGGTCAACACATCACTCGTCGATTTGCACGCACACACGCCAACATCTTATTCATCTATTTTCTTTAGTTTAGGAGCAAATACGCATTAAAGGGTTTAAAATTCGTACTCGCACGTGTGCTTCCTTGTTTTTTTCTACTCGCACAATTTATTTCTTGGCGCATATGCGAGTGAAATTCTCACACTGTACAGCCTTGGCTCTGGTGTTGCAATAAAACACTAGTCAAAGATCCTCTATGTGACAGGAGTACAGTACTGTTTTTAAGAATCTGCTGCAAAAAATACTAGTCAAAGATCCTCTATGCGACAGGAGTGCTGTACTGTTTTTAGGAATCTGCTGTAAAAACACAAGTCAAAGATCCTCTATGTAACAGGAATGCTATACTGTTTTTAGGAATCTACTGTAAAAACACTAGTCAAAGATCCTCTATGTGACAGGAGTGCAGTACTGTTTTTAGGAATCTGCTGCAAAAACACTAGTCAAAGAGCATTTATGTGACAGGAGTACAGTACTGTTTTGATAATTCTGTTGCAAAAATACTAGTCAAAGATCCTCTATGTGACAGGAGTACAGTACTGTATTTAGGAATCTGCTGCAAAAACACTAGTCAAAGATCCTCTATGCGACAGGAGTGCAGTACTGTTTTTAGAAATCTGCTGCAAAAAACACTAGTCAAAGATCCTCTATGTGAGAGCAATGCTGTGCTGTTTTTAGGAATCTGCTGCAAAAAAACACTAGTCAAAGATCCTCTATGTGACAGCAGTGCTGTACTGTTTTCAGTAATCTGCTACAAAAACACTAGTCAAAGATCCTCTATGTGACAGGAGTGCTGTACTGTTTTTAGAAATCTGCTGCAAAAAAACACTAGTCAAAGATCCTAAGTCTATGTGACAGGAGTGCTGTACTGATTTTAGGAATCTGCTGCAAAAACACTAGTCAAAGATCCTCCATGTGACAGGAGTGCTGTACTGTTTTTAGGAATCTGCTGCAAAAAAAAAACACTAGTCAAAGATCCTCTATGTGACAGGAGTGCTGTACTCTTTTCAGTAATCTGCTGCAAAAACACTAGTCAAAGATCCTCTATGTGACAGGAGTGCTGTACTGTTTTCAGTAATCTGCTGCAGAAACACTAGTCAAAGATCCTCTATGTGACAGGAGTACAGTACGGTTGTTGATAATTCTGCTGCAAAAACACTAGTCAAAGATCATGTATGTAACAGGAGTACAGTACTGTTTTCAGTAATCTGCTGCAAAAACACTAGTCAAAGATCCTCTATGTGACAGGAGTGCTGTACTATTTTTAGGAATCTGCTGCAAAAAACATTTATCAAAGATCATCTATGTGACAGGAGTACAGTACAGTTTTGATTAAATATGCTGCAAAAACACTAGTCAAAGAGCATTTATGTGACAGGAGTACAGTACTGTTTTGATAATTCTGTTGCAAAAATACTAGTCAAAGATCCTCTATGTGACAGGAGTACAGTACTGTTTTTAGGAATCTGCTGCAAAAACACTAGTCAAAGATCCTCTATGTGACAGGAGTGCTGTACTGTTTTTAGGAATCTGCTGTAAAAACACAAGTCAAAGATCCTCTATGTAACAGGAATGCAATACGGTTTTTAGGAATCTGCTGCAAAAAAACTAGTCAAAGATCCTCTATGTGACAGGAATGCAATACGGTTTTTAGGAATCTGCTGCAAAAAAACTAGTCAAAGATCCTCTATGTGACAGGAGAGCAGTACTGTTTTTAGAAATCTGCTGCAAAAACACTAGTCAAAGATCCTCTATGTAACAGGAGTGCTGTACTGTTTTTAGGAATCTGCTGCAAAAAACATTTATCAAAGATCATCTATGTGACAGGAGTACAGTACAGTTTTGATTAAATATGCTGCAAAAACACTAGTCAAAGAGCATTTATGTGACAGGAGTACAGTACTGTTTTGATAATTCTGTTGCAAAAATACTAGTCAAAGATCCTCTATGTGACAGGAGTACAGTACTGTATTTAGGAATCTGCTGGAAAAACACTAGTCAAAGGTCATCTATGTGACAGGAGTACAGTACGGTTTTTGATCATTCTGCTGCAAAAACACTAGTCAAAGATCCTCTATGTGACAGGAGTCCCGTACTGTTTTTAAGAATCTGCTGCAAAAAACACTAGTCAAAGATCATCTATGTGACAGGAGTACAGTTCTGTTTTTAGAAATCTGCTGCAAAAACACTAGTCAAAGATCCTCTATGTGACAGGAGTACAGTACGGTTGTTGATAATTCTGCTGCAAAAACACTAGTCAAAGATCATCTATGTAACAGGAGTACAGTACGGTTTTCAGTAATCTGCTGCAAAAACACTAGTCAAAGATCCTCTATGTGACAGGAGTGCTGTACTATTTTTAGGAATCTGCTGCAAAAAACATTTATCAAAGATCATCTATGTGACAGGAGTACAGTACAGTTTTGATTAAATATGCTGCAAAAACACTAGTCAAAGAGCATTTATGTGACAGGAGTACAGCACTGTTTTGATAATTCTGTTGCAAAAATACTAGTCAAAGATCCTCTATGTGACAGGAGTACAGTACTGTTTTTAGGAATCTGCTGCAAAAACACTAGTCAAAGATCCTCTATGCGACAGGAGTGCTGTACTGTTTTTAGGAATCTGCTGTAAAAACACAAGTCAAAGATCCTCTATGTGACAGGAGAGCAGTACTGTTTTTAGAAATCTGCTGCAAAAACACTAGTCAAAGATCCTCTATGTAACAGGAGTGCTGTACTGTTTTTAGGAATCTGCTGCAAAAAACACTAGTCAAAGATCATCTATGTGACAGGAGTACAGTACAGTTTTGATTAAATATGCTGCAAAAACACTAGTCAAAGAGCATTTATGTGACAGGAGTACAGCACTGTTTTGATAATTCTGTTGCAAAAATACTAGTCAAAGATCCTCTATGTGACAGGAGTACAGTACTGTATTTAGGAATCTGCTGGAAAAACACTAGTCAAAGGTCATCTATGTGACAGGAGTACAGTACGGTTTTTGATCATTCTGCTGCAAAAACACTAGTCAAAGATCCTCTATGTGACAGGAGTCCCGTACTGTTTTTAAGAATCTGCTGCAAAAAACACTAGTCAAAGATCATCTATGTGACAGGAGTACAGTTCTGTTTTTAGAAATCTGCTGCAAAAACACTAGTCAAAGCTCCTCTATGTAACAGGAGTGCTGTACTGTTTTTAGGAATCTGCTGCAAAAAACACTAGTCAAAGATCATTTATGTGACAGGAGTACAGTACGTTTTTTGAGGACGCTGCTGCAAAAACACTTATCAAAGATCATCTATGTGACAGGAGTACAGTACAGTTTTGATTAAATATGCTGCAAAAACACTAGTCAAAGAGCATTTATGTGACAGGAGTACAGCACTGTTTTGATAATTCTGTTGCAAAAATACTAGTCAAAGATCCTCTATGTGACAGGAGTACAGTACTGTTTTTAGGAATCTGCTGCAAAAACACTAGTCAAAGATCCTCTATGCGACAGGAGTGCTGTACTGTTTTTAGGAATCTGCTGTAAAAACACAAGTCAAAGATCCTCTATGTGACAGGAGTACAGTTCTGTTTTTAGAAATCTGCTGCAAAAACACTAGTCAAAGCTCCTCTATGTAACAGGAGTGCTGTACTGTTTTTAGGAATCTGCTGCAAAAAACACTAGTCAAAGATCATTTATGTGACAGGAGTACAGTACGTTTTTTGAGGACGCTGCTGCAAAAACACTTATCAAAGATCATCTATGTGACAGGAGTACAGTACAGTTTTGATTAAATATGCTGCAAAAACACTAGTCAAAGAGCATTTATGTGACAGGAGTACAGCACTGTTTTGATAATTCTGTTGCAAAAATACTAGTCAAAGATCCTCTATGTGACAGGAGTACAGTACTGTATTTAGGAATCTGCTGCAAAAACACTAGTCAAAGATCCTCTATGTGACAGGAGTGCTGTACTGTTTTCAGTAATCTGCTGCAAAAACACTAGTCAAAGATCCTCTATGTGACAGGAGTGCTGTACTGTTTTCAGGAATCTGCTGGTCAAAGATCCATTGTATGACAGAAGCGCGCTGCCGTTTTTAGGAATGTGCTGCATGCGCACGAGTCAAAGATCCTCTATGTGACAAGAGCTCTGCCGTCCTCAGAGTAAAACATGCATTCATAAACTTTTATTTATAAAAAATGTTTAGTTTTGCAGAGAACCGTTAGAGACCGAGGGTTGTACATGAAAGATGCTCAAATCAACACAACATTTGTCAATATATGCTAAGCTAGCAAATAGCAAATATGCCAAGCAAATTCATCATTACTAGTACATTTTATTTTGAAAATATTCTGAGGGCCAATAAAAAGCGAGGAGCAGAAGGGAATTCGCTGCAGAACACAACCTGTGCCAAGTCCCTGGCACTATTTTTAGGAATCTGCTGCAAAAAACACTTATCAAAGATCATCTATGTGACAGGAGTATAGTACAGTTTTGATTAAATATGCTGCAAAAACACTAGTCAAAGAGCATTTATGTGACAGGAGTACAGCACTGTTTTGATAATTCTGTTGCAAAAATACTAGTCAAAGATCCTCTATGTGACAGGAGTGCAGTACTGTTTTTAGGAATCTGCTGCAAAAACACTAGTCAAAGATCCTCTATGCGACAGGAGTGCTGTACTGTTTTTAGGAATCTGCTGTAAAAACACAAGTCAAAGATCCTCTATGTAACAGGAATGCAATACTGTTTTTAGGAATCTGCTGCAAAAAACTAGTCAAAGATCCTCTATGTGACAGGAGTGCAGTACTGTTTTTAAGAATCTGCTGCAAAAAACACTAGTCAAAGATCATCTATGTGACAGGAGTACAGTTCTGTTTTTAGAAATCTGCTGCAAAAACACTAGTCAAAGATCCTCTATCTAACAGGAGTGCTGTACTGTTTTTAGGAATCTGCTGCAAAAAACACTAGTCAAAGATCATCTATGTGACAGGAGTACAGTTCTGTTTTTAGAAATCTGCTGCAAAAACACTAGTCAAAGATCCTCTATGTGACAGGAGTGCAGTACTGTTTTTAAGAATCTGCTGCAAAAAACACTAGTCAAAGATCATCTATGTGACAGGAGTACAGTTCTGTTTTTAGAAATCTGCTGCAAAAACACTAGTCAAAGATCCTCTATGTAACAGGAGTGCTGTACTGTTTTTAGGAATCTGCTGCAAAAAACACTTATCAAAGATCATCTATGTGACAGGAGTACAGTACAGTTTTGATTAAATATGCTGCAAAAACACTAGTCAAAGAGCATTTATGTGACAGGAGTACAGCACTGTTTTGATAATTCTGTTGCAAAAATACTAGTCAAAGATCCTCTATGTGACAGGAGTACAGTACTGTATTTAGGAATCTGCTGGAAAAACACTAGTCAAAGGTCATCTATGTGACAGGAGTACAGTACGGTTTTTGATCATTCTGCTGCAAAAACACTAGTCAAAGATCCTCTATGTGACAGGAGTGCTGTACTGTTTTCAGTAATCTGCTGCAAAAACACTAGTCAAAGATCCTCTATGTGACAGGAGTGCTGTACTGTTTTCAGGAATCTGCTGGTCAAAGATCCATTGTATGACAGAAGCGCGCTGCCGTTTTTAGGAATGTGCTGCATGCGCACGAGTCAAAGATCCTCTATGTGACAAGAGCTCTGCCGTCCTCAGAGTAAAACATGCATTCATAAACTTTTATTTATAAAAAATGTTTTGTTTTGCAGAGAACCGTTAGAGACCGAGGGTTGTACATGAAAGATGCTCAAATCAACACAACATTTGTCAATATATGCTAAGCTAGCAAATAGCAAATATGCCACGCAAATTCATCATTAATAGTACATTTTATTTTGAAAATATTCTGAGGGCCAATAAAAAGCGAGGAGCAGAAGGGAATTCGCTGGAGAACACAACCTGTTCCAAGTCCCTGGCACTGCGAGGGCGTCGCTTGGCCGTCACGGGGGGGGGCGGCGGGGGGGGGGGGGGGGGTTGGGGGGGGGGGAGCGGCCAGGGTGGTCTCCTGGCGCTCCATCTGGAGATGGTCATGTGACGGCGCCAGGGGAGGAGAACGCGGCGCTCAGGACAGGAAGATGGAGGCGTAAGGATGCTGATCCTTGACAGACCTTATTTGGTCGTGTGGGCGGGGTTATGGACTCAAACCCGTTACATCACGCCGTTACATTACGTGTGCCCACCGATCAATAGGCTGCATCGTGTCTAGCCCCGCCCCTCTCGGTGCCAAAAAGTGCTCCGCCCCCGCCCGACAACAATTGACTGTCCTTTTCAAGCGGACCAATTAGGCAGCGACAGATCGTTCGCGTTTTCTCCCGGGAGCTTTTGGAGTCGCATCCTCCTCTTCCTCTTCGCTCCGGCACAAGCTGCTGCCGCCATCTTTAATTCAGCAGAAGGCATGAAAGAGTCGGGAATTAGCTCGGCGCTTCTGCCTGAGAGAGGAGGAAGCGGCCTATTAGTTATTGAGCTCGGCTTTTGTGGTTAATCCCGGGGAAAAGCCCGGCTTCTGTCGGGGCCGGGATGAGACGGCGCCGGATGGTGCGGCTCAACTTTCCGCCTCCCGGGCCACGGGAAGCGGCTTTTTGGCGCCAGCTGCTCCTTTCCGCTTTTTTGTTTCCCAAGTCACCTTGAACGCCCGCACAATTCAACATGGCCGACGAGGAGGAAGCAGGGCTTATTCAAAGTTGGTTCACTTCCTGTCAGGTTCAAACACTGATGGCATTTATTAAACAAGACAAGAAGCAAAGAATTAAACAGAGACAGAATTACATTTGGCTTAATTTAAAGATTACAGTTGGTACAAAATGCGGCTGCTAGACTTTTGACAAAAACAAGAAAGTTTGATCATATTACGCCTATACTGGCTCACCTGCACTGGCTTCCTGTGCACCTAAGATGCGACTTTAAGGTTTTACTACTTACGTATAAAATACTACACGGTCAAGCTCCTGCCTATCTTGCCGATTGTATTGTACCATATGTCCCGGCAAGAAATCTGCGTTCAAAGAACTCCGGCTTATTAGTGATTCCCAGAGCCCAAAAAAAGTCTGCGGGCTATAGAGCGTTTTCTATTCGGGCTCCAATACTATGGAATGCCCTCCCGGTAAAAGTTAGAGATGCTACCTCAGTAGAAGCATTTAAGTCTCATCTTAAAACTCATTTGTATACTCTAGCCTTTAAATAGACTCCCTTTTTAGACCAGTTGATCTGCCGTTTCTTTTCTTTTCTTTTCTACTCTGCTCCGGGGTGGACCGCTAGCCTGTTCATCAGATGGGGACATCTCTATGCTGCTGACCCGTCTCCGCTCGGGATGGTTCCCGCTGGCCCCACCATGGACTGGACTTTCGCTGATGTGTTGGACTTTCACAATATTATGTCGGACCCACTCGACACCGAGGATGTCGTTGTGGCTTGTACAGCCCTTTGAGACACTAGTGATTTAGGGCTATATAAATAAACATTGATTGATTGATTGATTGATTGAATTTGAGGAGAGACGCGCGGACACTGTACCCTTGCACAGTGTCAGTGTCTCAGCACGCTCTGCCAAGAGATTGCACGCCTCCTTCTTTTATTTGGACTTTCTCTGACCACATGACAACAGCTGCTTCTAAGGGACGAGGGTCGTAAACAGTTCATAAAAAAGGTCGGTTCAAAAAAGTGGTCATAAAAGAGTTTAAAAAAAAACAGTTGGAAAAGAGGTCGCCTGGAACTTGGGCAGATCCTGCCTTCTCTCCGCTTTGTAGTCCTTGGGTTAAAACAATATCTTTCTGTTGATTGCAATACAGGAAAGAAAACAGAATCCCCTTCATGTTGCTTTCCATCCTACACAGAGGAGTTTTACGAGCCTTCTTGGTAGGTTCAAAGACAGCTTTTGTCTTCTTGCCAGGAACTCATTGCAACACAAAGCATTGTGATAATTTAGATAGAATTATTCTAACACTTCCTGTTTTGCTACGCCGGATAGTCGAACCTCGGATTCAGGAGGAACAGTGTGGTTTTCGTCCTGGTCGTGGAACTGTGGACCAGCTCTATACTCTCGGCAGGGTCCTTGAGGGTGCATGGGGAGTTTGCCCAACCAGTCTACATGTGCTTTGTGGACTTGGAGAAGGCATTCGACCGTGTACCCCGGCAAGTCCTGTGGAGAGTGCTCAGAGAGTATGGGGTATCGGACTGTCTGATTGTGGCGGTCCGCTCCCTGTACGATCAGTGCCAGAGTTTGGTCCGCATTGCCGGCAGTAAGTCGGACACGTTTCCAGTGAGGGTTGGACTCCGCCAAGGCTGCCCTTTGTCACCGAATCTGTTCATATCTTTTATGGACAGATTTTCTAGGCACAGTCAAGGCGTTGAGGGGATCCGGTTTGGTGGCTGCAGGATTAGGTCTCTGCTTTTTGCAGATGATGTGGTCCTGATGGCTTCATCTGGCCAGGATCTTCAGCTCTCACTGGATCGGGTCGCAGCCGAGTGTGAAGCGAATGGGATGAGAATCAGCAACTCCAAGTCCGAAGTCCACGGTTCTCGCCCGGAAAAGGGTGGAGTGCCATCTCCGGGTTGGGGAGGAGACCCTGCCCCAAGTGGAGGAGTTGAAGTACCTCGGAGTCTTGTTCACGAGTGAGGGAAGAGTGGATCGTGAGATCGACAGGCGGATCGGTGCGGCGTCTTCAGTAATGCGGATGCTGCATCGATCCTTTGTGGTGAAGAAGGAGCTGAGCCAGAAGGCAAAGCTCTCAATTTACCGGTCGATCTACGTTCCCATCCTCACCTATGGTCATGAGCTTTGGGTTATGACCGAAAGGACAAGATCACGGGTACAAGCGGCCGAAATGAGTTTCCTCCGCCGGGTTGCAGGGCTCTCCCTTAGAGATAGGGTGAGAAGCTCTGCCATCCGGGGGGAGCTCAAAGTAAAGCCGCTGCTCCTCCACATCGAGAGGAGCCAGATGAGGTGGTTCGGGCATCTGGTCAGGATGCCACCCGAACGCCTCCCCAGGGAGGTGTTTAGGGCACGTCCGACCGGTAGGAGGCCACGGGGAAGACCCAGGACACGTTGGGAAGGCTATGTGTCCCGGCTGGCCTGGGAACGCCTCGGGATCCCCCGGGAGGAGCTGGACCAAGTGGCTGGGGAGAGGGACGTCTGGGCTTCCTTGCTTAGGCTGCTGCCCCCGCGACCCGACCTTGGATAATTGGAAGAAGATGGATGGATGAAACGGCCATTTTATAACCGTTGGAATTAGGTATTGGTAACCTTCACATTTGAACTGGTACCTGGGAATCGATACCGGTACCAATTTTCGGTACATAATGACGAGGGGCAGCAGTTTCAAGAGCCCAAAGTCTCAGGGGCCGGACATCAAAATGTGGATGTTTCGTCATCTCTTTAAGACTGCAAAGTAAACACATGGGCTTCCACACCGCACTGTTGATAAACCCATTGTTCTGCCCTCGCTGCTCGTTTCCGGCGTGCGCAGCTGGACAGATAGTTAACGGCATGAAGAAACAGAAGCTCCAGATGTTTTTTTGAAAATTGATGTTCCTTCTTTTTGAATGATTTTCCTTCCTAAGTTTTTTTTCTTTACACTTCTTCATTCATTTAGGTTTCTAAGACTGAAAATATAAACAAGTATAACGTCCATTGTGTATTTTATATCAATAAAACAGGTTTAGTGTTAATATAGTCAAACAATAAACTACAAATGTTTACACATATAGAAATGACACAACATTTACACAGTAAACATTGCACACAATGACTGAAGCACTTGCTCGGGGTAGAATATTCATACTTTGTTGTCCAGTCATTGTTAAAAGTCAGATTTTCGCAATTTATTTAGATTTTTTTCCAGGGTTGGATGATTAGTCTTCTTCTACTCACCCCACTTTGACACATATGCCTCGCTGTTGCCCCCTGCAGGGTGGCGGGAGTACTGCATACATGATCAACCCTAGTTAAATGGTTTCATCAAGCCTATTTCGGTGATGTTCGGTGGGTCGCCGGTTTATTGTGTCAGGTTCAAACACTGATGACATCTATTAAACAGACAAAGAAGCAAGGAATTAAACAGAGACATAATTCAATCTAGCTCAATTGAGGAGAAACGTTTGGGCTGTACTCTTGCACAGTCTCCCACCACGCTCTGACGAAAGATTGTACGCCTCCTCTTTTATTTGGACTTTCCCTGATTACATGGCAACAGCTGTTTCTAAAGGAAGGGGGTCGTTAACAGCTTCTGCCTTTGGTCACAAAACAGTTCAAAGAAAAGGTGCCTGGAGGGGTGTCAGGCCCTGCTTCCTCTCTGCTTTGTAGATCTCGGGTCAAACCAAAATCTTCCAGTAGATTACAATACATCGAAGAAACCGACACCTTCATGTCGCTTCCCATCCTACACAGTGGAGTTTTACAAGCCTTTTGATTGGTCAAATCAAAGACAGCTTTTGTCTGCTCGCCGGGAACACAACGTTGTGTCATAACTTAGATGCAATTATTCTGACAATTGTCTAGTCAGTTCAGTCCTTGCTCAATCTAGTCTTTTGTTGCGCCCTAAAAAGTGTTAATACTGTAAGTATTGTACCTATTATGCACCTGCTGTGCATCACAGTTGTAGTTTTCATAACAAATTTTGAGGTGTTAAAATGTTAATCAGTAGCATGTCAATAGCGAAGACAATGTACATTAGCATCATTGTAGCGCATGAGTCTGGAACCGGGCATGACGTCACGTGTAACACAGTTAACCCAAAAAAAACGTACCAAATATGGTACCTGTTCCAAATTGGAATTGAACCCAATTTGGTTTTGGAATGCCGGTTAAGCTAAATCCTCTACGGGACAAGATCACTGTTGTTTTTTGGGAACCTACACCAAAATGACAAGTCAAAGATCCTCTGTATAACAAGAGTGCTCTGCTGTTTTTAGGAACTTGCTACATGAGAGCTTGTCAAAGATCCTCTATTTGACAAGAAATCTGCTGTTTTTTAGTACATTTCTGCAAAAGCAGAAGTCAAAGATCTTCTATATGAAACAAGAGTGCTGCTGGTTTTAGTAATCTACTGCTAAAACACCAGTCAAAATACTCAATATGGCTGAAAAAATCTGCCGTTTAAAAAAAAAAACTGCTGCAAAAGCCTGAGTCAAAGAACCGCTATAACAGGAGTGCTCTGCTGTTTTTAGGAATCTGCTGCAAAAACCCTAGTCAAAGAACATCTGTGTGACAAAAAAAATCTGCTGTTTTTAGGAAATCGTTTGCACAAGCCATAGTCAAAGATTCTCTATATGAAACAAGAGTGCTGCTGATTTTAGTAACCTGCTGCTAAAACACCAGTCAAAATCCTCAATATGGTCAAAAAAATGTGCCGGGTTTAAAAAAAAAAGCAGTAGTCAAAGATCCTCTACATAGCAGGAGCACTCTGCTGTTTTCTGGAATCTACTGCAAAAGCACTAGTCAAAGATCCTCTACATAGCAGGAGCACTCTGCTGTTTTCAGGAATCTACTGCAAAAGCACTAGTCAAAGATCCTCTACATAGCAGGAGCACTCTGCTGTTTTCAGGAATCTACTACAAAAGCACTAGTCAAAGAACATCTGTGTGCCGAAAAAAAAATGCTGTTTTTAGGAAACCGCTGCAAAAGTGATAGTCAAAGATCCTCTACGTGACAAGAGCCATGCTGTTTTTTAGGAATCTCCCGCAAAAGCTAGTCAAAGATCCTCTATAGAGCAGGAGCACTCTGCTGTTTTCAGGAATCTACTGCAAAAGCACTAGTCAAAGATCCTCTACATAGCAGGAGCACTCTGCTGTTTTCAGGAATCTACTGCAAAAGCACTAGTCAAAGATCCTCTATATAGCAGGAGCACTCTGCTGTTTTCAGGAATCTACTGCAAAAGCACTAGTCAAAGATCCTCTACATAGCAGGAGCACTCTGCTGTTTTCTGGAATCTACTGCAAAAGCACTAGTCAAAGATCCTCTACATAGCAGGAGCACTCTGCTGTTTTCAGGAACCTACTGCAAAAGCACTAGTCAAAGATCCTCTACATAGCAGGAGCACTCTGCTGTTTTCAGGAATCTACTACAAAAGCACTAGTCAAAGAACATCTGTGTGCCGAAAAAAAAATGCTGTTTTTAGGAAACCGCTGCAAAAGTGATAGTCAAAGATCCTCTACGTGACAAGAGCCATGCTGTTTTTTAGGAATCTCCCGCAAAAGCTAGTCAAAGATCCTCTATAGAGCAGGAGCACTCTGCTGTTTTCAGGAATCTACTGCAAAAGCACTAGTCAAAGATCCTCTACATAGCAGGAGCACTCTGCTGTTTTCAGGAATCTACTGCAAAAGCACTAGTCAAAGATCCTCTATATAGCAGGAGCACTCTGCTGTTTTCAGGAATCTACTGCAAAAGCACTAGTCAAAGAACATCTGTGTGCCGAAAAAAAATATGCTGTTTTGAGGAAACTGCTGCAAAAGCCATAGTCAAAGATCCTCTACGTGACAAGAACCATGCTGTTTTTTTAGGAATCTACCGCCAAAGCAAGTCTAAGATCCTCTGTACAACAAAAGTGCTCTGCTGTTTTTAGGAACCTGCTACATGAGAGCTTGTCAAAGATCCTCTATTTGACAAGAAATCTGCTGTTTTTTAGTACATTTCTGCAAAAGCAGAAGTCAAAGGTCCTTTATATGAAACAAGAGTGCTGCTGATTTTAGTAACCTACTGATAAAACACCAGTCAAAATCCTCAATATGGCTGGAAAAAATCACTGTTTTTTTTTTTTTTTTAAATCTGCTGCAAAAGACTAGTCAAAGATCCTCTATATAGCAGGAGCACTCTGCTGTTTTCAGGAATCTACTGCAAAAGCACTAGTCAAAGAACATCTGTGTGCTGAAAAAAAATCTGCTGTTTTTAGGAAACCGCTGCAAAAGTGATAGTCAAAGATCCTCTGAGTGACAAGAGTCATGCTGTTTTTAGGAATCTACCGCCAAAGCAAGTCAAAGATCCTTTGTATAACAAGACTGCTCTGCTGTTTTTAGGAACCTGCTACATGAGATCTTGTCAAAGATCCTCTATTTGACAAGAAATCTGCTGTTTTTAGTACATTTCTGCAAACCAAAACACCAATCAAAATCCTCAATATGGCCGAAAAAAATCAGCTGTTTTTTTTTTGTTTTTAAATTTGCTACAAAAGCCCTAGTCAAAGATCCTCTATATAGCAGGAACACTCTGCTGTTTCCAGGAATCTACTGCAAAAGCACTAGTGAAAGAACATCTGTGTGCCGAAAAAAAATCTGCTGTTTTTAGGAAACCGCTGCAAAAGTGATAGTCAAAGATCCTCTGAGTGACAAGAGTCATGCTGTTTTTAGGAATCTACCGCCAAAGCAAGTCAAAGATCCTCTGTACAACAAAAATGCTCTGCTGTTTTTAGGAATCTGCTACATAGGCGCGAGTTAAAGATCCTCTTGCTCGATGACAAGAAATCTACTGTTATTAGTAAACGGCTGCAAAAGCAGAAGTCAAAGATCCTCTATTTAGCAAGCGCACTGCTGAAACACCAGTCAAAGATCCTTAACTTGACCAAAAAACCCAACAATGGTCACACACACATCCCCATGTTCACGCCCTGGGAGTGAACTGTATTAACCTTGTAGATTGTTATAGTAACAGCTGAACTTTTCTAAGCTCGGTGCACTGCTGAAACACCAGTCAAAGATCCTTCACTTGACCAAAAAACCCAGCAATGGTCACACACACATCCCCATGTTCACCCCCTGGGAGTGAACTGTATTAACCTTGTAGATTGTTATAGTAACAGCTGAACTGTTCTAAGCTTGGTTTGCTGCTAAATAGTGGGTGTAGGTATTATTATTGTTGTTATTATTATTGAACTTGTGCAGATTTATATTAACATTTAGGACAGGGGTGTCAAACATACGGCCCGAGGGCCGGATCAAGCCCGCCAACAGGTTTTATCCGGCCCGCGGGATGAGTTTGCTAAGTGAAATAATGAGCCAAAATTTTTGAATGAAAGAAACTGCTGTTCTAAATGTGTCCACTGGATGTCGCAATAGCAATTCTTTGTATCTTTGTAGATTATGCTACATATGTAAAACAAAAATAAACCACTCGATGTTAGTGCACCAGTCGAGGAAAATGAGCAAACTACATAAATAACATCCTAATTGATTTTGGTATTATTTTTTTATCTTGATAGATTGAAAATTAACACCAAAGAGTTGAACGTTTATCACACAATTTATTCAGAAAGTATAAATAGCAACAAATAAAGATAGAATACTATTAACCACAACATGTAAGTGTAAAAAAACAAAACAACAACATTATGATTCGTACATTTTCAGAATGTGCTTGTTCTACTTTTAAACAAAGAAAACAATCTGAAGTTGTCTTTATTTTTTAAGTTATCGTGCCATAATTTTACCAGTCCGGCCCACTTGGGAGTTGATTTTTCTCCATGTGTCCCCGGATCTAAAATGAGTTTGACACCCCAGATTTAGGATGTCTCCTTTTTTTATTTATTTTTGAAACATATTTCAATATTATCCCCCACTTTGTCAGCCCTGGTCACATGACAGAAATGGAACCAGGCCGCCGCCCACACTGGTGCCCAAACGACGCTGCTTTTGTGCCTTTGTCGACTCCAAAAGTCCGGGGCTAAATGACAAATTTGAAGCGAGACGAACGTGGCATTGAAGCGATTATGACGGAGCCAACCTTTATCTTCTCATTCTGATTCCTTCAGAGCAGGATTTGTGTCAGCGCCTTGGACTGAAGCCATGGACAATTGTTTCCCGGCAAAGGGAATCCAAATCTTTTTTTTGTTTTTTTTGTTCCGCCTTTCCCGACCGTCAGCGAGTTTGCGGAACTCTTTGACCATGCTGGGTGATCTGCCCGGCGGAGGGATTTAGTCAAGAGTGGCGCTCGGAGACGAGGGTAAACAAAGATCCTTTAATTCCACTTCTCTTCATCACTTCTTATCGCGGATAAAGTTCGCATTGCTGGCGATCAATACGCGTCTCGTTTCCGCCTGCGCATCTGAACCGATACAGTACCAATTCCCGGTTCCTGGTACTTGTATGTGTGTTTATAAATGTTCATTGTTTGATGATAGAATGTTATTTTTTGATGTAACTGTAGTCGTCTCTGAGTGTGGGACGGTTCTCCTGGTACCGACAGATCTTTCGTGAGCCCGGTGTAACAAGTCTTATATTTTCATACAGTAGTATGGTTTGCTTTCCAGCAAAATATCTCTCGGACTTTCCAGTCCGGCGTGTCTCTGCTTTCCCCTCTCTCGGTCTCATGCGTCTGCTCACCAGCAACTCCAACTCCAACAACGCGTCTCTGTCCGGCTGCTGCTAATTAAGGCGACAGCTGATTAGATAACAAGCCCCCACATGCAAGGGTGAAGTGTCTCGCTCAAGGACACAACGGACATGACGTAGGTTGGTAGAAGGTGGGGATCCAGTGTTTCCCATAAACTGCCAAGATACCTGTGGTGGTGGGGGCGTGGCTATGGGCGTGGTCACCATGAAATCATCGAGTAATTTGCATAATTTATTACAATGATATGATTTTCTCTAAAAAGGCTCAAAAAATGTATACTTACTAATTAATAACAGTTTTGTTTTAAACGTCCATCCATCCATCCATTTTACAATATAATTACAACACTTTATGTACATATTTATATACAGATTTGAACAATAAGTTATTCACTGAAATATATTTATTAATTGTGGTTCTTACAAAAAATATATCTTATAAAATATAAAAGCTAAAATGTCTCTTAAAGCTCTGCCCCTTTAATTAGTGCATACTAAATAATTTAACTTTAGCCTACTACTACAACCATATTATTTACCAGCAACATAAAGTGAAACAGAGGCAGAGGTGTCCTGCCACAGTCAGTAACAAATAAACAGAAAACAGTAGTGGTCAAATACGAATAAGGCAACAAGAGAAGTATCCTACACTTCTCTTTTGTAAAGTAAATCTGAACAGCCTATATGGGCATCTACATCAACTATATGATTTGCTTGAGAAGCTGGACAGGACAAAAAAAATAAATAAATAAATAAATATATATATATATATTTTTTTTAATTTGTGGCGGACGTAATTCTTTCGTGGCGGGCCGCCACAAATAAATGAATGTGTGGGAAACACTGGGATCGAACCAGGAACCCTCGGGTTGCTGGCACGGCCACTCTCCCAACCCTGCACCGCGCCGTCCCCGAAAATTGCAACACTACTTAGCGGGAGTTCGGCTGAGTCCAAACTGCGTGCCGCTTGTCTGACGGTTTACGTGAGTTACGGTTCGTCCGCAACCGGATGTGACGTGACGTGCAACAAAAGTATCGGAATAAGGTGCTGTTTGATTTTACGTGAATGGATACCGACGGAATTCGGTCGGTGCCTATAAAAGTAACCGATTTCGGTACCCATCCCATGAGACTTTGCCCGTTAGGTCTTTGTGTGTCACTTTTCTTTGTATGTGTGTGTGTGTGTGTGTGTGTGTGTGTGTGTGTGTGTGTGTGTGTGTGTGTGTGTGTTCTGGCAATGCTAACTTAATGGGGACGTCGCTCTGTTTACACAGTCGCCAAAGCAAGTCAAAGATCCTTTGTATAACAAGAGTGCTCTGCTGTTTTTAGGAACCTGCTACATGAGAGCTTGTCAAAGATCCTCTATTCGACAAGAAATCTGCTGTTTTTTAGTACATTTCTGCAAACCAAAACACCAATCAAAATCCTCAAAATGGCCGAAAAAAATCAGCTGTTTTTTTTATTTTATTTTTGTAAATCTGCTACAAAAGCCCTAGTCAAAGATCCTCCTTTAGGGGACCTCTGACGGTATGGGGACAAAAAAACAGGTCCCCTAAAGGGAAACCTTTTTAAATGATAGTCGGATCCATTCTGAAGATGCCTAAGTGATTTTTTTTAAGCTTTGGCCCATAAAACATGTTTACTGGTTAGTTTGAGTGTGAGACATTTGCACAGCAGCCCCCTCATCGGGCTGCAGCTGGTACATTTAAGTGGTGAAACTTCCTATAAGACAGACCCGAGCTTTCTGCGGCCAGCGGGCCACATCCGGCCCACGTGAGGCCAATCATAAATTACAAAATAAATTTAAAAAAGTATCCATGTCGAGTGTGCAATACAACGGTGCTGCTTTTGTTTTGAAAAGCGTTATTTGTATTATTTCCGTGTGGACGTATGCGCGTGCGTGATTGTGAGTGAATGTGAACAGCTGCAATCACAAATTACAAAATAAAGTTGGAAAAAACATCTATGTCGTGCGCGCAATACAACTTCGCTGCTTTTATTTTGAAAAGTGTTATTTATGGGCGTATGTCCGTGTGTAACCTGTGAGTGAAGGTGCACAGCGACAAGTGATGCACGGTTTACACCCGAGACGCTAAAAAGAGAAAAGTTGATGACGAATGGCGTGTTTTCAGCAAGACATGGACTGCCAAGCAACGTTCCCTCTAAGGTGCGCGCCTGCGCAATTGCGCACTGCTCAAGCGTCCTCTGCGCACAGCAAATATATGCCGCGCACCAAATCAAACCCATCTGAATTCTAAACAAAATAAACACATTTATTCTGTGTAATTTTGCAATGCAACTTTGAGTGACAGTGACAACAAGTGGCCCTAACGGTGTTCGTCAACACCGTTCAATTATTGTAACGTCTATGGAGATGCTTCGAGGCCAGGAATTATATCGATCACTTTATTGAGCAAAACTGTTTACATTCGGCCATAACCACACCAAAAACATGAGTAAAACACTCCTATCTCGAAAAACTAGTCATTTTCTGTCGTACAAACCAGGCCAAAACCAACTTGTCATCTGTCACCAACACGCATACCACTAAACCACTGGTGCGTTTATGGCCACTACAAAAAGTCGGACAACTCAAACACCACACAAAGTTACACTATGACTCCTCAGTCATACGTGTGCTTATTCTACTGTCATTTATTATTAATGTTAATTTATTGATATTAATCATGGAATGCTGTTACTAGAGAAAGTTACAGGAATGCACACTTCATCCTATGCTTACATTTCATTGTGCAACATGAGGATGTTTAAGGGGAACTAAATGTGATCTCTGAAAGGGGTACAAATGATTTCCAAAGCAGTGCTTTTGGTATAAAGTTATGTTAGGTTAAATGAAAGTATTATTATTATTATTTATCTTACGGTATATATCAAAAATAATATTGAGCAAAATTTAATTGAAATATTGTCGGGTTGCTCATGCGGCCCCCGGTAAAAATTATATTGCCCACCCCTGCTATAAGAGGACAGCTGTAGTGCTGTATTCTGAGGATCATATCATATTTAATTTGAACTTTTTTTTTTTTTTTTTTTTTTTTAATGGTCCTCAGTAGTCACGTACAAATTTGTGTGAATTATGCAAAACGATTTAAATGTGGTCCCCATGAACCATAAGAACTCTTTTTTCCCCAGGGTCCCCAGTAAGAATGACCAGCACATTACTTCATCAATCCAGAGATTTAAAGACATCATTTTTTTTAATGCCTCCACAACCTGTAGAAAGGGTGATGATCAAAAACTTGGTCCCCATTCCAAATGATAACCAGTATATATATATGTGTGTGTGTGTGTGTACAAGTTTTTATTTGCCAAGTTGTGCGCGGAAGTGAAAGTCATCCCTCTGCCCCTCACGGCAGGATTAGCACAGCTTACTTCAGAAAATGCCCGACGGTTGCTGTTTGCGTGGCGAGGAGGCGAGAATGCAAAGTTGTTTACACTTGTACTTCCAGGGCACGGCTTTAACTAAGGAGATTCCATTCTGTGTGTGTGTGTGTGTACGTGTGTTACAAGTTGTACTTTACTGTAGGGGTGAAAACTTGCCAGAGTGTTCATGAGAAATGTATGATTTGTGTTGCACTACGTGGTAAGATTCAATACAGAAATCATGTTTTTACAAAGAAAATAGTAGGGTTGTACTAGTATGGCGGTACTATACTAGTACCGCCATACTAATGAATCATATTCGGTACTAAACCGCCTCTAAAAAGTACCAGTCCACCCCCATGTCGTCGTGACATTGCTGGTTTTACCAGCAGAGGAGCATGTTCGGCAGTGCACACACACTGAGTACTTAGAAGCAGGCACAGTGTGTAGACAGAAAAGGGAGAACGGACGCATTTTGGTTTTTTTTTAACGATAAAGGTGGAGTTATAACACCGAAACGCCCTCAGGAAGAGGTGCTTTAAAACATGGCTAGCTAGCTAGCGAGCGGCTAAAGTCCATCCGCAGTCGGCAGTGTTGTAGCTACTTCTAAAATCACTAATCCTTGTCTCCGTGGCGACGAATAAAGTAAGTTTCTTGCAAGTATCATCCCTGCAGGATGAGGAATACCGTAGGAGGATACAATAAGCTCACCGGCGTCACATTGGTGGATCTACACCTAACATCCACTGTAATGATACCAAGTACAATAGTCGATAATGCTATGATTACATCGATATTTTTTAGCATCAAAAAATCCATTTTCGTTTTTAAAAAAATAATGTTTATAAACTCGGGAAATACGTCCCTGGACACATGAGGACTATGAATATGACCAATGTATGATCCTGTAAGTACTTGGTATCGGATCGATACCCAAATTTGTGGTATCATCCAAAACTAATGTAAAGCATCCAAACAGAAGAATAAGTGATTATTACATTTGAACAGAAGTGTAGATAGAACATGTTAAAAGAGAAAGTAAGCAGATATTAACAGTAAATAATAATTAAGTAGATTAAAAATTCATTTTCTACCGCTTGTCCTTAATAATGTTGACAAAATAATAGGTAGATAAATGTCACAATATGTTACTGCATATGTCAGCAGACTAAATTAGGAGCCTTTGTTTGTTTACTTACTAATAAAAGACAAGTTGTCTTGTATGTTCACTATTTTATTTAAGGACTAAATTGCAATAACAAACATATGTTTAGTTTTTGTTCAAATAAAGCCAATAATGCCATTTTTTGTGGTACCCTTTGTTTGGAAAAGTACCGAAAAGCATCGAAATACATTTTGTTACCGGTACCGGTACCAAAATATTGGTATGGGGACAACACTAAAAGACAATAACTCTCATTTAATGTTTTACTTGAACTGTTTTTGTTCAAAATCTTGGCAACAGTTTTATATCAAATGGGGTCATATTTGCACACAAATGTGATTTGATGGTACACAAACCTTGCAACTAACTAAGGTAAAGACTAGAGATGCTTTAAAATGTAGTATCGGAAATGATCAGTATCGTTTTTTTTATTATCGGTATCGGGTATTTTTTTTATTTTTTTATTAAATCAACATGAAAAACACAAGATACACTTACAATCAGTGCACCAACCCAAAAAACCTTGTTTCTTTCTGTTATTAATATTCTGGTTCCTACATTATATATCAATACAGTCTGCAAGGGATACAGTCCGTAAGCACACATGATTGTGCATGCTGCTGGTCCACTAATAGTACTAACCTTTAACACTTAATTTTACTCATTTTCATTAATTACTAGTTTCTATGTAACTGTTTTTATACGGTTTTACTTTCTTTTTTATTCAACTAAATGTTTTTAATTAATTTATCTTATTTTATTGTATTAATTTTTTTCAAAAGGACCTTATCTTCACCATACCTGGTTGTCCAAATTAGGCATAATAATGTGTTAATTCCACGACTGTATATATCGGTATCGGTTGATATCGGTATCGGTAATAAAGAGTTGGACAATATCGGGATATCGGCAAAAAACCATTATCAGACATCCCTAGTAAAGACTGAAAATAACTGCGTGATAAATCTGCATTAATACATGATTAATGTTTGGTGATTAATCGCGCGAGTTAAAGCGAAAACGTTGACAGCCCTAGTTGTGAAGTATTCCAATAATTATCTTTGTCAGCTTGTTAGCATTAGCATCCGCTCGCATGTCGTGTCAGCAGAACAAGGCGGCGTCCTTGTAGCCACACGGCGGTGACCTCAGGAAGACCAGAACCTTCTCTTTTCTTTTCTTTCTTTTTTTAAAATTTTTTTTTTTTTAAGACTCCCGGTACGAAACCTTGACATTTATTATTTTTTTCCTGCTTGACAGTCCTGCAGCGTTGAGTTGACTCCCCCATTAAACTGCTGTCAGCTCACCTTTCACAGGCCCGTCTTGAGGCGCCGTGACAAGCAGAATTCCAATCAAGTCCGACTTTGAAGGCTTTGGCCGCTCTTCGCCGACAGGAAGTGATGCCGCCGCTTCCTCGCCGCCGTTTGCATTTGGACTAGAAGTGACACATCATGATTATAGAATGATTCTGAATAAGACACAAACTATTCACTTTGGTACTACACATATTTATACTTTTAGGCACATATGTATGGGAAGGTGGTCCTATTTGGGGTACTTTAGGACCTTTTGGGGAAGGTGGTCCTATTTGGGGTACTTTAGGACCTTTTGGGGAAGGTGGTCCTATTTGGGGTACTTTAGGACCTTTTGGGGAAGGTGGTCCTATTTGGGGTACTTTAGGACCTTTTGGGGAAGGTGGTCCTATTTGGGGTACTTTTGGACCTTTTGGGGAAGGTGAACCTATTTGGGGTACTTTAGGACCTTTAGGGGAAGGTGGTCCTATTTGGGGTACTTTAGGACCTTTTGGGGAAGGTGGTCCTATTTGGGGTACTTTAGGATCTTTAGGGAAGATGGTCCTATTTGGGGTACTTATGGACCTTTTGGGGAAGGTGGTCCTATTTGGGGTACTTTAGGACCTTTAGGGGAAGATGGTCCTATTTGGGGTACTTTAGGACCTTTTTGGGAAGGTGGTCCTATTTGGGGTACTTTAGGACCTTTAGGGGAAGGTGGTCCTATTTGCGGTACTTTAGGACCTTTAGGGGAAGGTGGTCCTATTTGGGGTACTTTAGGACCTTTTGGGGAAGGTGGTCCTATTTGGGGTACTTTAGGATCTTTAGGGAAGATGGTCCTATTTGGGGTACTTATGGACCTTTTGGGGAAGGTGGTCCTATTTGGGGTACTTTTGGACCGTTAGGGTAAGATGATCCTATTTGGGGTACTTTAGGACCTTTAGGGGAAAGTGGTCCTATTTGGGGTACTTTAGGATCTTTAGGAGAAGATGGATTTGGGGTACTTTAGGACCTTTACGGGAAGGTGGTCCTATTTGGGGTACTTAAGGACCTTTAGGGGAAGATGGTCCTATTTGGGGTACTTTTTGATCTTTAGGGAAAGATGGTCCTATTTGGGGTACTTAAGGACCTTTAGGGAAGATGGTCCTATTTGGGGTACTTTAGGACCTTTAGGGGAAGATGGTCCTATTTGGGGTACTTTAGGACCTTTTGGGGAAGGTGGTCCTATTTGGGGTACTTTAGGACCTTTTGGGGAAGGTGGTCCTATTTGGGGTACTTTAGGACCTTTTGGGGAAGGTGGTCCTATTTGGGGTACTTTAGGACCTTTAGGGGAAGGTGGTCCTATTTGGGGTACTTTTGGACCTTTTGGGGAAGGTGGTCCTATTTGGGGTACTTTAGGACCTTTAGGGGAAGGTGGTCCTATTTGGGGTACTTTAGGACCTTTTGGGGAAGGTGGTCCTATTTGGGGTACTTTAGGACCTTTAGGGGAAGGTGGTCCTATTTGGGGTACTTTTGGACCTTTTGGGGAAGGTGGTCCTATTTGGGGTACTTTAGGACCTTTTGGGGAAGGTGGTCCTATTTGGGGTACTTTAGGATCTTTAGGGAAGATGGTCCTATTTGGGGTACTTTTGGACCTTTTGGGGAAGGTGGTCCTATTTGGGGTACTTTAGGACCTTTAGGGGAAGGTGGTCCTATTTGGGGTACTTTAGGACCTTTTGGGGAAGGTGGTCCTATTTGGGGTACTTTAGGATCTTTAGGGAAGATGGTCCTATTTGGGGTACTTTAGGACCTTTAGGGGAAGGTGGTCCTATTTGGGGTACTTTAGGATCTTTAGGGGAAGGTGGTCCTATTTTGGGTACTTTAGGATCTTTAGTGGAAGATGGTCCTATTTGGGGTACTTTAGGACCTTTAGGGGAAGATGGTCCTATTTGGGGTAATTTTGGACCGTTAGGGTAAGATGATCCTATTTGGGGTACTTTAAGACCTTTAGGGGAAAGTGGTCCTATTTGGGGTACTTTAGGATCTTTAGGAGAAGATGGATTTGGGGTACTTTAGGACCTTTATGGGAAGATGGTCCTATTTGGGGTACTTAAGGACCTTTAGGGGAAGATGGTCCTATTTGGGGTACTTTTTTATCTGTAGGGGAAGATGGTCCTATTTGGGGTACTTAAGGACCTTTAGGGAAGATGGTCCTATTTGGGGTACTTTAGGACCTTTAGGGGAAGATGGTCCTATTTAGGGTACTTTTGGACCGTTAGGGTAAGATGATCCTATTTGGGGTACTTTAGGACCTTTAGGAGAAAGTGGTCCTATTTGGGGTACTTTAGGATCTTTCGGAGAAGATGGTCCTATTTGGGGTCCTTTTGACCGTTAGGGTAAGATGATCCTATTTGGGGTACTTTAGGACCTTTAGGGGAAGATGGTCCTATTTGCGGTACTTTATGATGTTTAGGGGAAGATGGTTCTATTTGGGGTACTTAAGGACCTTTATGGGAAGATGGTCCTATTTGGGGTACTTTAAAGTTAAGGTCCTATTTGGGGTACTTTAAAGTTAAAGTTAAACTTTAGGATCTTTAGGGGAAAAGGGTCCTATTTGGGGTATTTTAGAACCTTTATGGGAAGACGGTCCTATTTGGGGTACTTTTGGACCGTTATGATAAGATGGTCCTATTTGGGGTACTTTAGAACCTTTATGGGAAGATGGTCCCATTCGGGGTACTTTTGGACCGTTATGGGAAGATGGTCCTATTTGGGGTACCTTTGCACTTTTAGGAGAAGATAGTCCTGTTGGTTGTACTTTTGGACTTTTCGAGAAAAATTGACCTATTTGAGGTATTGTAGGACAATTAGGGGATGATGGTCCTATTTGGGGTATTTTTGGATCTTTGGGAGAATATGGTCCTATTTGGGGTACTTTAATGCATTTAGGTTAGGGGTAGATGGTCCTATTTGGGGTACTTTTGGAGCTTTAGGGGAGGATGGTTCTATTTGTGGTACTTTCGGTTCTTTAGGGTAAGATGGTCCAATTTGTGGTACTTAAGAACCTTTAGGGAAAGATCATCCTATTTGGGGTACTTTAAGACTTTTATGGGAAGCTGGACCTATTTGTGGTACTTTAGGACATTTAGGGAAATATGGTCCTATATGTGGTACTATAGGATTTTTAAGGGAATAACTTATATTTGAGGTATATGTAAGGAGAACTTGTAAACTGTGATTCTTTCTACTCCTTTTTGGACATCAAGTGCAGGAAAACGCAGGAGAAACTATAGTAGCAACTCAAATCTAGATAGTAGAAGGCATAAAACATACAAAAACAATAACCAACATTAAGTTAGCTACAGTAGCAAGGTGACTTAGAAGTATAATTAGAGCAAATAGTAAATAACGGTAGCAATAATTCACCCTTTCTGGAATGGAAGCAGGTCCTATGAATCAGACTAATTGGCGACTGCATCAAGCTGCCTCCTAGCTCCGCCTCCAACCATTAGACAAAACAGGAAAGGCAGGCGGAAACAGAGCGTGACATCATTCAAAATGACAAGTGTTTCTCTACTTTCTAACCATATCTACTATCAAAATATGCAGCAAAATATTGTATTCTCATTTTTTAAAAAACTACTGCAATTAATCGGATGGCAGAGACAAAGAGATCGCAGACGGATAATAGAAATGGAAAATGTAACATTTAGTATCGCAGATAAAATGACGATATTTAATAAGTTAGATGTAATAATTAATAATGAAGATGACAGTACATCAATAGAATGTATGTAGGTCAACATTATATGTATATAAAAAGTACAACCATCTCTACTTCAATGATGAAATCATGGGTATGACCAATGTTCCCTCTAATTTTTCATGTGTGTGAGCAAACGCCAAAACTCCCTGAGCATTCAGTGGAGCCCATGTGAGCAACATCAGACGTGCACACTGTGGCTACACCAGCAGCACACCTGTCCCAAACCTGACTAAATAACAACTTCAATCTCCATCCATCCATCCATCCATTTTCTACCGCTTGTCCCTTTCGGGGTCGCTGGAGCCTATCCCAGTTGCATTCGGGCGGAAGGCGGGGTACACCCTGGACAAGTCCCCACCTCATCGCAGGGCCAACACAGATAGACAGACAACATTCTCTTATTATTATAATCAAATGACAGCAGTCATTTCCATTGCTAATATACTGTAAGTGTTTAGGCCCACTTACAATGACAATAACAACAAATATTGTTTTTCATGAACTGTGTACTTTTATTGTTTGTCTGGGTGGAGGTCCTGCTTTGGAAATAGTTTGTACCCCTTTCAGACATTGCATTTAGTTCCCATTAAAACATTCACATGTTGCACAATGAGATGTAAGCAGGGGATCATGTGTACATTCCTGCAACTTCCTGTTTGTAAAAAATATATTTTTATTAGTATTTATTTAATATACTAACAGCATTTCTTGATTAATATTTATAGATTAAGATTCCTCATAAATGACACTAGAATAAGCACACATTTGATTGGTAAATCATAGTGTAACGACCTGGAATGACACTTTATGTGTGGTGTTGGAGTTGTCCGACTTTTTGTGTGGCTGTAAACGCATCACTGGCTAAGTGTCATATGTGCATGTGTTGGCGCAAGTGAGAAAGAGCGAGCGGCTGCTGTTGATATGACAAAGTTGCTTTTGGTCTGGTTTGTACTGCAGAAAATGACCACTTTTACTAATGTTTTGGTTTATGGCCGACAATAAAGAGTTTTGCTCAGTAAAGTGATGGATGGAATTCATGTCCTCAAAGCGTCTCGACAGACGTTACAATATTTGAACAATGATGACGAAAACTGTTTCCTCTGTCGTGTCCGTGTGTCGAAAATTGTTATGCGCTTATTTTTTTATTTGATTTTGTGCGTGGCATACATTTGCCGTGCGCAGAGGATGCTTAAGCAGTGCGCAATTGCACAGGCGCGCACCTTAGAGGGAACGTTGGGTATGATACAGTATTCTGTACAATTGGGATAAGTATGATTTTATGCATAAGTATGCAGTGTGGAAATGTTGTAGTTTTCCCTCTATTAGTGTTCAACACATGATATTCACTGTAATTATTGCTGATTTCCTAAAAAAAATAAAAAAGAAGCATTGTTGAAACTTTATATAATTTTGTGAAACTATTGCAATAAAGTAATACAAATGTATTTGTACTGTCGATTCTCTATTGACAAACTTAACTGGTTTTGAACAGGGTTCATAAATAGTGTCTCCTTTAGAAACAATGTGAACATAAATAGTCAATTTTTTAGTAAAAGTGTGTACACTTAGAACACAATATAAAGCGCTATACTGTACAGTACTGTGTTGTTAGTGTAACTGGGATGGGGTACAACAAAGCAAAGACGGAGGCATGAAGTATTTAATATTCTTTCATTATTGTTCTCATGACGTCAAGACACCTCTTCTTAAACCAATCACACACTTCCAGCTTCACAATAAGAGCGCTACGTGTTAAATCCGACCATAACAAAATCAAAAATGGGCTTACATTACGATTGTACACAAACATGTGTCGGAATAAATATGACGACAGAACAATAATCAAATATGCTGATGGTTCAGTAATTGTTAGTTTGCTAAATGGAGATGAAAGCAGCCATTATCGATGACTTTGTACGCTAGTGTGATGAGTCTTGCTGGCCTCCAGCTCAACTTGTCAAAAACAAAAGACACGCTGATCTACTTTAGGAAGAGACCCCATGTGAACCAGCCAACTGTGATTAAAAACCGGGTCATTTAAACGTGTGCACAGGTATAAATACCTAGGGACTATAATTGATGAACAACTGAAATTTGGAAATGTGTAAAAAGGCTCACCAACGTTTGTACTGTCTGAGAAAACGGTCTCTTTTTAATGTTGACAAGACCACCACCATCATGTTTCACCGTGCTTTTATACAATCTGTGTTGTCCTTCTGCCTGGTCTCATGGTTCAGTCACCTGTCACGAAAGGACAAGAATTCCCTAAATTAAATTGTTAAAGTGTCAGGTAAATTAATTGGTGAGTCTCCAGCCACCATCTATATCAGACCGGGGCAAATTAAGGCCCGGGGACCGCCGGACATTCCCATTTTTTTTTTTTTGAGATCTTTAAGATGGAAACTGTAGCTGCCATTATGATGTGCAGTGATGTTTTCAAATGACCGTATGTCTTGAACTATACAAAGTATTTCAATGGATGGAATCTGTACTTTTGCATGATATACTTTACTATGGTCATCTAATTAGTTACTATGGTCATCTAAGCCACAGCAGCTCAGACGAGGCACCAAGCAGTGAGGGTGGGGATAGTTTCCACAGAGTGTTTCCATAGGGGCCAGCCTGAAATGCGGGTGTCATGGACAGACGCGGAGGGAGATTTTTACCAGAAAGTTCTAAAGCTTAGTGATATATCAGATGTATCAGATTGTAGGTGGGGGGTTTTTGTACCCTTTGCGTTCATATTTTGCTGTGTTAGTTGCATTTTTGTTGCGTTTCGCTTGATTGTAAAATATGTCGATCGAGAGGGGGTGTGGCGTTCATATGTTGTCAATATTCAGTGTTTCATCGTACATAGTTAATATTGTAAATCCCACATTCTTTATTTTCACGTGCATTCTGGGTGTCTCATTCAGTAAAAAAAATGTAAAATTCCATTCCGTTTTTAATGCGATCTGTCATAACGTTTTTAGCTTTCAATCAGACATTATTGTGAGGTTTTGTATTAGTGTTCCTAAAAATCAGATATATTGGCCCCCAGACACATTTTTTTCTCTAAATTTGGCCCCCCGTGTCAAAATAAATGCCCAGGCCTGATATACAACAACCAGGTAGTGAGGAGACTGTAGCTTCCTCCATTTGAACTGATGTATCTCACTACCTACACAGCCAGTTTTAGCTTTTCCCATCTGGACGGAGGTTTTTAGTCCCAAGAGGCCAAACAAAATGGTACAGATGTAGTTTTGTCCCAGCTGCCATCACATAACTAAATAAGCTGTAGTACCTATTTTTGCCTATATTTATTTAAGTGCAATTTATTATTTTATTTTTTATTTTATTTTTTTATTATGGTGTTTTATTCTGGCTTGTCCCAAATCTTATCTGATTGGGATTTGATATGATTTTATATGTTTTATCCTTTTTATGGGGAGCTTTGAGTACATGTACTATTTGGTGATCTCGGCGATGTTTGTGATGCAGGTCTTTGTAATGCATATCTAAGATGTTTCTTTCTCTGTATGTTTAAATGAATGTCCTGATCTTGCCGGCTGCAAAAGAAGTTTACCTCCGGGTACTAATAGAGTAACCTAACCTAACCTATCATGCTTTGTCAGAGATGTTTTGTAATGTAATCTGTGATATTTCTACCTATTGGTAAATACATGAGGAACAGGACATTTTCTGGCAGATTGAAATAAAGTGAATATATTTTTATAACATGTTCTGGTTGATATTCCTCAATTACAGATTGTTTGGCTGGCCGGAATATTACATTTTATTAATAAATACAAAAGTTTAAGACATTGTAATGCAGTAATACGAATATGATCCATTAATTCATTCAAGTATAAATATCACAGATTAAATTATTAAACATCTTTGACAATCAAACCACGATCATAACAATCCACATATTGTGTTATTAATGCCTGAAACTGGTATTTCATGTGTATGTATGTGTATATATATGTGTATATATATATATGTATGTATAAATATGTATGTATGTATATATGAATGTATGTATATATGTATGCTAGGTACACTTATTAATGAGGAATAAATTATATCTATCTGCGATTAATCACGATTCATTTTTGAGTTAACTACGGACAATGCGATTAATTGAGATTAAATATTTGACAGTTTGACGGCCCTAATTTTTAGTCTAATTTATTGTATTTTCAGTGTAACTTCAATCAATCAATCAATCAATGTTTATTTACATAGCCCTAAATCACAAGTGTCTCAAAGGGCTGTACAAGCCACAATGACATCCTCGGTACAGAGCCCAACTTATTGTATTTTACTTATTTATTTACTTATTTATTTATTATTTAACTTATTGTATTTATTGTATTTTCAGTGTAATTTGTTGTATTATAGTGTAATGTATTGTATTTTCAGTGTAATGTAATGTATTTTTAGTGTAATTATATTTTTTAGTGTCATTTATGGTATATTTTAGAGTGTAATTTATGGTATTTTTAGTGTAATTTATAATATATTTTAGAGTGTAATTTCTAGTATTTTTAGTGTAATTTATTATATATTTTTAGAGTGTAATTTTTAGTATTTTTAATGTAATTTATTATATATTTTTAAAATGTAACTTATAGTATTCATAGTGTAACTTATAATATATTTTTAGAGTGTAATTTATAGTGTTTTTTGTGTTATTTATAATATATTTTTAGAGTGTAATGTATAGTATTTTTAGTGTAATTTATTATATATTTTTAGAGTTTAATTTATAGTATTTGTAGTGTAATTTATTATATATTAGTGTAATTTATAGTATTTATAGTGTAATTTATTGTATATTTTTAGAGTGTAATTTATAGTATTTTTTGTGTAATTTATAATATATTTTTAGGATGTAATTTATAGTGTTTTTAGTGTAATTTATAATATATTTTTAGAGTGTAATTTATAGTATTTTTAGTGTAATTTATAATATATTTTAGAGAGTAATTTATAGTATTTGTAGTGTAATTTATTATATATTTTTAAGAGTGTAATTTATAGTATTTTAGTGTAATTGATTATACTTTTTAGAGTGTAATGTATAGTATTTTTTGTGTAATTTATAATATATTTTTAGAGTGTAATTTATTGTGTTTTTAGTATAATTTATTATATATTTTAGAGTATAATTTATAGTATTTTTAGTGTAATTTATTATATATTTTTAGAGTGTAATTTATATTATTTATAGTGTAATTTATTAAATATTTTTAGTGTTATTTATAGTATTTTAGTGTAATTGATTATACTTTTTAGAGTATAATGTATAGTATTTTCTGTGTAATTTATAATATGTTTTTAGAGTGTAATTTATAATGCTTTTAGCGCAATTTATTATATATTTTAGAGTGTAATTTGTAGTATTTTTAGTGTAATGTATTATATATTTTTAGAGTGTAATTTATATAATTTGTAGTGTAATTTATTAAATATTTTTAGAGTGTAATTTATAGTATTTTAGTGTAATTGATTATACTTTTTAGAGTGTAATGTGTAGTATTTTTGTGTAATTTATAATGTATTTTAGAGAGTAATTTATAGTATTTTTATTGTAATTTATTATATATTGTAGAGTGTAATTTATAGTATTTTTAGTGTAATTTATTATTATATTGTTTTAGAGTGTAATTTATATAATTTATAGTGTAATTTATTATATATTTTTAGAGTGTAATTTATATAATTGATAGTGTAATTTATTATATATTTTTAGAGTGTAATTTATAGTATTTTAGTGTAATTGATTATACTTTTTAGAGTGTAATGTATAGTATTTTTGTGTAATTTATAATGTATTTTAGAGAGTAATTTATAGTATTTTAGTGTAATTTATTATATATTGTAGAGTGTAATTTATAGTATTTTTAGTGTAATTTATTATATATTTTTAGAGTGTAATTTATATAATTTATGGTGTAATTTATTATATATTTTTAGAGTGTAATTTATAGTATTTTAGTGTAATTGATTATACTTTTTAGAGTGTAATGTATAGTATTTTTGTGTAATTTATAATGTATTTTAGAGAGTAATTTATAGTATTTTAGTGTAATTGATTATACTTTTTAGAGTGTAATTTATACTATTTTTTGTGTAATATATTATATATTTTAGTGTAATTAAGTATACCTTTTAGAGTGTAATTTATAGTATTTTTAATGTAATTTATTACATATTTTTAGAGTGTAATTTTTATTATTTTTTTGTAATTTATTATATATTTTTAATGTAATTATACTTTTTAGAGTGTAATTTATAGTATTTTTAGTGTAATTTGTTATATATATTTTAGTGTAATTAATTGTATATTTTTAGAGCGTCATTTATAGTGTAATTGATTGTACTTTCAGTGTAATTGTCCTTGTGCTGTGCGGTAAAAAGGTGTAGCTATGAAAGCGCCTTCAGTGTGTGCGTGTGGTGCTGCAGAGAAGAAAATGGCGTGGTCATGTGCTGCCACGCAAGTCTTCTGCACACATTCAGTCATCTTGCGTGCCGCCGCGGTGACGCCAATTAGAAGGGACGCGGTAGCAAAAAGAGCCTTCAGCCATCTTTTCCCTTCCTCTCCTCTGACTGGGCTAAAAGTGAGCAGTTAGGGATAATTGAAAAACTTTTCAATTAATAAACGTGGTCGTCTCTGCCAAATGGAGCGGCGCCGAACGCGCTGGCTCGCTGCTCGCCGCCTCGCAAAAAACAAGCGGCGTGGAGGAGAGAGGCAAGACGATGCACATCAAACACCACATCTGTCCTACTTCCTCGCTCCTCCAAAACGCCGTCCCGCGGGATGGAGCGACTGTCACTTTTTTAAACCACACCCTTTTGTGTTCCCACCGGCTGCTGGTGCCACGCCGTGTAAAAAGCTGAACTAGAGGTTGAAGTCAGCCGTGTGTAACGCTACACCACCATCATTACTTAGGGCTTACAATATTGTTTTTCAATAGAATGTTCTCAACTCCTGTTTTCATGTAACTGACTTTGAGTCGCAGTAGAGGGGCCCAGACTTTCAGCTCCACTTCTGGGGTTAGAACCTTCTTTTTTTCAAGTCCTGTATCTATGAGGGTCCTATTTAGGGTATTATAGGTCCTATTGGTGAAGATGGTCCTATTTGGGGTACTATAGGACCTATTGGTGAAGATGGTCCTATTTACAGTACGGTACTTTAGGACCTTTAGGAGATGATAGTCTTTTCTGGGGTACTTTAGGTACTATTGGTGAAAATGGTTCTATTTGGGGTACTTTAGGACCTATTGGGGAAGATGGTCCTATTCGGGGTACTTTAGGACCTATTGGTGAAAATGGTCTTATTTAGGGTAGTTTAGGACCTATTGGTGAAGATGGTCCTATTTGGGGTACTTTAGGACCTATTGGTGAAGATGGTTCTATTTGGGGTACTATAGGGACTATTTGTAAAGGTGGTTCTATGTGGGGTACTTTAGGACCTTTAGGGTAAGATGGTCCTATTTGGTGTACTTTAGGACCTATTGGTGAAGATGGTTCTATTTGTGGTACTATAGGGACTATTGGTAAAGGTGGTTCTATGTGGGGTACTTTATCAATCAATCAATCAATGTTTATTTATATAGCCCTAAATCACAAGTGTCTCAAAGGGCTGCACAAGCCACAACGACATCCTCGGTACAGAGCCCACATACGGGCAAGGAAAAACTCACCCCAGTGGGACGTCGGTGAATGACTATGAGAAACCTTGGAGAGGACCGCATATGTGGGTAAACACCCCCCCTCTAGGGGAGACCGAAAGCAATGGATGTCGAGTGGGTCTGACATAATATTGTGAAAGTCCAGTCCACAGTGGATCCAACACATCAGCGAGAGTCCAGTCCATAGTGGGGCCAGCAGGAAACCATCCCGAGCGGAGACGGGTCAGCAGCGCAGAGATGTCCCCAACCGATGCACAGGCTAGTGGTCCATCCGGGGTCCCGACTCTGGACAGCCAGCACTTCATCCATGGCCACCGGACCTATGCAACTCCCCCTCGCAAGGGACAGGGGAGAAGAGGAGAGAAGAAAAGAAACGGCAGATCAACTGGCCTAAAAAAGGGGGGTCTATTTAAAGGCTAGATTATACAAATGAGTTTTAAGATGGGACTTAAATGCTTCTACTGAGGTAGCATCTCTAACTGTTACCGGGAGGGCATTCCAGAGTACTGGAGCCCGAATAGAAAACGCTCTATAGCCCGCAGACTTTTTTTTGGGTCTGGGAATCACTAATAAGCCGGAGTTCTTTGAACGCAGATTTCTTGCCGGGACATATGGTACAATACAATCGGCGAGATAGGCTGGAGCTAAACCGTGTAGTATTTTATACGTAAGTAGTAAAACCTTAAAGTCGCATCTTAAGTGCACAGGAAGCCAGTGCAAGTGAGCCAGTATAGGCGTAATATGATCAAACTTTCTTGTTTTTGTCAAAAGTCTTGCAGCCGCATTTTGTACCAACTGTAATCTTTTAAGCTAGACATAGGGAGACCCGAAAATAGTACGTTACAGTAATCGAGACGAGACGTATTGAACGCATGAATAATGATCTCAGCGTCGCTAGTGGACAAGATGGAACGAATTTTAGCGGTATTACGGAGATGAAAGAAGGCCGTTTTAGTAACACTCTTAATGTGTGACTCAAACGAGAGAGTTGGGTCGAAGATAATACCCAGATTCTTTACCGAGTCGCCTTGTGTAATTGTTTGGTTGTCAAATGTTAAGGTGGTATTATTAAATAGATGTTGGTGTCTAGCAGGACCGATAATCAGCATTTCCGTTTTCTTAGCGTTGAGTTGCAAAAAGTTAGCGGACATCCATTGTTTAATTTCATTAAGACACGCCTCCAGCTGACTACAATCTGGCGTGTTGGTCAGCTTTAGGGGCATGTAGAGTTGAGTGTCATCAGCATAACAGTGAAAGCTAACACCGTACTTGCGTATGATGTCACCCAGCGGCAGCATGTAAATACTAAAGAGTGCAGGGCCAAGAACCGAACCCTGGGGAACTCCGCACGTTACCTTGACATAGTCCGAGGTCACATTGTTATGGGAGACACACTGCATCCTGTCAGTAAGATAAGAGTTAAACCAAGACAAGGCTAAGTCTGACATACCAATACGTGTTTTGATACGCTCTAATAAAATATTATGATCGACGGTATCGAAAGCGGCGCTAAGATCAAGAAACAGCAACATAGATGACGCATCAGAATCCATCGTTAGCAATAGATCATTAGTCATTTTTGCGAGGGCTGTCTCCGTAGAGTGATTTGCCCTGAAACCGGATTGAAAAGGTTCACAGAGATTATTAGTCACTAAGTGTTCATTTAGCTGCTGTGCAACAATTTTTTTGAGAATTTTGGAAATAAACGGAAGGTGGGAGACCGGTCGGTAGTTTACCATGAGGCCAGGATCGAGGTTAGGTCTTTTGAGTAGAGGATGAATAACCGCTTTTTTGAATGCTAGGGGAACAGTGCCGGAGGAAAGTGATAAGTTTATAATATTTAACACTGATGGACCTAATAATACAAACAGTTCCTTGATAAGTTTCCCAGGAAGTGGGTCAAGTAAACATGTTGTTTGTTTTATCCCACTTACACGCTGTAATAATTCCTCTAATGTTATTTCATCAAAAATAGAGAGACTATTTTGGAGGGCAGTGTCCGTCGTATATACAGTCGTATTTGTGTTAATAGAACCCAGTTGTAGCTGGGATGCGTTGTCTTTAATCTCCTTTCTAATGAGTTCAATTTTCTTATTAAAGAAATTCATAAAGTCATCTGCCGAGTGGGTGGAGCTACTGGGAGGAGTCCCTTGTTGGGTTAGCGATGCTACTGTACTAAACAGAAATTTAGGATCGTTTTTGTTGAGGCGGATGAGATTTGAGTAGTATTTAGCTTTAGCTAAGGTAAGCATGCGTTTATAAGTTATTAAACTATCACTCCATGCTTGATGGAAAACCTCAAGTTTAGTCGCGCGCCATTTGCGTTCCAGTTTTCTACATGATAATTTATGAGCTCTAATTTCTTCTGTAAACCATGGGGTGTGCCTTGTAGGGGCCCTTTTTTGCTTTAGCTGTGCTATACTATCAATAATTTTGCGCAAGGCATCGTCAAAGTTGTTAGTGAGGTTATCAATAGAGCCGACATAATTTGGGAATGGTGCCATTACCGAAGGCAGTAGGTCAGCAAGAGTCATCGTTGTGGCAGCATTAATGTTGCGGCCGCTATAGTAGTTATTATTATTATTAGCTTGTTGACAATGAGTCAAAACTTCAAATTTTATAAGGTAATGATCGGACATTACTTTAGTATATGGAAGTATCATAACTTTGGAGGTGGTGACACCCCTGACAAGCACTAGATCTATTGTATTACCGTTGCGATGCGTGGGTTCATGTATTATTTGTGTAAGACCACAGCTATCAATTATGGTTTGGAGCGCCACGCACTGAGGGTCCGATGGGGTATTCATATGGATATTAAAGTCCCCCATTATGATTATATTGTCGGCGTGCGTCACTAGATCAGCAACGAACTCTGAGAATTCACTGATAAAGTCCGAATAGGGCCCAGGGGGACGGTAGATAACAGCCAGGTCGAGAGGTAGCGGTGTGACAGACCTCATAGTAAGCACCTCAAACGATTTATATTTATTATTTAGGTTAGGGGTAAGGTTGAAATTTTCATTATATATTAGTGCGACACCCCCTCCCCTTTTAAGAGGACGGGCAACATGCGCATTCGTATAGTTAGGAGGAGATGCCTCATTGAGCGCAAAAAATTCGTCTGGTTTGAGCCAGGTTTCGCTAAGACCAATGACGTTAAGATTGTTGTCTCTAATGACCTCATTAACTAATAACGCCTTGGGAGACAATGATCTTATGTTTAAAAAGCCCATATTATAGGTATTGGGCTGTTTTGACGAGTTTTTGTTAAGATTATCCGTAGTAGCAATATTAACAATGTTGCGTTTATTATGCGTAGTGCACTTTAAATAGTTTCGACCATATCTAGGAATTGATATGACGGGAATTTTCCGATTGTTTGCTTGGTGCTGCAATAGACTGGACATATAATAATTTGCCACCTCAGTAGAATGCATGTCCACCTCTGACACAGACACAACAGAAAAAACATTATGTGAATTGTGTATTATTCTAAGAGAATTGCTATGCGTACATGGATTATCCAGCCTGGCGCTGGCTAGTTCGAGTTTAACTGACTCCTCACCCGGACTAACAGACATTGTAATTGCCTGTGACCGGGCTTGCTCCAGTGTAGTCAGTCCAGTGAGACTTAAATAGTAGTCTATGTTTCTAGACAGGATGATGGCGCCTTCCTGGTTAGGGTGAAGGCCGTCTCTCATCAGCAAGCCTGGTTTGCCCCAGAAAGAGGGCCAGTTATCAATAAACATTAGTCCCTGTTGCCTACAGAAGATAGCCAGCCTCTTGTTAAGCGAGACTAATCTGCTATATCTCTCATCATTGCCTCTCGCAGGCAGGGGGCCAGAGACAATTAGTCGATGCCTGGACATCTTTCTGGCGAGATCACAAGTCCTGGCTATGTTTCTCTTTGTAATCTCTGACTGTCTCATTCTAGTGTCATTGGAGCCAACGTGTACAACTATATTCGCATAATTAGTGGTGCAATTAGCCTGTCGTACGTATTTACTAGGCCTGTTGCGAGTTAGCTCCCTAAGATTAGCTTCAATGTCAGGTGCTCTGGCCCCGGGGATACACTTTATTGTGGCTGGTTTGCTAAGCTTTATGTTTCGGGTGATGGAGTCCCTTATGACTAAGGTGTGGTGCCCGGTAGACTGGGGTGTAGGACTAGCTAAAGAGCTAAATCTATTATGCGTCTCAACCGGTACACCGTAGCTTGTAGGCCGCTTAGGACTGCTACAAGCTGGGCTAGTTAGCTCGCTACAGCTAACGCTAGCAGATGTGTCCGCAACATCTAAAGTTACGACATTACTCTGCTCTAACTGGCGGACACGGCCCTCTAGCAGAGCCAACCTCTCCGTGAGTATGGTGCAAGACGCGCAGGAAGCCATTACTCACAGTGTTTTCTGTCACCGAGTGAAGTTCCTGCTGTCCTCAGGGAAGTGGTCACGGTCTGCGGGGTAGCTTCCTACTTACCTTCTGACCGGCGCTGCCTTTCTCCGCGCTAGCTTAGCAGCTAGCTAGCTGAGGAAAGGGTGGTGGGACAGAGATCGGGTGATTTGCAAGTTAAATAGTACCACTAAATATGTTTGAGAAGTGATAAAGAAAGCTGTAGAACAATTAAAAGCACACAGATAGAGCGATACTTAGCCTTTTTCGCAACAGCGAACAGACGGCGAGCAGTCACGCACGGTGAACCGGAATTCCTATTTGGTGTACTTTAGGACCTATTGGTGAAGATGGTCTTATTTCGGGTACTTTAGGACCTATTGGTGAAGATGGACCTATTTCGGGTACTTTAGGACCTATTGGTGAAGATGGTTCTATTTGGGGTACTTTAGGACCTATTGGGGAAGATGGTCCTATTCGGGGTACTTTAGGACCTATTGGTGAAAATGGTCTTATTTAGGGTACTTTAGGACCTATTGCTGAAGATGGTTCTATTTGGGGTGCTATAGGGACTATTTGTAAAGGTGGTCCTATTTGGGGTACTATAGGTCCTATTGGTGAAGATGGTCCTATTTGGGGTACTATATGACCTATTGGTGAAGATGGTCCTATTTACAGTACGGTACTTTAGAACCTTTAGGAGATGATAGTCTTTTCTGGGGTACTTTAGGTACTATTGGTGAAGATGGTCCTATTCGGGGTACTTTAGGACCTATTGGTGAAAATGGTCTTATTTGGGGTACTTCAGGACCTATTGGTGAAGATGGTTCTATTTGGGGTACTTTAGGACCTATTGGGGAAGATGGTCCTATTCGGGGTACTTTAGGACCTATTGGTGAAAATGGTCTTATTTAGGGTACTTTAGGACCTATTGCTGAAGATGGTTTTATTTGGGGTACTATAGGGACGATTTGTTAAGATGGTCCTATTTGGGGTACTTTAGGACCTATTGGTGAAGATGGTTCTATTTGGGTACTATGGGGACTATTTGTAAAGGTGGTTCTATGTGGGGTACTTTAGGACCTTTAGGGTAAGATGGTCCTATTTGGTGTACTTTAGGACCTATTGGTGAAGATGGTTCTATTTGTGGTACTATAGCGACTATTGGTAAAGGTGGTTCTATGTGGGGTAATTTAGGACCTTTAGGGTAAGATGGTCCTATTTGGTGTACTTTAGGACCTATTGGTGAAGATGGTCTTATTTCGGGTACTTTAGGACCTATTGGTGAAGATGGTCCTATTTCGGGTACTTTAGGACCTATTGGTGAAGATGGTTCTATTTGGGGTACTTTAGGACCTATTGGGGAAGATGGTCCTATTCGGGGTACTTTAGGACCTATTGGTGAAAATGGTCTTATTTAGGGTACCTTAGGACATATTGCTGAAGATGGTTCTATTTGGGGTACTATAGGGACTATTTGTAAAGGTGGTCCTATTTGGGGTACTATAGGTCCTATTGGTGAAGATGGTCCTATTTGGGGTACTATATGACCTATTGGTGAAGATGGTCCTATTTACAGTACGGTACTTTAGAACCTTTAGGAGATGATAGTCTTTTCTGGGGTACTTTAGGTACTATTGGTGAAGATGGTCCTATTCGGGGTACTTTAGGACCTATTGGTGAAATGGTTCTATTTGGGGTACTATAGGACCTATTGGGGAAGATGGTCCTATTCGGGGTACTTTAGGACCTATTGGTGAAAATGGTTCTATTTGGGGTACTATAGGGACTATTTGTAAAGGTGGTCCTATTTGGGGTACTTTAGGACCTATTGGTGAAGATGGGTCTATTTGGGGTACTATAGGGACTATTTGTAAAGGTGGTTCTATGTGGGGTACTTTAGGACCTTTAGGGTAAGATGGTCCTATTTGGTGTACTTTAGGACCTATTGGTGAAGATGGTTCTATTTGTGGTACTTTAGGACCTATTGGTGAAGATGGTTCTATTTGGGGTACTTTAGGACCTATTGGGGAAGATGGTCCTATTCGGGGTACTTTAGGACCTATTGGTGAAAATGGTCTTATTTAGGGTACCTTAGGACCTATTGCTGAAGATGGTTCTATTTGGGGTACTATAGGGACTATTTGTAAAGGTGGTCCTATTTGGGGTACTATAGGTCCTATTGGTGAAGATGGTTCTATTTGGGGTACTTTAGGACCTATTGGGGAAGATGGTCCTATTCGGGGTACTTTAGGACCTATTGGTGAAAATGGTCTTATTTAGGGTACTTTATGACCTATTGCTGAAGATGGTTCTATTTGGGGTACTATAGGGACTATTTGTAAAGGTGGTCCTATTTGGGGTATTTTAGGACCTATTGGTGAAGATGGTTCTATTTGGGGTACTATAGGGACTATTTGTAAAGGTGGTTCTATGTGGGGTACTTTAGGACCTTTAGGGTAAGATGGTCCTATTTGGTGTACTTTAGGACCTATTGGTGAAGATGGTTCTATTTGTGGTACTATAGGGACTATTGGTAAAGGTGGTTCTATGTGGGGTACTTTAGGACCTTTAGGGTAAGATGGTCCTATTTGGTGTACTTTAGGACCTATTGTGAAGATGGTCTTATTTCGGGTACTTCAGGACCTATTGGTGAAGATGGTCCTATTTCGGGTACTTTAGGACCTATTGGTGAAGATGGTTCTATTTGGGGTATTTTAGGACCTATTGGGGAAGATGGTCCTATTCGGGGTACTTTAGGACCTATTGGTGAAAATTGTCTTATTTAGGGTACTTTAGGACCTATTGCTGAAGATGGTTCTATTTGGGGTCCTATAGGGACTATTTGTAAGGGTGGTCCTATTTGGGGTACTTTAGGACCTATTGGTGAAGATGGTTCTATTTGGGGTACTATAGGGACTATTTGTACAGGTGGTTTTATGTAGGGTACTTTAGGACCTTTAGGGTAAGATGGTCCTATTTGGTGTACTTTAGGACCTATTGGTGAAGATGGTTCTATTTGTGGTACTATAGGGACTATTGGTAAAGGTGGTTCTATGTGGAGTACTTTAGGACCTTTAGGGTAAGAAGGTCCTATTTGGTGTACTTTAGGACCTATTGGTGAAGATGGTCTTATTTCGGGTACTTTAGGACCTATTGGTGAAGATGGTCCTATTTCGGGTACTTTAAGTTAAGTTAAAGTTAAAGTATCAATGATTGTCACACTAGGTGTGGTGAAATTTGTCCTCTGCATTTGACCCATCCCCTTGATCACCCCCTGGGAGGTGAGGGGAGCAGTGGGGAGCAGTGGGCAGCAGCGTAGCCGCGCCCGGGTATCATTTTTGGTGATTTAACCCCCAATTCCAACCCTTGATGCTGAGTAGGACCTATGGGGTGAAGATGGTCTATTTGGGGTACTATAAGGCCTATTGGTGAAGGTGGTCCTATTTGGTGTACTTTAGGACCTATTGGTGAAGATGGCCCTATTTAGGGTACTATAGGGACTATTGGTAAAGTAGGTTCATTGTGGGGTACTTTAGGACCTTTAGGGTAAGATGGTCCTATTTGGGGTACTTTAGGATCTATTGGTGAAGATGGTCCTATTAGGGGTACTAAGGAACTATTGGTAAAGATGGTTCTATGTGGGGTACTTTAGGACCTTTAGGGTAAGTTGGTCCTATTTGTGGTACTTTATGACCTTTAGGGGAAGATGGTCCTATTTGGGGTACTTTAGGACCTTTAGGGTAAGATGGTTCTATTTGGGGTACTATAGGGACTATTGGTAAATATGGTTGTATGTGGGGTACTTTAGGACCTTTAGGGTATGATGGTCCTATTTGGGGTACTTTAGGACCTATTGGTGAAGATGGTCCTATGTGGGGTACTTTAGGACCTTTAGGGTACGATGGTCCTATTTGGGGTACTTTAGGATCTTTAGGAGAAAATAGTCCTATTTGGGGTACTTTAGGATATTTAAGAGAAAATAGCCCTATTTGGGCTAATTCAGGACCTTGAGGTAAAGATTGTCCAATTTGGATTTTTAGGACCTTTTGGGGTTGGCGGTCTTATTTAGGGTACTTTAGGACCTGTAGTGGATAAATGGTCCTATTTGGGGTACTTTAGGACCTGTAGTGGATAAATGGTCCTATTTGGAGTACTTTAGTCAATCAATCAATCAATGTTTACTTATATAGCCCTACTTTAGGACCTTTAGAAGGAAGTGGGTCCTATTTTTTTAGGGCATTGAGTGGAAGATGGTCCTATTTTAGATACAATAGACCCTTTAGGGAGAAAGTGGTCCTATTTTGTGGTTTTTTTATGTACTCTTAGGGGAAGATGTTCCTATTTGGGATATTGTGGTATTTTAGTCTTTCCCTTTAACAACAGCTCCAGTTTATGAACGCTCCAAACCCTCTGAGAAACTTCTCTTTCCTTTCCTTGTGAGGCATGCGGACTAGATGCCCGAGCGACCTCAATTTGCTCCTGTGGGTGTGACGGAGTCTCTAGTTCGAGCACCTCAGACCCTCTCTCCTCGCGGGGGTCCACACACCCTATGGAGGGATCTCATTTTGGCCGCTCCTGTCCACCCGTCTTGCCCTGTGGGTCTCACACTCCCGCCTTCCCTTGAACTCCCCCAGCTGGGGTTCAGACCTCACTTCCAAGTCCATAATCCGTGGTTGCGTATGTGCACCCGTGCTTATTATTGTGTGCTTTAGCTGGCGAACGCAGCTCGGAGTTAATCTGAGGTATGCAAATTTACAGAGCGCTTTGATGAACGCCCCCGCTGCTCTTTTTGATTTTTTATTCTCCCATTCTGACACTTCTACCTTATTACTGTGAATATTACTCGCAGTATTTCTCCGTGTGCGGCTGCTTATTAAACACACGCGGCTTAGAAATAAAACAGGTTCTGATTCGCCGGTGTGAGTGGCAAACAAGGTAAACAAGTGGAAATTGGATGGGAAGGTGAGACGGTGGGGGGCGGGGGGGAGGGGATGGGGGCTGATGCACGGCAGACATTTGTGTCCAAATGGAAAAATAGAAGACAGCAAGAGGGAGCAGACTCTCTGCTTTTGGGAGGTTTCTGTGCAGCCGAGCGTTTATTTGAGATTCCATTTGGAATCACTTTAAACCCCACTTGGTCCAAACTTGTGATTGTGCGCCGCGTCGGGTCAGAACTTTCTGCTCCGGCGCCAACACACACACAAGAACAACAACAACAACAACGGCGACAGGTAACGTTAACGAGTGCACGCATGCTTGTAGGCGAGAGCAAGTGGAGGATATTCGTCGAATTACAAAGAGGAATCATCGAAAACTTGGCCGAGCAATTTGAGCATAGCACTGCTCGTCTGCAGCAGGATGAAGCTATTGCGAGCTAACAATGTTGAAACAGTACCTAAATATTGACTGAAACACCTTCCATAATCAACCAGTAGCTCACGGTCAACCCAATGGGCACCCCAGGTCTAGGTACACTTATTAATGAGGAATAAATTATATCTATCTGCGTTTAATCAACTATGGACAATGTGATTAATTGCGATTGAATATTTGACAGTTTGACGGCCTTAATTTTTTGTCTAATTTATTGTATTTTCAGTGTAATTTATTGTATTTTCCAGTGTAATTTGCTGTATTATAGAGCAATTTACTGTATTTTTAGTGTAATTAATTGTATTTTTAGTGTAATTATATTTTTGAGTGTAATTTATAGTATTTTTACTGTAATTTATTATATATTTTTAAAGTGTCATTATAGTATTTTAAGAGTGTAATTTCTTACACTTTTTTGAGTGTAATTTATTGTATTTTTAGTGTAAGTTAGTATATATGTTTGAGTGTAATTTATAGTATTTTTAGTGTAGTCTATTATATATTTTTATAGTGTAATTTATAGTATTTATAGTGTAATTTATTATATATTTTTAGTGTAATTAATGGAATTTTTAGTGTAATTAATTGTATTTTTAGTGTTATAATATATTTTTGAGTGTAATTTATAGTATTTTTAGTGTAGTTTATTATATATTTTTAGTGTAATTTATATAATTTTTTGTGTAATAAATTGTGTTTTTAGTGTTATAATATATTTTTGAGTGTTATTTATAGTATTTTTAGTGTAATTTAAAATATATTTTGAGTTTAATTTATAGCATTTTTAGGGTAATTTATTGGACTTTTTTGAGTGTAATTTATAGTATTTTTAGTGTAATTTATTATATATTTTTAGTGTAATTTATATAATTTTTTGTGTAATAAATTGTATTTTTAGTGTAATTAATATTTTTGAGTGTAATTTATAGTATTTTTAGTGTAATGTATTATATATCTTTACAGTGTAATTTATAGTATTTTTAGTGTAATTTATTGTACTTATTTGAGTGTAATTTATAGTATTTTTAGTGTAATTTATTAAATATTTTTAGTGTAATTTATAGAATTTTTAATGTAATAAATTGTATTTTTAGTGTTATAATATATTTTTGAGTGTAATTTATTGTATTTTTTGTGTAATTTATTATACTATTTGAGTGTAATTTATAGTATTTTTAGTGTAATGTGTTATATATTTTTAGAGTGTAATTTATAGTATTTTTTAGTGTAATTTATTGGATTTTTTTGAGTGTAATTTATAGTATTTTTAGTGTAATTTATTAAATATTTTTAGTGTAATTTATAGAATTTTGAGTGAAATAAATTGTATTTTTAGTGTAATAATTTTTTTTGAGTGTAATTTATTGTATTTTTTGTGTAATTTATTATACTATTTGAGTGTAATTTTTGTATTTTTAGTGTAATGTGTTATATATTTTTAGAGTGTAATTTATAGTATTTTTAGTGTAATTTATTGGACTTTTTTGAGTGTAATTTATAGTATTTTTACTGTAATTTATTATATATTTTTAGTGTAATTTATTGAATTTTTTGTGTAGTAAATTGTATTTTTAGTGTTATAATATATTTTTGAGTGTAATTTATAGTATTTTTTGTGTAATTTATTATACTATTTGAGTGTAATTTATAGTATTTTTAGTGTAATGTGTTATATATTTTTAGAGTGTAATTTATAGTATTTTTAGTGTAATTTATTGTACTTTTTCGAGTGTAATTTATAGTATTTTTAGTGTAATTTATTATATATTTTTAGTGTAATTTATAGAATTTTTAGTGTAATAAATTGTATTGTTAGTGTTGTAATATATTTTTGAGTGTAATTTATTATACTTTTTGAGTGTAATTTATAGTATTTTTAGTGTAATGTATTATATATTTTTAGAGTCAAATTTATAGTATTTTGTGTAATTTATTATATATTTTTCGTGTAATTTATAGTATTTTTTGGTGTAAGTTATAATATATTTTTTAAAGTGTAATTTATAATATTTTTTGTGTAATTTTTTGTACTTTCCGTATCATTTTTCTTGTGCTGTGCTGGAAAAATGTCCAGCTATGAAACCCCTTCTGTTGTGTGTGTTCTTTTAGCTAATGCCAGCCAACAATGTTAAAATAATATCCAAACGGCTCAAAAGTACCCATTAGAATATTAAAAAAAAGCTGCTTTTGGTGTATTTGACCAAGAAGCAGCTGGAAAGCGATATCAGACAAGTCCACTACAGTTTTTATACAATATTGCTTACCTAAAAAGTATTTTTGTCTTTTTAAAACCGCATGTTACATGTTAAAATTGTGCTGTGATTGATTTTAATGCAAGATGTTGATGTGAGATACAAGTGTTTTGAGTTAAGAGCTCCGTCACAGAACCAATTACGCTTGTAACTTTTCACAGCTTGCTTTGGCGCAATAACCCATAATCAACTTCTGTGCGTTAAAAAAAAAAAAGGTAAAAATGACGAGGCAACGTAATAATAATGTAAAGCACTCACCTCTGCCAGCAGACTGAAATCCATTTTGCTCTGTTATGATTGGAGTCTCATTAGATCCAACATGGACACTTACGGAGTTACAGACGAGGCAAGTGAGTCGTGGCTTTGAGGAAGTGGATGTTTCTAGCTGTGCCGTCTCCCACGATCAGAGTAGTGGGGGAGAAGAATAGACACTTTCAGTGGAAGTAGATTTTGACAGTATGATTATAGTCTGTTTCACAATGATTATGTAGCCGTTCATTTCGCAACAGAAAATGTACAAACATTCCTTAGAGATTTTAATTTGTTATTTGTTATTGTCAGAAATAACTGTCATGATAAGAACAGTACAAGAATTAAGACAAATAATTATTAATAATCAGTACTTTAACTTGAATATGTCATTTCAGTGGGAATTCATATGGCCCCAATCGTCACGGTTTACCTGACACATGAAATGTGACGAATCGGTAGTACTGGGTTTTTTTTTGGTAACACTTTAGTATGGGGAACACATATTCACTAGAGATGTCCGATAATATCGGACTGCCGATATTATCGGCCGATAAATGCTTTAATGATTGTTAAATTCCGATTATATCAGAAATTATCGGTATCGGTTTCAAAAAGTACAATTTATGACTTTTTAAAACGCAGCTGGACGGAGTGGTACACGGAAGTAGGGAGAAGTACAGAGTAGTTGCGTCTCCCAGTCATACTTGCCAACTCTCCCGATTTTCCCGGGAGACTCCCGAATTTCAGTGCCCCTCCCGAAAAATCTCCCGGGGCAACCATTTTCCCGAATTTCTCCCGAATTTCTCCCGATTTCCACCCAGACAACAATATTGGGGGCGTGCCTTAAAGGTACTGCCTTTGCGTGCCGGCCCAATCACATAATATCTACGGCTTTTCACACATAATATATCGGCCTGCCGATATTATCGGCTGATAAATGCTTTAAAATGTAATATCGGAAATTATCGGTATCGTTTTTTTAATTTATTAAATCAACATAAAAAACACAAGATACACTTACAATTAGTGCACCATCCCAAAAAACCTCCCTCCCCCATTCACACTCATTCACACAAAAGGGTTGTTTCTTTCTGTTATTAATATTCTGGTTCCTACATTATATATCAATATATATCAATACAGTCTGCAAGGGATACAGTCCGTAAGCACACATGATTGTGCGTGCTGCTGGTCCACTAATAGTACTAACCTTTAACAGTTAATTTGACTCATTTTCATTAATTACTAGTTTCTATGTAACTGTTTTTATATTGTTTTAATTTCTTTTTTATTCAAGAAAATGTTTTTAATTTATTTATCGTATTTTATTTTATAATTTTTTTTTAAAAAGGACCTTATCTTCACCATACCTGGTTGTCCAAATTAGGGATAATAATGTGTTAATTCCACGACTGTATATATCAGTATCAGTAATTAAGAGTTGGACAATATCGGAATATCGGATATCAGCAAAAAAGCCATCCCTATCCTTAAATACCAGACTATAAAAATGGGACCCATTGCCTCCCTGCTTGGTACTCAGCATCAAGGGTTGGAATTGGGGGTTGAATCACCAAAATGATTCCCGGGCGCGGCACAGCTGCTGCCCACTGCTCCCCTCACCTCCCAGGAGATGAACACGGGGATGGGTCCAATGCAGAGGACAAATTTCACCACAGCGTGTGACAATCATTGGTATAAAATATCTGTTTGTCAGCTGTACTCAGTTGTAATACACATTTCCACCACTTGTGGCAGTAATGACAATATCAAACAAACAGAAGAAGTCTCGGCTTAAGTCTTCGAGAAGTTTTTTTAAGCGCCAAAAATGATGACTAAAGCGTTGAAGCTATATTTTAATTTGAACTTAAATTGTGTTGAAAGTTTATTGAAGAAACATACACATTAACAGTGTCGGCGCTAGGAACTTTCAAAATGGGGTCCCGGGGACCCCATCAAGTCGTAAAAATGGGGTCCCACAGTACATTTTTGGGGTCCCACTTTTTTGTAAGCGTTTTGAAAACAAATGATGAATGTATGCATTATCCTGTTAGGATAGGATAGGTCTTTATTGTCATTGCAATAGGTAAAACGAAACTACAGAACAGGAACGTGTAAAAGGCGCCCCGTAAAAGGTGGGAAAAAGGTAAAACGCTGGGGAAGAAGATGAGTAAAAAAAATACAATCTAGACTGGGCTCCTAAGGGGGCCTAGTCTGGAGTGGGAAAAAACCTCCATGCCATGCACACATAAACATGTTACATTTAATCACGACTACTCGCAACAAATGCGGGGGAGTTGGGGCCCTGGAGGTCGACTGCTGCCAGCCGTCCATCACCCCGAACAGGAATCAAGCGGTGGTGAAGGCATGGGGTGGGGGAGGGGAGGTGTATATGCCCATTGTCTTGGGTGTGTTGATGTAGTGTTCATGTTCATAGGCCTGGGGCCGTTCTGCATGCAAGCAAAAGTTTGACTCCAGGTGTCGTTGAGGAGGGAGGGAGGTCAAAAGCGTCCATCATTGAGGTGTCCTCAGGGATGTTTTCAGAACAGTTGTTGGAGCGTCAAGGCCATTCGAGGGAGTCAAATCGTAGATTAGGATTTTTGTTTTTCCGCGAGCAGACATTACAATGGCTTGTCTGTTCTATTCGTCCATGCTGGCCCTCATATCCAATTTTTCCCTTACCAGCTGTTGTATCTCACATTCTATATCGTGTTCTGGAAAAAGGTTGTCCTAAACGTTGCTTAATTCATTAACAGAAATAATACAAAAGAAAACAATGTATTCAGTTATACACATTCATTCACTTTCTTCTTTCCTTCATGGATCTAAACTCTACCCCTGCCAGTATTTTTTTCTATCATTTTATTGTAATATTTTCAGAATGTGTTTGTTCTATTTTTAGCCAAAGAAGGACTAAGAAAACAATCTGAAGTCGTCTTCATTTTTCAGTTTTAATGCCATGATTTTTCTAGTCCGGCCCGCGTGTGCACAGATTTTCCTCCATGCGGCCCCTGAGCTAAAATGAGTTTGACACACCTGCTCTAAATAAATATTAATTAATTAATTAATATTATCAATGTTACCTTTTGTACTGTTTATATTGTGCAAATAAATAAATAAAAATGATATTAATAATAGAACATTTGGGTGGAGGGGGAAGAGCCGCAGCCAGGCTTTACTGTACCCCCTGTGTTTGGGCCTTTGCTTGCCTAATAGAATTGCTATTGCGACATCCAGTGGACACATCTAGAACAGCAGCTCATTTTTATACTGGATAAAATAGTTTGAACCCCCTTTTGTTGGAGCCTTCAGCCGCAACTTTCTTCTGGCATTGACTTCCTGGTCATTTTTAAGTACTGGAAATGTTCCCACCCTGCCGACTTCAGCTTTGTTTAAAAAAAAAAGTGGGAACATTTTAGCTAATAGGTGCATAAAAGTGTTTTTGTTGGGTGCAGGTTGTGTTGAAAACAAAGTAGCAGCATTATAGCGAGTGAGCAGGACTGAAACACACGGCCTAGTGGAGCCTTTGCAATTAAATAACGGTGAGGTTTTTAATCAGGGTTGATAGTAAAACCGCTGAGTCGTCACATCCCTCGCTGGGAAGTGTTCCTCTCACACCAGGCTGGGCAGCAGCAGGACAGGAGAGAATGACATCGCCGCTTTGGAGTACCTTTTATTTCTTTCTTTTTTCCTTCTACTGAGGCGTTCAAGGTCCTCCTGTAATTCTTAAGTGTGTATCACGGGGAGGACAGCAGATAAACCAGCTTCCTATCGAGTCAATCCCAATCCCCCAATCCCTTTAGGGGAAGGTGGTCCTATTTGGGGTACTTTAGGACCTTTAGGGGAAGGTGGTCCTATTTGGGGTACTTAAGGACCTTTAGGGGAAGGTGGTCCTATTTGGGGTACTTTTGGACCTTTAGGGGATGATGGTCCTATTTGGGGTACTTTAGGACCTTTTGGGGAAGGTGGTCCTATTTGGGGTACTTTAGGACCTTTAGGGGAAGATGGTCCTATTTGGGGTACTTAAGGACCTTTTGGGGAAGGTGGTCCTATTTGGGGTACTTTAGGGCCTTTAAGAGGAGATGGTCCTATTTGGGGTACTTTAGGACCTTTAAGGGGAGATGGTCCTATTTGGGATACTTTAGGACCTTTAGGGGGAAGGTGGTCCTATTTGGGGTACTTTAGGACCTTTAAGGGAAGATGGTCCTATTTGGGGTACTTAAGGACCTTTAGGGGATGATGGTCCTATTTGGGGTACTTTAGGACCTTTTGGGGAAGGTGGTCCTATTTGGGGTACTTTAGGGCCTTTAAGAGGAGATGGTCCTATTTGGGGTACTTTAGGACCTTTAAGGGGAGATGGTCCTATTTGGGATACTTTAGGACCTTTAGGGGGAAGGTGGTCCTATTTGGGGTACTTTAGGACCTTTAAGGGAAGATGGTCCTATTTGGGGTACTTAAGGACCTTTAGGGGAAGATGGTCCTATTTGGGGTACTTTAGGGCCTTTAAGAGGAGATGGTCCTATTTTGGGTACTTTAGGACCTTTGGGGAAGGTGGTCCTATTTGGGGTACTTTAGGACCTTTAGGGGAAGATGGTCCTATTTGGGCTACTTAAGGACCTTTTGGGGAAGGTGGTCCTATTTGAGGTACTTTAGGACCTTTAGGGGAAGATGGTCCTATTTGGGGTACTTTAGGATCTTTAGGGGAAGATGGTCCTATTTGGGGTACTTTAGGACCTATTGGTGAAGACGGTCCTATTTGGGGTACTTTAGGACCTATTGTTGAAAATGGTCCTATTTGGGGTACTTTAGGACCTTTAGGAGTAGATGGTCCTATTTGGGGTACTTTTGGACCTCTATAGGAAGATTGTCCTATTTGGGGTACTATAGGAACTATTGGTAAAGATGGTGCTATGTGGGGTACTTTTGGACCTTTATGGGAAGATGGCCCTACTTGGGTACTTTAGGACCCTTAAGGGAAGATGGTCTATTTGGGGTACTTTAGGACCTTTAGGGGAAGATGGTTCTATTTGGGGTACTTTAGGACCTATTGGTGAAGACGGTTCTATTTGGGGTACTTTTGGACCTCTATAGGAAGATGGTCCTATTTGGGGTACTTTAGGACCTTTAGGGGATGATGGTCCTATTTGGGGTACTTTTGGACCTCTATAGGAAGATGGTCCTATTTGGGGTACTTTACGACCTTTAGGGGATGATGGTCCTATTTGGGGTACTTTTGGACCTTTAGGGGAAGATGGTCCTATTTGGGGTACTTTAGGACCTGTAGAAGAAGATGGTCCTATTTCAGGTACTTTAGGACCTTTAGGGGAAGATGGTTCTATTTGGGGTACTTTAGGACCTATTGGTGAAGACGGTTCTATTTGGGGTACTATAGGAACTATTGGTAAAGATGGTTCTATGTGGGGTACTTGTGGACCTTTATGGGAAGATGGTCCTACTTGGGTACTTTAGGACCCTTAAGGGAAGATGGTCTATTTGGGGTACTTTAGGACCTATTGGTGAAGACGGTCCTATTTGGGGTACTAGAGGAACTATTGGTAAAGATGGTTCTATGTGAGGTACTTTTGGACCTTTAGGGTAAGATGGTCCTATTTGCAGTACTTTAGGACCTTTAGGGGTAGACGGTCCTATTTGGGGTACTTTAGTACCTTTATGGGAAGATGGTCCTATTTGGGGTACTTTTGGACCTTTAGGGGTAGACGGTCCTATTTGGGGTACTTTAGGACCTTTATGGGAAGATGGTCCTATTTGGGGTACTTTTGGACGTTTAGGGGAAGACGGTCCTATTTGGGGTACTATAAGAACTATTGGTAAAGATGGTTCTTTGTATCATTGTTTTCCGTTTAAATTTACATCTAACACAATTTCCCAACTCATATGGAAACGGGGTTTGTACATATCCTATTTGCTGATGCTGTTCTGTTGTTGCTGTTGTTATTGTTGTGTTTTGTTGTTGTTGTTGTTGTTGTCTCTCTGTCTCATCCCCCTCTTGTCCCTGCAATTTCCCCCTCTGTCTTCTTTATTTTTCTTCTTTCTATCCCCTCCCGCTCCGTTCCGGCTACGCCAAACATGAACATAAATCCATTTAATAAAGACAAATACAAAAAAGGCAACAAGAAAAGTAGCCAACACTTCTCTTTTTTTTTTTAAGTAAATCCGCAGATATGATCAACAATATTATTTGCCTGAGTAGCTGGACAGGACATGTTTAGAAAAAAAAAATAAAGAAAAGAAAAAGTGTGTCCTTGGGGCCATTTTTAGCTCTAATTGAGTCATGCTAATTGCAATGTACAATTAAATATTACACGCATTAAATTTGTCAGATATAACTCAAAACTATGATGGTTTTTTTTTAGATATTGTAGCTTAGCATAAAACACCATGCATTGTTCTTAGAGTTTGTGTGTGCGGCCATCTGGTTCGAATCAGCTCGGTCCTCAGGCCCGAGTGTGCACAAACGCGTGTGTTTGTGTGCGACGGTCGAGGTCGCTGACAAACTGACCGGTACTTCCTCCCTCTGTCTCTGTCTGTGGCCCGGCGAGATAATGGCGTCGCCTCCGGATTGGACGCCCGCTCTCGTCCCCGGAGAAGGCGATAAGGCCGCCTCGCATATGACACTGTGTGCGGAGGATTCCTCGTGGAGGGATGATAGGATACGACACCGCGAAGTGAGGAAATAAAATGTTATTTGAAGACATAAAGTCGTTAGTTTATGCACTGCAACATGGTCACGGAACATAAAAAGTTATTTGCATACAAAGACAATTGTCACCGCCTGCTGCTTGATTACTGTCAGAGACATTCATGGTAAACAACATAAATCAGCCAAGCATTCAAGAGAACAAAACACGTGTACAACAGCCTTCTAAATTAGTTTTTTTTTTAACAAAGAGTCCTCTAAACATGCCATGTCGTCACCTTTACACCAGGACCATCCTCCAAGGCCATCACCCGGCCACTACAACACATCCACAGCATGGCAATACCTTGGCACATCATGGCTAATTCCTCGAAGTTAGAACTGGGATTTTATGTGCTTAGACTTATAGCCGTGTTGTTAGCGTTCTGTGTTGTTAAAATACAAAACCCAAAATGCCAGTGAAGTTGGCACGTTGTGTAAATTGTAAATAAAAACAAAATAGTCGCACTGGAGTATAAGTCGCATTTTTGGGGGAAATTTATTTGATAAAACCCAACACCAAGAATAGACGTTTGAAAGGCAATTTAAAATAAATAAAGAATAGTGAACAACAGGCTGAATAAGTGTACGTTATATGAGGCATAAATAAGCAACTGAGAACGTGCCTGGTATGTTAACGTAACATATTATGGTAAGAGTCATTCAAATAACTATAACATATAGAACATGCTATACGTTTACCAAACAATTTGTCACTCCTAATCGCTAAATCCCATGAAATCTTATACGTCTAGTCTCTTACGTGAATGAGCTAAATAATATTATTTGAGATTTTACGCTAATGTGTTAATAATTTCACACATAAGTCGCTCCTGAGTATAAGTCCCAAACTATGAAAAAAACTGTGCCTTATAGTCCGAAAAATATGGTACACTCAAGCATATATTCACGTTTCATCAAACATAAATTAACGTTGTTCCCCTCGGGGAAACTGGGTAACACACGGCACACTGACAAAGCTTAACCTATTGTTACTATAACAATCTACAAGGTTAATACAGTTCGCTTCTCTTTCTTCCCCTCCATTTATCTGCTTTCTTTTGTATTTCAAGTTATCATGACACATATATGTATTGTTGCATTTGAAACAATTGTATTGTTGATAACAGAGGTAACTATTGTTATTATTCATTATTGATAGTGCTATTTATATTGGTATTTTACTGCTCCATTTGTAGGGTAATAATGTTCATTGTCATTTCTGTGTTATTAATATTTACTTCACTAATTGCTTCTTTGCTATCACTTTTACTATCATATTTGTACAAACCCCGTTTCCATATGAGTTGGGAAATTGTGTTAGATGTAAATATAAACGGAATACAATGCTTTGCAAATCATATTCAATTGAATGCACTACAAAGACAAGATATTTGATGTTCAAACTCATAAACTTCATTTTTTTTTGCAAATAATGAGTTGTTTTTTTTAACAAAGAGTCCTCTAAACATGCCATGTCGTCACCTTTACACCAGGACCATCCTCCAAGGCCATCACCCGGCCACTACAACACATCCACAGCATGGCAATACCTTGGCACATCATGGCTAATTCCTGTTGTGTAAATTGTAAATAAAAACAAAATACAAGGATTTGCAAATCTTTTTTAACTTATATACAATTGAAAAGACTGCAAAAGCCAGCATCTGTGATGGTATGGGGGTGTATTAGTGCCCAAGACGTGGGTAACTTACACATCTGCGAAGGCGCCATTAATGCTGAAAGGTACATACAGGTTTTGGATCGACATATGTCTTTTTCATGGACGCCCCTGCTTATTTCAGCAAGACAATGCCAAGCCACGTGTTTAAACAGCGTGGCTTCATAGTAAAAGAGTGCGGGTACTAGACTGGCCTGCCTGTAGTCCAGACCTGTCTCCCATTGAAAATGTGTGGCGCATTATGAAGCCTAAAACACCACAACGGAGACCCCCGGACTGTTGAACAACTTAAGCTGTACATCAAGCAAGAATGGGAAAGAATTCCACCTGAAAAGCTTAAAAAATGTGTCTCCTCAGTTCCCAAACGTTTACTGAGTGTTGTTAAAAGGAAAGGCCAGGTAACACAGTGGTAAAAATGCCATTGTGACAGCTTTTTTGCGATTCATTTCTAAGTTAATTATTATTTGTTCTCAGTTTGAACATTAAATATCTTGTCATTGCAGTCTATTTGTGGAAGCTCATCTTGTATTTGACATTGTTTATAGGGTTAGGCGCAATAAGTGTTCAACTTCAGCCCAAACCCTTTCGGTCTGCAACATTTTCAATTTATGAATGTACAACTGTTTGTTTATTTTGTTGACCACTGACCGAAGAAACAATAAACTAAACTAAACTATTCAGTTGAATATAAGTTGAAAATCATTGTATTCTGTTTTTATTTACGAATTGCACAACGTGCCAACTTCACCGGTTTTGGGTTTTCTATGTCCTTTTGAAACATACAGCAGCTGGCGGCGTTCATTTTGTATCATTTTTGAGCAAGTTGCAAGCAGTAACGATGTTCAATGTGATTGATATCATTAGGGGTGTAACAGTACACAAAAAAGTTTGGTTCGGTACGTACCTCGGTTTAGAGGTCACGGTTCGGTCCATTTTTGGTACAGTAAGAAAACAACAATATATACATTTTTGGGTTATTTATTTACCAAATTTGCAAAATCTTCCACCAAAAATATTTTTCTTAGTGGAATATTTGATGTGAAGTAATCGGAACTAGGGATGTCCAATAATGGCTTTTTGCCGATATCCGACATTCCGATATTGTCCAACTCTTTAATTACTGATACCGATATCAACCGATATATACAGTCGTGGAATTAACACATTATTATGCCTAATTTGGACAACCAGGTATGGTGGAGATAAGGTACTTTTAAAAAAAAAAATCATAAAATAAAATAAGATAAATAAATTAAAAACATTTTCTTGAATAAAAAAAAAAAGTAAAACAATATAAAAACAGTTACATAGAAACTAGTAATTAATGAAAATGAGTCAAATTAACTGTTAAAGGTTAGTACTATTAGTGGACCAGCAGCACGCACAATCATGTGTGCTTACGGACTGTATCCCTTGCAGACTGTATTGATATATATTGATATATAATGTAGGAACCAGAATATTAATAACAGAAAGAAACAACCCTTTTGTGTGAATGAGTGTAAATGGGGGAGGGAGGTTTTTTGGGTTGGTGCACTAATTGTAAGTGTATCTTGTGTTTTTTATGTTGATTTAATTTTAAAAAAATAAAAAATAAAAAACCCGATACCGATAATAAAAAAACGGATACCGATAATTTCCGTTATTACATTTTAAAGCATTTATCGGACATCTGTAATCGGAACCTTGGATAGGTCAATAATTCATAATAACATTGATTTTGATTCAATATTATGTTTTGAGCAATGACAGTTTGAAAGAAAAAAAACAGCTTTGTTTTATTAGTCAACATTGCAACTTTTTCTAATTTACATTTAACCTTTAAGCTTTTTTATTTCACTTTTGTAATGTTTTTGTTTATTTTAACAGTATTTTTAGAATGTGCCGTGGGCCTTTAAAACATTAGCTGTGGGCCGCAAATGGCCTCCGGGGCACACTTTTGACACCCCTGCTATAGATAATAAAAAATTAAATCTGATAAATCTATGGATAAAAAGCAGAGCCTGGCGACGCATGCGCGTTTATCATAACTCTCTCGCTCTCTCTGTCTCTGCCCCTCCCTCACCAATGCTGCTGCGCACCTTGACAATTTGTTTTGTTTTCAACCCCTTCTTAACCCTGAACATACATTGTTAATACATGCAACCCTAACTCAAAATGCCGGACATTTGAGGCATTTAAGAAACTCCGCCCTGACAGCTCCGCAAAAGAGGACATGTCCGGTGAAAAGAGGACGTATGATCAGTCTATCGTGCATTATGCTACTTAATATGTTCGTGTGGAAACTCGTTCGGTACACCTCCGAACCGAACCGAAACCCCCGTACCGAAACGGTTCAATACAAATACACGTACCGTTACACTTGTAGATACCATGAATAGCAGTGAGGTTGTGTGACGTATTAAGCGCCAAGTGTTTCGATGCGACCGCGTTAACAAACATATCTCGGGATTAAAAGCTCCCGCGTGGTGTGACCATAATGAGGCTGGAGCGGTTTATAGTATCACACTGCAAAAAGTCAGTGTTCAAAAACAAGAGAAAAACAAACAAAAATTTGAAGTATTTTATTTGAACTAAGCAAAATGATCTGACAATAGAACAAGAAAATGTGGCTTGTCAAGACTTTCCAAAACAAGTAAAATTAGCTAACCTCAATGAACCCAAAAATACCTTCAAATAAGTATATTCTCACTAATAACAAGTGCACTTTTCTTGGTAGAGAAAAAAAATGAGACCTTTTTGCTCAATATTTTGAAAAATATTCTTAAATGAAGTAAATGCTAGTGCCATTATCTTGACATAATGACATGCACTCAGCATTACATTTCTTGGAACCAGCAAACTTATACTAAAAACTAGTTTATTGTTCTTAATGGAAAGGCAACAAGGCAAGCGCTTGTTACTCTCGGGGTCTACTAGCCGCTCAGGCAAATCATATGGTTTAAAAATGCATTTTTCCATAGATAACATGACATCATCGCGCCAAGTGCGTGCTCTTTCAGTCAATTAGTGTGCAAGTATACAGCCCGGACCCAGGCCAAATTTTTTTTTATTGTAATTTTGAAGAATTTATCTGAATGTGCATGAACTATTTCTGTCCAAAATAGTTTGAAATGTCACATGTGAAATGTTTAAATATTAACTGTCAGTTTACTGTACTGTGCCAACTGTACTACTATATGAGTACGTGTTTTCTATTGTTTCATTGAAAATAAAACAGCAAAGTCCATTTGACAAAATTGTGTCAAAGTCATGATTTTTTTTTTTATGCTTGAAATAAGAAATGATTACTTTAAAAAAGCAGTTTTATACTTGTGAGTGTTGATGACACAGCTGTGCAACAGTTGATATTCTAGTTTCAAGCATGTTTTACTCAATATAGGTCATCAAATCTCAGCAACAAGCTGTAATATCTTACTGAGATCATTTAGGACCAAAACACTTAAAACAAGAAACACACTCTAACATAAAATCTGCTTAGTGAGAAGAATGATCTTATCAGACAGAAAATAAGCAAATGTCACCCTTATTTGAGATATTTAATCTTACTTAGATTGCAGTTTTTGCAGTGTACAATTGAGCCGCGGTTGTTGTCGTGTCGCTGCTTTGAGCACATTTAAAGGCCTACTGAAATGACATTTTCTTAATTAAACGGGGATAGCAGATCCATTCTATGTGTCATACTTGATCATTTCGCGATATTGCCATATTTTTGCTGAAAGGATTTAGTAGAGAACATTTTATTTTGGTCCCTGATAAAAAAAAAAGCCTTGCCTGTACCGGAAGTAGCGTGACGTCGCAGGTTGAAAGGCTCCTCACATTTCCCCATTCTTTACACCAGCAGCGAGAGCGATTCGGACCGAGAAAGCGACGATTACCCCATTAATTTGAGCCAGGATGAAAGATTCGTGGATGAGGAACGTGAGAGTGACGGACTAGAGTGCAGTGCAGGACGTATCTTTTTTCGCTCTGACCGTAACTTAGTGTGGAATCCAATGAGGAGCCCTTGTACCTTTCTCCTTTTTCTATTGTGGATCACGGATTTATATTTTAAACCACCTCGGATACTATATCCTCTTGAAAATGAGAGTCGATGAGCGAAATGGACATTCACAGTGACTTTTATCTCCATGACAATACATCGGTGAAGCACTTTAGCTACGGAGCTAATGTGATAGCATCGGGCTTAAATGCAGATAGAAACAGAAGAAATAAGCCCCTGACTGGAAGGATAGACAGCAGATCAACAATACTGCTATCAGGAGACACCGAACCAAACACTGGACCTGTAACCACACGGTTAATGCCTGTCGAAACCTAGCAATGCTGTTGCTAGCAACGCCATTGAAGCTAACTTAGCTACGGGACCTCGTCAGAGCTATGCTAAAAACATTAGCGCTCCACCTACACCAGCTCTCATCTGCTCATCAACACCCGTGCTCACCTGCGTTCCAGCGATCGACGGCGCGACGAAGGACTTCCCCCGATCATCGATGCGGTCGGCGGCTAGCATCGGATAGCGCGTCTGCTATCCAACTCAAAGTCCTCCTGGTTGTGTTGCTGCAGCCAGCCGCTAATACACCGATCCCACCTACAGCTTTCTTCTTTGCGGTCTTCATTGTTCATTAAACAAATTGCAAAAGATTCACCAACACAGATGTCCAGAATACTGTGGAATTATGGGATGAGAACAGAGCTTTTTTGTATTGGATTCAATGGGTCCGAATACTTCCGTATCAACCGTTGACGTCATCATACATAGACGTTTTCAACCGGAAGTGTGGCGGGAAATTTAAAATTGCACTTTATAAGTTAACCCGGCCGTATTGGCATGTGTTGCAATGTTAAGATTTCATCATTGATATATAAACTATCAGACTGCGTGGTCAGTAGTAGTGGCTTTCAGCAGGCCTTTAAGCAACGTATTTGATGTTTGTGCAGCATGTTGGGGGGGGCCCCCGCCGGGTTGCCAGACATCAGGAGCCCTCGCAGAGAGGTAAAACAAATAGAGAGCAGCTCGGCGGGAACGCAGCTGCTTGTCAGCGTGACGTGACGATCAGGCCCGGAACCAGAAAATGAGGCTATCGATCCTCCGTGTCGGACGCGCCGTGTGTTTTGGTGACGTGGCGCGTCGATGAAAGCTGATAAAAAAAAATTAAAAATCCCGCTGTAACCTCGGATCCATAGAACTGCCAGCTGAGGCGGACGCTGTTCTCTTGTCCTCGTTGGACTGCACACAACCCGGTCTTCTTCTAGTCCATTCTATTCTATTCTATTTCTGTTTGCACCCTGGCTTTCTAAGTGTCATTTCCTGCCCGCCACACACACACACACACACACACACACGTGTTACAGGACGCTCATACGTCTCCCCGTCTCCTTTCTTACATTCTGATCAATACGAACAGAACATTTGAAGGCCATTAGCCGCCTGAGCTTGTTGGTCAAGATGGAGGAAGTGAAGCGCGTCCTTGCGGAGGAAGAACGTGCTGTTCTAAAACCGGCGTGAAGAAGAGGCCATTCATGGAGGAGTGGATCAATAATCATTGCGCAACTTTCAGAATATTTGTTTATGGCAGGGTTTCCTTAACCATAGGGCCTCTTTAAGGGGCCGCCAAAAAATATCTGTTTGTCAGCTGTACGCAGTTGTAATACACTCGTCCACCACTTGTGGCAGTAATGACAATATCAAACAGACAGAAGAAGACTAGGTTTTAGTCTAACGCAGGGGTGTCCAAACTTTTTCCGCTGAGGGCCGCACACTAAAAAATCAAAGCAAGCGGGGGCCATTTTTATCATTTTTATTTTAAAAACCAATACAATAAATGTATAAAAAAAATATACATTTAGGCCTCCACTCAGGCTTGATTGAACCCAAAGAGTTTTGGTCAAAAAAATATAAAAAATGTGTCATTATTTATTATTATTATTCAAAGTTTAAATCTCTAGATCAACATTAGGTCTATCTGTCAAAAAAAAACACGTTTTTAAACATTTACACTACACTACCGAGATGTTCGATAATGGCTTTTTTGCCGATATCCGATATTCCGATATTGTCCAACTCTTAATTACCGATACCGATATATACAGTTGTGGAATTAACACATTACTTTGCCTAATTTTGTTGTGATGCCCCGCTGGATGCATTAAACAATGTAACAAGGTTTTCCAAAATAAATCAACTCAAGTTATGGAAAAAAGTGCCAACATGGCACTGCCATATTTATTATTGAAGTCACAAAGTGCATTCTTTTTTTTAACATGCCTCAAAACAGCAGCTTGGAATTTGGGACATGCTCTCCCTGAGTGTGCATGAAGAGGTTGAGGTGGGCGGAGTTCGGGGGGGGGGGGGGTCTAGGGGGTAGCGGGGGTGTATATTGTAGCGTCCCGGTAGAGTTAGTGCTGCAAGGGGTTCTGGGTATTTGTTCTGTTGTGTTTATGTTGTGTTACGGTGCGGATGTTCTCCCGAAATGTGTTGGTCATTTTTGTTTGGTGTGGGTTCACAGTGTGGCACATATTTGTAACAGTGTTAAAGTTGTTTATACGGACACCCTCAGTGTGACCTGTATGGCTGTTGACCAAGTATGCTTGCATTCACTTGTGTGTGTGAAAACCCGTAGATATTATGTGATTGGGCCGGCACGCAAAGGCAGTGCCTTTAAGGTTTATTGGCGCTCTGTACTTCTCCCTACGTCCGTGTACCCCTCCGTACAGCGGCGTTTTAAAAAGTCATAAAATTTACTTTTTGAAACCGATACCGATAATATCCGATATTACATTTTAAAGCATTTATCGGCCGATAATATGTCCGATATTATCGGACATCTCTAATAACAAAAAGATAGAGAAAAAGAAGAAACTTATCGACTACAGTTGCGGCACGGACTACAAAGGCGGACGGGCGCAATTTTTCAGGATTTATGCAGATCCCAAATACAGATCAGCAGGTACCAGAAGATAAGAAAAGTTTCTTTTGCATAACATTGCGAAACAAAACGGCAGAAAATATGTCTTACCTTATACACACACCATAATAATACTCGCATGTTGAAGCACATCAAGCGGTGCGGCTTCATAGCTTACCAGAGTCGTACTAAAACATTTTGATAGATTTTGTAATGTTCTATATTTTCAATGGAACATATAAAATGTTGGTGTTGTTTACTCGAGTCATATTGCCATCATGGTGCAGTCTACACGTATCTCTTATGTGTGATTGCCATCTACTGGTCACACCATGTACCAAATAAAATAGCTCCGAGGTCGGTAAGCAAAACCAGAATTATTTTATACATTAGGCGCTCCGGATTATAAAGCGCACAGTCGAGTTTTGAGGGAAAGTGCGCCTTATAGTCTGGAAAATACGGTACATAAAGTAATGTTCTATAGACACCGCAGCCTGTGTTACCTCGTGCTCTTTCAGCATTTCCTCGAGCATCCGGAAGAAAACATCAGTAGAAGAGGACACAAAATAGAACTTCTCTTCTTTTTGAGAGCCACGTCTGCTCTCCTTTCTCTGTTTTTCCACAGGTTCTGACTCAGTAGTTCTCCCCAACCAGAGAGTTCCAACGTCTTTACGTTTGTTTTCCATCCAAACTAGAGCAAAGAACTACTTCTTTGAAGTCAGAATCATTAAAACGACACTTCTCTCGCTCCGTCCGACCCGTTTTGCTGCAGTCAAATATGGAGAGGTCCATACTTTCCTCATATTCTCATCACGTGGAAATGTGTGCAGGATGACCCCTTCTTTGTTTGTATTCCTACAAGGCATCCGGCAGACATCTTGGATCAATGCGCTAGAAGACTGTAATCAGCAGTAGGGCTGAAAACTGTATCATGATATAAGTCTTTTACGTCGGTCGATATCGATTATATATTGATATTTTTGATAAACTAATGACAATAAAGACCAAAATATATATCAAATGTAAACATTTTTTTATTTCAAATGTAACCTTCCTCTGATTATAATCCCCTCAGCTCTCAAGGCAGAAAGGGAATGTCAACACAAGCATGGAAAACACTCAAACAATGTGAACACAATTGTAAAATCACAATAACAACTAACACTTAACAATAACTTCTGCAAAAATAAGGTTTATGTAAAAAAAAATAAAAAATGCTTAATAGAGTGTAACAAAATAGTGCAAAGTGTGAAGAGAGAAACCTGACAAGGACTATTTCCCAGGGGGAAAAAACTCAAAACAATTTTTTTTTTTAAAGAAAAAAATACATGTATATTTAAAAAGAGGAATATATATATTATTTTATTATTATTATTATTATTATTTATTTTTATTTTTTTTTGATCAGGTCCAGCCACTCAGGCAAATCATATAGTTGATGTAGACCAGGGGTGTCCAAACTTTTTCCAGCAAGGGCCGCATACAGAAAGTGGAAGGCTCTAGGGGCCACTTTGTACTTTTTTGTACATTCAAGACGCGAAAACCTCTTACATGCCAGTTATTATTTTAATTTTTTGTTATTTTTTGTTCCACGTCACTTTTTTCCTCCATTTACCAGCTGAGCGCTGGCGCCGTCACCTGTCCCTGGTTGCCAATCAGGATGCTTTTGGGGACTGGATTATTTTTGCTTTGTACCCCAACGTTGTACCTTTTGCACTTCATACGTCTCTTTTCCATTTGTGCACCTGCCTTTCTCTGGTAAAGAAGACTTGGTTTCTGCACTTGCCTGCCGTCTCTGCACCCCGGAGTGCCTAACGTAACAAAAACGAATACAAAGTAGTTGAATCAATTATTCTCATTATTTAATTATTTATCATTATTAGTATGATTATTACATTATAAGGCTTAGCACACTCAAAATCTTACCATTACCATTCTTTTCTGCACTTGCCTGCCGTCTCTGCAACTACATAAAACGAAACTTAACAAAAAACTAGTACAATTTAGTTCAATCAATTATTCATCTTATAATTAGTCTTTATCAATACTTATTATTATTCATATTTAGCTTTCGCAAACTCTAAATCTTACCATATCTTGCAAGAAATGTGTACATATGTTCATCAAACACCATGTAAAAGACGCACAGGTTAACAGCAATTTTGGTTTTCAGGTCCCATTTTGGGGGAATTTGGTCTGGTTCCATTTTTCCTAAGCACAAATTGTATTTTGCCAGTGTCGCGGGCCAATTAAAAACGAGCTGCGGGCCGCAAATGGCCCCCGGGCCACACTTTGTACACCCCTGATGTAGACGATCATATCTGCTGTACAGATTTACTTTAGATTGACTTTATTAAGTGTTTCGGTAGAATTTTCTTTCAAGTAATATATAATTTTATGGAGGAATGTAGTTAATAATAGAACTGGCAAACAATGTTATTAAAAAAGTATTGATTCGGAATCGATATATCGATTCTGAATCAAATCGCTACCTCCCAGAATCGAATCAAATTGAATCATGTGGTGCCCAAAGATTTACAATTCTACTATTTCCTGCATGTTTAGTGCCAGAAAATTACAGCTGTGCTCTAAAGGGTGAGCGCGGCTAAGGTGGTGTGGTATTACCGGTCTTGCATCTTTTACGTTCTGTTTTTAACAAAATCCAAAAAGTGCCATACTGCCTAGTTGACTTTTCCTCTTGTATCCACAATTTCTTCATTTTCACTTTCCTTTCTCACTCCATGCAAAGAATCAACCACCAGACAACCAAACTTAATAGTTGATACTGTTACCTAATTGGCTGTTAGCCTGTCCCTCCCACTAATCAGTGATCACTTCCTGCGTTGCTCAGTTACCAGAGAGTGAGTGCCTTTGTTCATGCAACCAACCTTGCTTTGTAACTTCCGCTTTCTTCCGACATAAAAAAAAAAAGAATTATCGTAGGTTTTGTCATTGATGTCGATTAGGTGTTTATGGCAATATATATTCATATGGTTTTATCGCCCTGCCCTCGTCAGCAGGTTGCTACAAGCCCGCCCACATTTTGGAGCTAAAAGTGGGCGTCCCAGATAGTGCTGAAACTCATTTAAAATATGAGGGATGTCATGACTTTAATAAGGAATCCAACCCACAGGGGGATTGTGTTACATTTTTGATGCTGTCAGTATGTCACCATTTAGTGAGCAACGTGGGTAATATAGGTCAATGATCTTTAATTACATGCTGAACCTAACTGTGCGCAGCATATACTTATATGACCCAATGCAAACAACCTTCCCTGGTCATGGTGCAAAAAGAAAAATATATATATACATACTGTATATATCCAACCAACACAAAATGTCAACAGACATGGTCACACGTAACACAACCTGCTCACTGAACTTTGTGGACATTATAAAAAAAAACGTCCACTCACCATAAAAAACAATCTAAATTACACCCATTTATATCCATTACAAAGCATTATGGGAAAAATGTAACACACTCTCTCCACACCTATCCATGTTTGGCGCATTGTAGCTGCTTGAAATTTCTGATTGATTACAAAACTATAAGGAGGTCGTCATGCAAGTAAACAAGGTGGAAGTCGAACTTTCACATACTCTTAATATCCAATTAATTATATATCCATTATATTAGTGACCATGTCTGTTGACATTTTGTGTTGGTTGGATATATACAGTATGTATATATATGATTTTTTCGCACCATGACCAGGGAAGGTTGTTTGCATTGGGTCATATAAGTAAATGCTGCACACAGTTGGGTTCAGCATATAATTAAATAACATTGACCTATATTATATATATTATATACTATTCATATATACCCTATTACCCATATTATATTAATATAATGGCTATATAATTAATAATAATATATATATAATATATATATATATATATAATTAATATAATATACATATGTATAATATACATATATATATATATATATATATATATATATATATATATATATATATATATATATATATATATATATATATATATATATATATATATATATATATATGTATATATATATGTTTATATATATGTATACATATTTACATATATATATGTATACAGTATGTATGTATATATATATATATATATATATATATATATATATATATATATATATATATATACACATATAAATATGTGTATAAATATGTGTGTGTGTATGTATGTATATATATATATATATATATATATATATATATATATATATATATATATATATATATATATATATATATATATATATATATATATATATATATATATATATATATATATATATATATATATATATGTGTGTGTGTGTGTGTATATAGTCAAGATTTCTGTGGTTTATCCGTTATACAGTGCTCAATACCGGTGTAGAGCGGAATATACGTTAGGTTAGGAAAAAACACAGAGGCTATTTCATCCCTACAAGCCTATTTCGCAGGTTTCCCTGCTCTTCAGGGGATTTTCAAGAGCAGGGAAACTGAAATAGCCTCTGTGTTTTTTTCCTGACCTGATATATGTGTATATACTGTATATATATATATATATATATATATATATATATATATATATATATATATATATATATATATATATATATATATATATACACGTACACACATGTTACTTTACATGCAGTGGGCTTTTGGCCCTCGACCGAATTTGTTGAGCCCAATGTGGCCCCCGAGTCGAAAGGTTTGGACCCCTCTGCTTTAAAGAGTTCTCACTGGACTTTCAGCTCAAAGCCGAGCCCTCTGGTGGACGCGGGTTCAAGACCGGCACAGAACAAATGGGGTTCCATACCATTTTCACATAATAAACGTGGTGTTTTTTTGGTTTTTTTCAAAATATTTGCATACTAATCTATTACTTGGGTGAGGTGATATACAACATTGGCAAACCGTATCGGACAGGACAAAGCGGTATCGGGCCGCAGTGATATTAACGCAGCAGTATGTTTATTATCATACTGAGAGCTGTACCTCGTGTTCTCAGCAGGTGCTTTGGTGCTGTTTAACGTGCGGGTTTGTGTGTGTTTGTGCGTGTGTGTGTGTGTGTGAGTGTGTGCGTGAAGTGACACCTGTTTGTGATGCACGTGGGGTGAAAGGTCGAGGCAGCCATCCGGCCCTGATGCGCTGCCTTGTGGGTAATGGCCTGATGAGTGTGTCTGCTCCATTAGAGAAGACAGATAGTGTGTGTGTGTGTGCGTGTGTATGTGTGTGGGTATGTATGTGTGTGTGTGTGTGTGTGCGTGCATGACTATCACAGCGATGCGATGCTGCTGCTGTGTGTTTTAAATGAGCTCTTTCATGTTCTGCTCTTATTTGCTTCCAATTTTGCTTCAGCTCTCACACACTCATAATTCTTCTCTCTTCCTCTCATCTCTCTTTGGCACACACACACACACACACACACACACACACACACACACACACACACACACACGCGCCTGGATCTAAATCAGTGTGTAGTATGTAGGGGGCTACTTTTCTTTTTGACAGAGCGCTAATGGGAATTTCTGTCTCATCAACACAAAAGCCCACCTGTTACACACACACACACACACACACACACACACACACACACACACTGGTGTCACCTTGCTGGCCTCAATACTGTACAGCTCCCTCCACGTTATCATCACCCATCATGATATCATAGTGTGTGTGTGTGTGTGTGTGTGTGTGTGTGTGTGTGTGTGTGTGTGTGTGTGTGTGTGTGTGTGTGTGTGTGTGTGTGTGTGTGTGTGTGTGTGTGTGTGTGTGTGTCATTACATTTGAAGCAGTCAATTGAGAGTGACAGTGCCACCATGCCAGAGTCCTATATGCTTTCTGCTGGTATCAACAGAACCGGGCTCCGTGCTCGGATTGGACGCCCGTTTTGTGGTTTGGACCTCAGAGTCAACACGCCAACGTCACCCTCCACACTTCTGCCGGCTGGTTTTTGTGATATTTTTACGTTTTGAAAGCCAGCAGGGTTCTTCATCTCTGCCGGTAGCGTTGTTAAAATCAAGAGATGTCTTGGTGTTTTTCCAAAAGTTGAGCAAACCTGGAAGTTGGCATTGGCATGGATCAACTTTTTCCACTGAGGGCCACAGACTGACAAATCAAAGCATGCGGCGGGGCCATTTTGGTCATTTTTACCTTTAAAACCAGTACAATAGATAGATTTTTTGGGGTTGAAATCTCATGTGAATGATGAAGAGCCAAAGCTGAACTGAAATGCTAACAGTTAGGTACACTGCGTAGTTTTATTGTGTAAAGTGCAACAAATACTGTGTGATATGTCATTGTTGTACTTCTCCGATGGTGTTTACAAATACTAGACTTTAGGGTTCATTTTTTAACGTGAGCAAAGCACATCTCCTCCCTGTGTGCATTATCAACCAATACATCTACAAAACCCAACACCAGTGAAGTTGGCACGTTGTGTTAATGGTAAATATAAACAGAATACAATGATTTGCAAATCCTTTTCAACTCATATTCAATTGGATAGACTGCAAAGACAAGATACTTAATGTTCCAACTGAGAAACTTGTTTTTTTTGTGCAAATAATCATTAACTTAGAATTTCATGGCAGTAACACATTGCAAAAAAGGGGCTTTTTAACCACTGTTACATGGCCTTTCCTTTTAACAACACTCAGTAAACGTTTGGGAACTGAGGAGACACATTTCTTTCCCATTCTTGCTTGATGTACAGCTTAAGTTGTTCAACAGTCCGGGGGTCTCTGTTGTGCTATTTTAGGCTTCATAATGCGCCACACATTTTCAATGGGAGACAGGTCTGGACTTCAGGCAGGCCAGTCTAGTACCCGCACTCTTTTACTATGAAGCCACGTTGATGTAACACGTGGCTTGGCATTGTCTTGCTGAAATAAGCAGGGGCGTCCATGGTAACGTTGCTTGGATGGCAACATATGTTGCTCCAAAACCTGTATGTACCTTTCAGCATTAATGGTGCCTTCACAGATGTGTAAGATACCCATGTCTTGGGCACTAATACACCCCCATACCATCATAGATGCTGGCTTTTCAACTTTGCGCCTAGAACAGTCCGGATGGTTCTTTTCCTCTTTCGTCCACAGTTTCCAAAAACAATTTGAAATGTGGACTCGTCAGACCACAGAACACTTTTCCACTTTGCATCAGTCCATCTTGGATGAGCTCGGGCCCAGCGAAGCCGGCGGCGTTTCTGGGTGTTGTTGATAAATGGCTTTGGCTTTGCATAGTAGAGTTTTAACTTGCACTTACAAATGTAGCGACAAACTGTAGTTACTGACAGTGGTTTTCTGAAGTGTTCCTGAGCCCATGTGGTGATATCCTTTACACACTGATGTCGCTTTTTGATGCAGTACCGCCTGAGGGATCGAAGGTCACAGACTTGTCACTTACGTGCAGTGATTTCTCCATAATCTCTGAACCTTTTGATGATATTATGGACCGTAGATGGTGAAATCCCTAAATTCCTTGCAATAGCTGGTTGAGAAATGTTGTTCTTAAACTGTTCGACAATTTGCTCACGCATTTGTTGACAAAGTGGTGACCCTCGCCCCATCCTTGTTTGTGAATGACTGAGCATTTCATGGAAGCTGCTTTTATACCCAATCATGGCACCCACCTGTTCCCAATTAGCCTGTTCACCTGTGTTTCATGAGCATTCCTCAACTTTCCCAGTCTCTTTTGCCACTTGTGCCAGCTTTTTTGAAACATGTTGCAGGCATCAAATTCCAAATGAGCTAATATTTGCCAAAAATAACAAAGTTTACCAGTTCGAAGGTTAAGTATCTTGTCTTTGCAGTCTATTCAATTGAATATAGGTTGAAAAGGATTTGCAAATCATTGTATTCTGGTTTTTATTTACCATTTACACAACGTGCCAACTTCACTGGTTTTGACTCTGGTATATACCTATCAAATTAGCTAAAAAGATCTAGCCCACTAATGTTAGCATGCTAACAGGTAGCATTCGTCAAGTAACAAAATAATTGACGCTGAGGTGTATAATTGCAAAATTTGGCCCAAAAGAGCTAGCATGCTAATATTAGAATGGTAACAAATGCGCCGCACTTTGTACAACCTTTCACCTGTCTTCAAATCTAAAGCTGTCTGACCTTGGTAGTCGTGATGAACACCCCTCGCAAATTGTGTTTGCACAAAAAATCAGTCTTGTTCTTGCGAGCGAGACCGCTGCCCCCTACAGATGAGGAGGAAGACAAGAGCGATTAAAAAAAGAAGACATTTCCATCTCAAGTCGAGTAAAAAGAGGACTGACCCCCGACCCCGAGTGTCGGGATGTTTTATCGTAATGAGCGTCACTCAACTTAATGAGGCTCGTTTGGACGGTCAGAGTTCAACCGGCCGTTTAATCACCTGCCAGGTCGGGTTTGAACTGCTGGATCCTTGCTGTCCATCACTCCTCATCGCTGCCACAATTATCACCCCGTGCCTTCTTGCCAAAGATATTAAAGGTCTCATACACACTATTATGGGATGTTTATATGCTGTAGGTACTAAAGGTCTCCTATTATGTCCAAGTGACGTTTTAATAATGCGCTAACGGCAAGACGTGTGGTGAGAAAAATCTATAATCCTCACTTGTTTGGAAACCTTCTTCCCCAGGCTTCGCTACACATCCTAAACTAAGGCTCTCCCCACTAGGAATGGGTCGCGTTCACATTCAAACAGTTACAGTACCAATTCCCGGTACCTGGGAATTGATAACGGTACCAAGTTTATGTACTTTTGTATGTACTAAAAAAATATTATTTTTTATAATAAAATCATATTTTTATTGCATTTTTAAACGAGCTCATTATAGTAACTGCTCTCTTGTTGTTATTATCACATTTCTGAGTCAATTACAGTTGCTCGTCCAAGGCATTAGATGGCAGTAGTGTGTAGTTTATGGTGTGTTGGCTAGTCAGTTCAGTCTTTTGTTGCGACCTAAAAGATGTTAATACTGTAAGTGTTGTTATTACACACCAGCAGTTTGATTGTAATGTAATTTTAGTTGTAGTTTTCACTAACACATTTGAAGGTGTTGAAATCCCCACGTAAACTCGCTAATACTAATCAATAGCATGTCAATAGCAAAGCCAGTGTATATTAGCATCAAGCTAGCGCATTTTTGAGTCAAATATTTTGTTGGTATTGAAAATTGCAACATTACCCCGAGGTAGTATGGCTAAGTCCGCTCTTAGCGTTGAAGTGTGAAGAGCCGGGAACCGGCAACAGGACTTGACGTCACGCGCAACCCGGGTACCATACGGGAATTGGTGTAGGGTTGTATGGTATACCGGTACTAATAAAGTATCGCAGTATTAATTGGAAACGGCACTATACTAACTTTGAAAAATACCGGTACTGTTGCTGTTCAGCTACCATGCAGACCGTAGTGGAGGAGCACAGGGCAGACGTTCCCTTCAGGGTCGATGTTTTCGTCGGGTTAGCACACTTCACTTTACCCGTCAATGGGTCTGCTAAGGTCAGAATGACGAGGCCGCCGAGTCGTGACAATCGGTTTATTATTAGTTTTGCAGGACACAACCAGACCCGTTCATCACTCTACTGCGCAGTGCACGCGCGCCCTCTCTCTCTCTTTACTCGCCCACTCAGTCACTGACGTCACTCAGCTAACATATTGCCATTCTCTTAAACACACATACACTACTCTCAGAAGTTAACCAGCTCCCCGGTTGTGCACATGTAGATACATAACATGTAGATACATAACATGTGGTTACATAACATGTGGATAAATAACATGTAGATACATAACATGTAGATACATAACATGTGGTTACATAACATGTGGATAAATAACATGGAGATACATAACATGTGGATACATAACATGGAGATACATAACATGTAGATACATAACATGTGGATACATAACATGGAGATACATAACATGTAGATACATAACATGGAGATACATAATATGTGGGTACATAGCATGTAGATACATAACATGTAGATATATAACATGTGGATACATAACATGTGGATACATAACATGTGGATACATAATATGGAGATACATAATATGTAGATACATAACATGTAGATACATGACATTTAGATACATTACATATAGATACATAACATGTAGATACATAACATGGAGATACATAACATGTGGATACATAACATGGAGATACATAATATGTGGGTATATAGCATGTAGATACATAACATGTAGATACATAACATGGAGATACATAATATGTGGGTATATAGCATGTAGATACATAACATGTAGATATATAACATGTGGGTACATAACATGTAGATATATAACATGTGGATACATAACATGTGGATACATAACATGGGGATACATAATATGGAGATGCATGATATGTAGATACATGACATGTAGATACATTACATGTAGGTACATAGCATGTAGATACATAACATGTGGATACATAACATGTGGATACATAACATAGAGATACATAACATGGAGATACATAACATGGAGATACATAACATGTGGATACATAACATGTAGATACATAACATATAGATACATAACATGTGGATACATAACATGTAGATACATAACATGTAGATACATAACATGTGGATACATAACATGGAGATACATAACATGGAGATACATACCATGTGGATACATAACATGTAGATAGATGACATGTAGATACTTAACATGTGGATACATAACATGTGGATACATAACATGTAGATACATAACATGTAGATACGTAACATGGAGATACATAACATGTGGATACATAACATGTAGATACATAATATGTAGGTACACAGCATGTAGATACAGAACATTTAGATACATAACATGTGGATACATAACATGTGGATACATAACATGGAGATACATAACATGTGGATACATAACATGTAGATACATAATATGGAGATACTGTACATGACATGTAGATACATGACATGTGGATACATAACATGTAGATACATAACATGTGGATACATAACATGGAGATACATAATATGTAGATACTGTACATGACATGTAGATACATGACATGTGGATACATAACATGGAGATACATAACATGTGGATACATAACATGTGGATACATAACATGGAGATACATAATATGTAGATACTGTACATGACATGTAGATACATGACATGTGGATACATAACATGGAGATACATAACATGTGGATACATAACATGTGGATACATAACATGTGGATACATAATATGGAGATACATAATATGTAGATACATGACATTTAGATACATTGCATATAGATACATAACATGTAGATACATAACATGGAGATACATAACATGTGGATACATAACATGGAGATACATAATATGTGGGTATATAGCATGTAGATACATAACATGTCGATATATAACATGTGGGTACATAACATGTAGATATATAACATGTGGATACATAACATGTGGATACATAACATGGGGATACATAATATGGAGATGCATGATATGTAGATACATGACATGTAGATACATGACATGTAGATACATTACATGTAGGTACATAGCATGTAGATACATAACATGTGGATACATAACATGTGGATACATAACATGGAGATACATAACATGGAGATACATAACATGTGGATACATAACATGTAGATACATAACATGTAGATACATAACATGTGGATACATAACATGTGGATACATAACATGTGGATACATAACATGGAGATACATAACATGGAGATACATACCATGTGGATACATAACATGTCGATGGATGACATGTAGATACTTAACATGTGGATACATAACATGTGGATGCATAACATGTAGATACATAACATGTAGATACGTAACATGGAGATACATAACATGTGGATACATAACATGGAGATACATAATATGTAGGTACACAGCATGTAGATACAGAACATGTAGATACATAACATGTGGATACATAACATGTGGATACCGTATTTCCTTGAATAGCCGCAGGGGCGTTAATTAATTTAAAACCTCCTGTCACACCTGCGTTTACCGGAAACCGGCGGGATGGCCGTGCATGCGGTAATTATTTTAAAACCTCTTCTCACTCCGGCGTTTACCAAAAGGAATCCATAAAATTTAGGCGTGCGCTTTGAGTGTGATGTAAGCATACCATCATGAAAAGCACATTTAATTAAAAAAAACGTTATTATGGTCTTACCTGTACTTATAAATGGAGTCCATTTGCAGCTCCTTCTGACCAAAAGCATCGATAACTTGTTTATAGAAGTCTTCCTTATTTTCTTTCTTCAGTTTTAAAAGTCTCTGTTTCGATGGAGATATTCCTTTAATTATTACCTCCTGCTTCGATTGAAAGTCCAGTTTAGAAAACTGTTTTATTTTAGATACCGGTATGTAATCCTCCATGTTAAAAGTTCAGACAGAGGGACAAAATAAATCTCTTGCTGCGTGTGTTCACTTCTTCTGCAGTACAGGAAGTCGCAAGAAGGATCACTAGCGCGGCAGCGCCCTCTACCACCAGGAGGCGGGAGTCATTTAATGACTTATACAGTATTTCACACACGCAGCTACGGTATATTAATAAAACATAGCTGCTTACTGTTCTCTTTAGCATACTGTACCGGTATTCAATAGCTTGGACCTTAAATCCTACTGAAAAGCTCTTTATCTTTTTTCCTTTGTGCGATTGTAAACTACTGAAAGCTCTTCCTCCATTTTGAAAATGAGGACAGATGCGTCACTCGTGACGTAACGAATTTGACCCGGTGGAAGTTCTAGCCATATGCTAAATATTTTGCGAAACGAGTTTGACCCGGCGAAAATTATAGGCATGCGATAATAAAATTAATATTTTGCGAAACGAATTTGATCCAGCTTCAATAATAAACCGGCGATAAGGCCAAGCATGCGTTAATTATTTTGAGAAACGAGTTTGACCCGGCAGTAATTCTAGACGTGCGAATACTATATTCCCTGCGCCAATTCAAGGAAATACGGTACATAACATGGAGATACATAATATGTAGACACTGTACATGACATGTGGATACATAGCATGTAGATACATAATATGGAGATACATAATATGTGGATACATGACATGTAGATACATGACATGTAGATACTTAACATGTGGATACATAACATGTGGATACATAACATGTAGATACATAACATGTAGATACGTAACATGGAGATATATAACATGTGGATACATAACATGGAGATACATAATATGTAGGTACACAGCATGTAGATACATAAAATGTAGATACATAACATGTGGATACATAACATGTGGATACATAACATGGAGATACATAATATGTAGATACTGTACATGACAGGTAGATACATGACATGTGGCTACATAACATGCAGATACATAACATGTAGATACATTACATGTAGATACATGACACGGAGATACATGACATGTATCATATACATAGCATGTAGATACATAACATGTGGATACATAACATGTAGATAGATAACATGTAGATACATGACATATAGATACATGACATGTAGATACATGACATGTAGATACATGACATGTGGATACATAACATGTAGATACATGACATGTAGATACATGACATGTATCATATACATATCATGTAGATACATAACATGTAGATACATAACATGTAGATATATGACATATAGATACATGACATGTATCTACATGACATGTATCATATACATATCATGTAGATACATAACATGTAGATACATAACATGTAGATGTATGACATATAGATACATGACATGTATCTACATGACATGTATCATATACATAGCATGTAGATCAGTGACGTGCAGTCAGGGGAGGCAGGTGAGGCAGGGCCTCACGTGCCATCATGGAAAGAAAAAAAATGTAAAAAGAAAAAATAATAATTAAATAGTTATATGTATCCAGTGATTATACTATAAAGTTATTTTCCATTTAACTTCACCAGTTTTGGATTATTTTTATTCAAAATAGCTGAATTTTCACATTTGCTGTTCAAATACTGCGTTGTGCCTCAACATGGATTGCGCAATGACTCGGCTAACTGCTGGCCTGCTGTGCAGTGAGACCGCATTGCTATATGAATTATATTATACATTTCCATAGTTTAGTTAGCTGAGGTATATAATGTACAGTGTATTATGTCAACAACTGTATGTGTGTAACGTATTTCTTGTGCTGAGCTTGCTTTCGCTTGCTGGCTCCTCTTCTGTTAGAAGATAGGGGTCCACCGTCCCTAAGAATGATGTGCTCTGTAGTGGCTGTACAAGCCAATACGAGCTTTGAAGTTTCTGCCGCCTATGGGACAGATCAGACCAGGTGGTAGTATACATTTTGGCATGACTCTTCTTTCCAGTCTCCTCCTCCTTTTTTCAAGTATCATAGATGTTCTTTTCTCCTCATACTTTGTCACTCCTTCACTGACTGCAGTTCTCCATGTTATTCTGTCTTTTGCTAGGTCTTCCCAGTATGTAGGATCTATTTCACATTGTTTCAAAGTCTTCTTTAAAGGCCTACTGAAATGAATTTTTTTTATTTAAACGGGGATAGCAGATCTATTCTATGTGTCATACTTGATCATTTCGCGATATTGCCATATTTTTGCTGAAAGGATTTAGTATAGAACAACGACGATAAAGATTGCAACTTTTGGTATCTGATAAAAAAAAGGCTTGCCCCTACCGGAAGTAGCGTGACGTAGTCAGTTGAACATATACGCAAAGTTCCCTATTGTTTACAATGATGGCCGCATGAAGTGAGAGAGATTCGGACCGAGAAAGCGACAATTTCCCCATTAATTTGAGCGAGGATGAAAGATTTGTGGATGAGTAAAGTGCAAGTGAAGGACTAGTGGGGAGTTGAAGCTATTCAGATAGGGAAGATGCTGTGAGAGCCGGGGGTGATGTTTAGAATGTTTAGAAGCCAAAGCTGCATACTCACAGTAGCACGTCTGCGTCTTTGTCATCCAAATCAAAGTAATCCTGGTAAGAGTCTGTGTTGTCCCAGTTCTCTACAGGCGTCTGTGTATCGAAGTCAAAAGTCCTCCTGGTTAGAGTCTCTGTTATCCGAGTTCTTCCATCTTGACTGCATCTTTCGGGAATGTAAACAAAGAAGCGCCGGCTGTGTACTGTTGTTGCTGACTACGTTCGAAAAATACGTCCATTTCGCACCGACAACTTTCTTCTTTGCTTGCTCAGCTTCCTTCTCCATAATGCAATGAACATGATTGCAACAGATTCAGATGGCAGCATTGTCCTGTTTAACTTTTCCGTTCATGAATGAGTATATCATTTCGGCCACCGTGTTCAATGGAGAAGTCTGTTCTACAAAATGTACAGGCAACATACATACCCCTTCCCCTTCGAACTGTCCTGGATTAACTGAAATTCTTGTTTCCATTCGTTTTGGAACTTGCAAGCGTATTTCTTCATCTGGCCCGTCGACGGCGTCGCCATGTCTGTAACTTCCTCGTTCTTCTGCTTCGTCTCCTTTTTGTGTGCGCAGTTGTGCACTGCACTCTCTAAAAGCCGTAGATTTTATGACGTCATTGGGCAGGCAATCTGTTTATATTGTGGGAAAGCGGACGTGAGAACAGGCTGTCCCCCACTCAGGTCCACATTGAGCTGGAGGTGGCGTGGCCTCCTGGGAGCTTGTCGGGAGAAAATTTCTGCCGGGAGGTTATCGGGAGAGGCGCTGAATACCGGGAGTCTCCCGGTAAAAACGGGAGGGTTGGCAAGTATGATCTAGCCTGATGTCATGATTTTGGAACACTCGAGTCTTAAGCTTTCCCAAGGCTGCAGCAGCTTGCCTGATTTTGTGATTGACTTCTGCATCAATGTTAGCATTTGAAGACATTATACTACCAAGGTATGTGAAGCTTTCTACATTTTCAAGAGCCACTTCTTCTATCTTTATTGTTGGTGGTTGCAGGATGATGTCCTTAGGCGATGGTTGGTAGAGTACTTGTGTTTTCTTTGCATTTATTTTAAGTCCAAGTGGTGTGTATGCATAGTTAAATGCATCCAGTATTACTTGCAAATCTTCTGCACTCTGGGCTGCTATTGCATTATCATCGGCATATTGAAATTCTACCACTGTGGACCTTGAAACTTTTGTTCTGGCTAGCAGCTTCCTCAGGTTGAACAGTTTTCTATCTAGCCGAAATGCAATTTGAAATAGCTCAGCTGGTATTCGTGACTATGCAATGTGGATCACAACAGAGATAAAGACGGAGAACAGTGTCGGGGCTTTCAAACATCCCTGTTTTACTCCAGTTTTTACTTCAAAAGGAGCAGAATCATGGCCATTCCCAAGTACTGTAGCTGTCATATTGTCATGCATCAATCGGACTATACTGATGAATTTTGGAGGACATCCTGATCTTGCCAGTACTTCCCAAAGTACACTACCGTTCAAAAGTTTGGGGTCACATTGAAATGTCCTTATTTTTTAAGGAAAAGCACTGTACTTTTCAATGAAGATAACTTTAAACTAGTCTTAACTTTAAAGAAATACACTCTATACATTGCTAATGTGGTAAATGACTATTCTAGCTGCAAATGTCTGGTTTTTGGTGCAATATCTACATAGGTGTATAGAGGCCCATTTCCAGCAACCATCACCCAAGTGTTCTAATGGTACAATGTGTTTGCTCATTGGCTCAGAAGGCTAATTGATGATTAGAAAACCCTTGTGCAATCATGTTCACACATCTGAAAACAGTTTAGCTCGTTACAGAAGCTACAAAACTGACCTTCCTTTGAGCAGATTGAGTTTCTGGAGCATCACATTTGTGGGGTCAATTAAACGCTCAAAATGGCCGGAAAAAGAGAACGTTCTTCTGAAACTCGACAGTCTATTCTTGTTCTTAGAAATGAAGGCTATTCCACAAAATTGTTTGGGTGACCCCAAACTTTTGAACGGTAGTGTAGTTCCCTGGAGACAGTGTCAAATGCTTTTGTGAGGTCAATAAAGGCCATATAGAGGGGCCTATTTTGTTCAATGTGTTTTTCTTGGAGTTGTCTCACTGAGAATATCATGTCAGTTGTTCCTCTGTTTGGTCTAAAGCCGGATTGAGATTCTGGGAGTCTGAAGTCTTGTGTTGAGGATTCCTGACAGGACCTTACCGGCAGTACTGAGTAGTGATATGCCTCTGTAATTGCCATATTCTGCTCTATCACCCTTTCCCTTGTATATCTTCACAATGTTGGCATTCTTTAGCTCTGGTGGTATTTCTTCCTCGCTCCAAATTTTTACTATAATTTGATATAGATGTTCTTGTAGTTTGTTTTCACCATGCTCAAATATTTCAATTAGGAATTCCGTCTGGGCCTGCCGTTTTGCCAGCTTTCATTCGTGAGATGGATTTCTTCATTTCTTCCAGGGTTGGTAAGTCTCCTAGGTCCGTTTTGATGGTCTGTTGGGGTATGGCATTGAGGACATCCCTGTTATAGACAGTTTGTTGGTTCAACAGTTCTTCAAAATGCTCTCGCCACCGTGCATTGATGTCTTTGTTGGTCTTCAGAATGGTACCCCCGTCTTTGCTCTTGAGGGGCACCTGACCTTGTATAGATGGTCCATATATCTCTTTTGTCGCTGTAAAGAATGCCTTGCAAGTGTTGTTATCAGCTAAGAGTTGTATTTCTTCAGCCTTTGAATGCCACCATTTATTTTTCATGCCTCGCACCGTTCGCTGTACATCAATTTTGATTTCTTGATACTGATTTTTCTTTAAAATGGAGTTAGGGTCATTCTTAAGTTGTATGAAAGCTTCCCTTTTTCTATTTATGAGCTGTTGCAGTTCTGTGTTGTTTTCATCAAACCAGTCCTCATGTTTCCTGGTTTTGTATCCAATTGAGTTAACGCATGCTTTTCTGATTGCTACCTTTAATTGCTCCCAGTGTTCTGTGATGTTTGTAGGGGATTTGTTGGGTATTGTTTCTTCCAGGTTTCTTTGTAGTTCCATGGTCATCTTCCTTTAGACATTCAACATTGTTTTTGCTGTGTGGTTTGTTGTGACATTTTCTTTGAGCCTTTAGTTTTAGCCTCATAACTGATGCAATCAATCTGTGATCTGACCAGCACTCATCTGCACCAGTTACAGCTCTGGTATGAAGCACATCTTGTTGGTCCCTCCTCTTCACTATAACATAGTCAATCAAAGTGCCGGTGCTTTGATCTTGGGTGTTGCCAGGACACTTTGACGGAATTCCTTTGTCTAAAGATGGTGTTGGTGATTATCAAACTATGTTCCGCACATTTGGTCAGAAGTAAGGCCCCATTTGCATTGGCTTTACCTACACCATTATGTCCAATTACACCCTCCCATATATTGTGATCTTTTCCAATTCTTGCATTGAAATCACCAAGAATAATAAGTTTATCGTGTTGTGGTATTGTAGAGATGAGCTCATCAAACTCTGCATAGAAAGCCTCCTTAGTTTCTTCTTCAGCACCTAGAGTTGGGGCATATGCACTTATGAGAGTAGCATGTTGGTTGTGTTTTAGGCTGATTCTTAGAGTCATAAGTCTTTCATTTATACCCACGGGCTGTTCTGTTAGTTGACTAAGTAGTTCATTTCTAATGGCAAATCCTACCCCGTGTGTTCTGGGTTGATCTGCTGCTTTTCCTTTCCAAAAGAAAGTGTAGTTGCCCTGTTCTTCCCTCAACTGGCCTTCTTCCGCTCTCCTGGTCTCTTGGAGAGCAACAATATCAAAATTGAACTTCTGAAGTTCTCTTGCCACAAAAGCTGTTCTTCTCTCTGGTCCTTACTTGCCAACCCTCCCGTTTTTAGCGGGAGAATCCCGGTATTCAGCGCCTCTCCCGACAACCTCCCGGCAGAGATTTTCTCCCGACAAACTCCCGGTATTCAGCCGGAGCTGGAGGCCACGCCCCCTCCAGCTCAATGCGGACCTGAGTGGGGACAGCCTGTTCTCACGTCCGCTTTCCCACAATATAAACAGCTTGCCTGCCCAATGACGTCATAACATCTAGGGCTTTTAGAGAGTAGAGTGCACAACTGCGCACACAACAAGGAGACGAAGCAGAAGGACGAGGAAATTACAGACATGGCGACGCCGTCGACGAGCAAGATGAAGAAATACGCTTGCAAGTTCCAAAACGAATGGAAACAAGAATTTCAGTTCATCCAGGACAGTTCGAAGGGGAAGGTGTATGTTGCCTGTAAATTTTGTAGAAAAGACTTCTCCATTGAACACGGTGGCCGAAATTATATACTCATCATGAACGGAGAAGTTAAACAGGACAATATTGCCATCTAATGGATAGCCATCGGAACACTGAAATTCAAGTTTTTTTTATTTTTTTTCTATGTAAATAAAATATATATATATATATATATATATATATATATATATATATATATATATATATATATATATATATATATAGCTAGAATTCACTGAAAGTCAAGTATTTCATATATATATATATATATATATATATATATATATATATGAAATATATATGAAATACTCGAGTTGGTGAATTCTCGCTGTAAATAACCACGCCCAACCCCCCGAACACCCCCCCCACCCCCCCCCTACCCCCCACCTCCCGATATTGGAGGTCTCAAGGTTGGGAAGTATGCTCTGGTCTGTCTGACTTTTCGTTGTCCATTAACGTTCGTATATTCCAAGTTCCATATTTTTGTACATATCCTTCTTTTTCCTACCGCTTGGGTGGTGCTCCCCTGGGCGCGGCGTCCCAGGCAGAGTAGGCAAAGTGAAACTATGTTTAGGGCACCTTTTATAGCCCCCTCCCAAAATTGGGTGAGCAGAGTGGATCCTAAATAGGACTGCTCAGTCAGAACACCGCTGATTAAGAAGTGGACTCCGTGGCATGGAGAACCAAGACAAACGGCACTTCTATAGTCTGTTGCAGCCTTCATCCGCCCTCACAGTTGCCTGTTTAGCCGTTGAGGTCTTGTTTTCTGTTAGGGTTGTCTCCCTTGTGTAGCTCCTTCTCCCAAACTTTTCATCATGACTAGTTTACTCCTGGTAGGTGGGTTTCTTTGGTCCTGGGGGTAGTCATGCTTAAAGTTTGGTGTACTGGAACTTGCTAGATGGCCATTGGCACTCTTGTGCTCATCCACCCTTTGTCAGAGGTTGTTTTTGTTCTGCTGGGTGTCTAGCCACCCTCCCCATCAAGTACACGTGATGGGGGAGCCAGTTGAGTCGCCGACGACTCGACCATGGAACAGGTATTACCAGTTTACATGTTACCAGTAGCACTCTCTTGAGCGACCTGACTCCAACAATAATGTTCGTGTTGGAGGAGTTGTGAATGACTGCAGGGCCACAACATTAGGTACACCTGCAGACTGCAGCACGGATTTCATATTTCAGTCATTCACAACTCCTCCAACACGAACATTATTGTTTTTGCACTTTTTGGCTTCTTATTAAATAACTTTCTTAAAGATTCAATCTTGCACGTGGAAATTTTAAGTGTGGGCTTTAGTTGATACAACACTCCCGTCAGGGGGTGCATTCTACAGCGGGGGTGCATTAATCCAGCACAACAGCGGCTCATGGACTTCATTTATAAGTAAAGGTAAGACCATAATAAGGTTTTTTTTATTAAATGTGCTTTTTTGTGTGCTACAGTTTGTATGTGTAAAGTTAAAGTACCAATGATTGTCACACACACACTAGGTGTAATGAAATGTGTCCTCTGCATTTGACTCATCCCCTTGATCACCCCCTGGGAGGTGAGGGGAGCAGTGGGCAACAGCGGCGCCGCGCCCGGAAATAATTTTTGGTGATTTAACCCCCAATTCCAATCCTTGATGCTGAGTGCCAAGCAGGGAAGAATGCTGGTATGAGCTTTTAAACACAACCCGTTAACTGCTGCCAATCAAATGGTGAATAAGATACTCTTTAGGGTTCATATGTTTGTAAATCTGACTGTGATGAAGTCAGTGCCTCACCAGCCATGAACCTCACCGCACGTCACTGATACAGATACATAGCATGTAGATACATAACATGTAGATATATGATATGTAGATACATAATATGTAGATACATACAAGTACACAGCTGCTTGGCTTGATGCCAAATATTATTTAAAACCGCCCAATTAGCATCAACTAATGCAAGTGAAATGACTGAATATTGTAACAAATTGCTACAATTTGTGTTTCATCTTTAACAAATGTGTGTTTGACCTGCTACATGTCTTATCTGTGTACTGTTATCCATAGTTTAGTTTTTAGTACTTACTAATAATTGTATTGTTCTTTAAGCACAGACCAGGAGTTGCAAGCATAAATCATGAAGCATTTAATATAATGTCAATAAAGCTTTTTATTATATTCTAACCTAAACCAGACTGTATGTAATATGGAAAATTGTGCCTTTTAATTCATATTTTAACCTTCTGAAGTTGTTCTTTGAGTGCAATAGGAAAGATATGTTTATTGTATCGTAAGACTTTCCATTAAAATAAAGCCAACACTGACATTTCTTGTCTCAATGTACCCGACAAAGCACTGAACATCAAAGAGTATGTGAACTTTGGGTCAGCACTTCTTCACTACTTGATATCCTCCCACCTTGAATCGTACGTGTATCAACCTCCTCCACTTGTTTGCCATCAAACAAAAACCAACAGTAAGAAAACCCCTAACGTGCGATAAAACATCACTTTTCTGCCGGATATTGTCAGATAAAAGCTCCTCGGTCTCACAATGCTTTGTCAACAAACTCTTCTTTGTAGCACATCTCTTGTCGTCTGTGAGCTGCCGTGCCGCAGTCCTTTGGACTACCTTAAAGACACATGTATCGCTTAAAAGCACTGACCTTGTAGTTTCTAAAACTGTGGGAATTGTTTCATTTACAATAGCTTCAAAATAGACATGTTTGGCATTTGTAAAAGTAGGTCAGCTCGTGCAAGCTTACGATCGACTATACACTCTTACTCTTAGGATGCATAAGGGACCCGCTCATTAAAGGCCTACTGAAATGAATTTTTTTTATTTAAACGGGGATAGCAGATCCATTCTAATTGTCATACTTGATCATTTCGCGATATTGCCGTATTTTTGCTGAAAGGATTTAGTAGAGAACGTCGACGATAAAGGTCGCAACTTTTGGTCGCTGATAAAAAAAAAGTCTTGCCTGTACCGGAAGTAGCGTGACGTCACCGGAGGAAGGACTCCTCACATTTACCGATTGTTTACACCAGCAGCGAGAGAGATTCGGACCGAGAAAGCGACGATTACCCCATTAATTTGAGCCAGGATGAAAGATTCGTGGATGAGGAACGTGAGAGTGAAGGACTAGAGTGCAGTGCAGGACGCATCTTTTTTCGCTCTGACCGTAACTTAGGTACAAGCTGGCTCATTGGATTCCACACTCTCTCCTTTTTCTATTGTGGATCACGGATTTGTATTTTAAACCACCTCGGATACTATATCCTCTTGAAAATGAGAGTCGAGAACACGAAATGGACATTCACAGTGACTTTTATCTCCACGACAATACATCGGCGAAGCCCTTTAGCTATGGAGCTAACGTGATAGCATCGGGCTTAACTGCAGATAGAAACAAAAGAAATAAACCCCTGACTGGAAGGATAGACAGAAAATCAACAATACTATTAAACCATGGACCTGTAAATACACGGTTAATGCTTTCCAGCCTGGCGAAACTTAACAATGCTGTTGGTTGCTAACGACGCCATTGAAGCTAACTTAGCAACACGACCTCACAGAGCTATGCTAAAAACATTAGCTATCCACCTACGCCAGCCAGCCCTCATCTGCTCATCAACACCCGTGCTCACCTGCGTTCCAGCAATCGACGGAGCGACAAAGGACTTCACCCGATCATAGATGCGGTCGGCGGCTAGCGTCGGATAGCGCGTCTTCTATCCAAGTCAAAGTCATCCTGGTTGTGTTGCTGCAGCCAGCCGCTAATACACCGATCTTCATTGTTCATTAAACAAATTGCAAAATATTCACCAACACAGATGTCCAGAA
>NC_084735.1:22008590-22036090 GCF_033978785.1 Entelurus aequoreus | reverse complement strand
CCACAATCAGACAGTCCGATACCCCATACTCTCTGAGCACTCCCCACAGGACTTCCCGAGGGACACGGTCGAATGCCTTCTCCAAGTCCACAAGGCACATATAGACTGGTTGGGCAAACTACCATGCACCCTCAAGGACCCTGCCAAGAGTATAGAGCTGGTCCACAGTTCCACGACCAGGACGAAAACCACACTGTTCCTCCTGAATCCGAAGTTCGACTATCCGGCGTAGCCTCCTCTCCAGTACACCTGAATAGACCTTACCGGGAAGATGTAGAACCAATACAATGTAGGTCCATCAATATATACTAAACCAGTGTTTTAGTTACGTACGACGGGGGGAGGAGACGACATAACGGCAGAGATCAGTTCAATATGTTTATTGAACCTGATGCTGATGACGTGGTGGGGTGTGTATGCTACTAACGATGTGTAGAATTAACAATGTAAATGTTACCAGAGTTTGTTGTAAGTGCGCGTTGGATGAATCCTTCGTCAGACCATAGGGGCAAGGCGAGAAGGCAGTCCGTGGGCAAGCGAGAGGTCGGGGGCTGGAGAGAAGCAACGAGGTCCGTGTCCAAGCAGGGGTCGAGGATTGAGGGAGGCAGTCCGGAATCCAGAGGGAAGTGGAGGCACATAGCTTGAGCACGGGAATCAGTGGGAACACAGAGGACATAAGACACGGGAAGGCACAGAGAGCAAGTACGCAGGAGGGAACTGAGTACCCGCAGCGGTACTCAGTTGTAATACAAGTTTCCACCACTTGTGGCAGTAATGACAATCTCAAACAAACAGAAGAAGTCTGACGCTAAAGGCATAGAGAAGCGCAAAAATTATGACTAAAGTGGTTAAGCTGTCTTTTCATTTGCACTTCATTTTATTGGCAGTTTATTTAAGAAACGTAAATATTATGATTTCCCATTAATTGTGTACATATTTCTTCATTATGTACTTGTAAGTACATTTATTCTTCATCAGTATTCATGAGTCCCTTCTTTTGCAGTATATTTGATTAGTATTTGATTAGGTGTATCCTAATGATGTAATTATTGAATATGAATATAATCAAGTTTCTACTTTTACTGTTTTTTACTATTGCTATTAAATATCTGAGTGAGCCCCGGGCCCCTCTGTAGTGGAAAAGTCTGGCCCCGAGGTCAAAAAAGATTTGATAGATTAAAAAAATTAACACCTGTGGGAGAATTTTGAAACTCTTCCAGACTCAATTCCACCTATTTGACACATCATTTAGTCAGAAACTAAATGAATGACAAATGAATATACAATAATATTAAACGCAACATGTAAGAGTACATTTTCAGATTGTGCTTGTTCTATTTTTAAACGAAGACAACAATCTGAAGGTGTCTTTATTTTTAAGTTATGCCATGATTTTACCAGTTTGGCCCACTTGGGAATACATTTTCCCCTATGTGGCCCCTGAGCTAAAATGAGCGTGACACCTTTACTGAACTATCTCACACAACATGCACATATTCATTTTTTGTTATCAATATATTCATATATTCTACGTAATTCTGCCCTAAATTGAGCATTTTCAACCATAAAAAAAGGCTACATCAACGAAAAGTATCAATCCTACGAGAACTTTGAAGCAGAGTCATATAACTTGGTACTTAACACATGCTAACTTTTAGCATGCAGATTTTTTTGGAGCTAATTTTGCATTTAGTATTTTTCTCCGTTTTCTCCCGAAATGGAAAATTCTAGTTTCTTTGTGTCGCGTTCTAATCCTTGATGTGTTTATTTTGTTATTTTGTTTATTTTTTTATTTTACCCACTCAGTGGCCTAGTGGTTAGAGCAGGGGTGTCCAAACTTTTTCCACTGAGGGCCGCACACGGAAAAATTTAAGCATGCGGGGGCCATTTTGATATTTTTCATTTTCAAACCTTAACAAAATATATGGGGACTATAAAGGGTCTCAGTCATTAAACTGTTAAAAATAATTCAAATTATTATTATTTTCTATTTAACGCTTACAGTAAATCTCTATATCAACTTCAGGTTGTTATAAAGTTTTAAAAAAAGCCTTTTTCTGTCAAAGACAACTTTGTTTTTTATAGTAAAACTGAAATATGCAGTATTTAGTAATTAGAGCCTTAAAAGATCAATAATGCAGGACACCATTGATTTGAATTATTTAATATTTTTGAGTAATCACAGTGAAAAGTTAAATAAAATCCTACTAAATATATTTGGGATCCAAAAGGTGCCCCACTCATAAAGTGATACATTTTTATTAGTTTTTTTTTTACTTTCAACACTTAAATTACGAGATCAACTTCAGATATATCTGTCGATTTTACGTTTGAACTATTATTTTGTTTGTTTTATGCTCTTTTGTCAAATAAAACTTTGATGTTTTTATATGGCAACCACACAACATATGCAATATTTTTTCCACATAAAACATTTTAAAGTGATATTTTTTAAGCAATAATTCATTATAACATAGATTTTTAGTCTTTTTTTAAATTTTTAGCAATGGCAAAAAAAAATAAAAATAAAGACAAAGAAAAAAAAACAGCCCGCATGGCAGCTTTGTGTCAACATTGCAACTTTTTCTTGTTAGATTTCACCTCATTCCACTTTTTTTAAATGTTTTTTTTAATTTTTGCAATATTATAAATTTTGCAATTTTTGCAGAATGTAAACAATTAGCTGCGGGCTGCAAATGGCCCCGGGCCGCACTTTGGACACCCCTGGGTTAGAGTGTCCGCCCTGAGATCGGTAGGTCGTGAGTTCAAACCCCGGCCGAGTCATACCAAAGATTATGAAAACGGGACCCATTACCTCCCTGCTTGGCACTCAGCATCAAGGGTTGAAATTGTGGGTTATATCACCAAAATGATTCCCGGGCGCGACCACCACTGCTGCTCACTGCTCCCCTCCCCTCCCCTCCCAGGGGGTGATCAAGGGTGATGGGTCAAATGCAGACAATAATTTCGCCACACCTAGTGTGTCTGTGACAATCATTGGTACTTTAACTTTTAACTTTGTAAGTTTTTGCTGTCGTCCAGCATTCCCTCTCTGTTTACTTTGTAGCCAGTTCAGTTTGACTTTCATTTTGCAAAGCCATTTCCTTTCCCTTCCGTTCATTTTGGGTTCAAGCATTACATACCTTTTTACCTGCATGCTGTGCTCTGCATATTGGGATCACAGCAAACCATCCTCGTCTCACCCGACACATGCCGACTTTTACGAAGCAATGAACTACCTGCTGCCACCTGCTGACATGGAGTATTAAATGTTTACCCTGCTGAGTTTTACACAGCACAGACACTAAGCAACGGCACATTATTGGAAGATTATAATTATCGATTTGCAAAAAATATTTTTGGGATAAATTAGGCGAATTTGCATAAAGTGTGCCACGTCACAGTGGTTGAAAAACACTGTTGTAGACTACAAAACTGCTCAGATAATGTAAAACGTAAATGTGGTCCAGAAGATGTTTTAGATCCGTGCAATAATTCAAACTAAAAAGGATTTGTGTGTACCAAAAAGCGATAATACGAACAAATGTGAAACAAAAATGCATATCATATAATAAATATGTTAATCTATAGAATAATTTAGAATTAGAAATTGAAAACATGTAACACACGAAATCATTTGAATCACCAAAAATTATTCCCGGGCGCGGCCACAGCTGCTGCTCACTGCTCCCCTCCCCTCCCAGGGGGGTGATCAAGGGTGATGGGTGAAATGCAGAGAATAATTTCGCCACACCTAGTGTGTGTGTGTGACAATCATTGGTACTTTAACTTTTTTAAATTTTGCCTTTAGAATGTGTCGCTTTGGACACCCTTTGTGTAGATGAAAAGTGTACGAGCTGATTTCTGCTAATAAAATTATTTTCATCATAAATAAATAAAATTCCACTCCAAGAGTGAAGGTTGCCACGTTGCGATCCATACCTGCAATTCCGTCCACGACCACTAAAGTTAAAGTACCAATGCTTGTCACACACACACACACACGATAGGTGTGGGGAAATTATTCTCTGCATTTGACCCATCACCCTTGATCACCCCCTGGGAGGTGAGGGGAGCAGTGAGCAGCAGCGGTGGCCGCGCCCGGGAATCATTTTTGGTGATTTAACCCCCAATTCCAACCCTTGATGCTGAGTGCCAAGCAGGGAGGTAATGGGTCCCTTTTTTAAAGTCTTTAGTATGACTCGGCCGGGGTTTGAACTCACGACCTACCGATCTCAGGGCGGACACTCTAACCACTAAGAAGAAAGGAAAACCGTCAGTGTCGTGCGTCGCCGCCGCCGCCGCCGCCGCGCTGACTTGGTGCTAAAAAGTGTGCGAGTGAAAGAAATGACAGAATGAGGGCAAAATAGCGCGTGATTTGTGGTCCTGTGGCACGCAGGCAGCCGCCAGGCGCAAACACGCAGCTGATTCATGTTGCTGATGTAAATTACATGCAAAGGCCGCATCGACCACGACGAGGGGAGGCGGCGGGGGGGGGACACACCACCGCATGCATGCTAACCTCCGAGCATCCTTGAGTACAAAGTTAGCATCACGTCAGATCATTTTGTGCACGTTGAAGTGAGTCCAAGTGGCCGTGAGAGCTCGCAGAGAGGCGAGCCCCAACAAACTAGGGATGTCCGATAATGGCTTTTTGCCGATATCCGATATTCCGATATTGTCCAACTCTTAATTACCGATACCGATATCACCCGATACCGCTATATATACAGTCGTGGAATTAACAGATTATTATGCCTAATTTGGACAACCAGGTATGGTGAAGATAAGGTCTTTCTTTTTTTAATTAATAAAATAAAATAAGATAAATAAATTACAAACATTTTCTTGAATAAAAAAGGAAGTAAAACCATATAAAAACAGTTACATAGAAACTAGTAATTAATGAAAATGAGTCAAATTAACTGTTAAAGGTTAGTACTATTAGTGGACCAGCAGCACGCACAATCATGTGTGCTTACGGACTGTATCCCTTGCAGACTGTATTGATATATATTGATATATAATGTAGGAACCAGAATATTAATAACAGAAAGAAACAACCCTTTTGTGTGAATGAGTGTAAATGGGGGAGGGAGGTTTTTGGGTTGGTGCACTAATTGTTAGTGTATATATTGTGTTTTTATGTTGATTTAATAAAAAAAACAAAAAAACGATACCTATAATAAAAAAAAACGATACCGATAATTTCCGATATTACATTTTTAAAGCATTTATCGACATCTCTACAACAAACAATTGAAGCGTTTTATCCTCCTGCTAGCGTTTGCAACCAAACGTTGGAAGCGACGCTAGCGCTCGGCCTTCACGTCCACCGCGTGCATTTTTATTAGCGTGACGTCCGTCTGCTCGTCTGACGGCCGCTCCTTGATGCTTCGTCGAGTCCGATCAGATCCTCGTCTTCCCGGAGCCGTGTGGTTAGCGTGTGTGTGTGTGTGTGTGTGTGTGTGTGTGTGTGTGTGTGTGTGTGTGTGTGTGTGTGTGTGTGTGTGTGTGTGTGTGTGTGTGTGTGTGTGTGTGCGTGTGGAAGTGGAGCATGAGAATCGAGCAGGCGTAAAACAGGTGCGTGGGGCGGGGATTGAACAGGTCTGAAGATAACATTTGGCCTAGAAAGGAAAGTTCAAGAGATGATGATGATGATGATGATTGGCTGCGTCTGTCCGCCATCATGTGACCTCAAGATGCTTCTTTTGCCCTGGTGGAAACGTCCCTGCCTCATGGAGGCCATTATCCACTTCACAGGACGAGGGCTGCCATCCTCGTTAGCAGCAAAGCAGCAATTACGCGACATTTAAAATCCCCGCCTTCGCCGCACATGTAATCAGCTTCCTCTTCAACGCTCTTCCTCCCCTTCCACCTTAACTTCATCACCTCTCCATCACACTGCTCCTCCTCCTCCTCCTCCTGCTGTGTGTGCGTGCGTGTGTGTGTGTGTGTGTGTGTGTGTGTGTGTGTGTGTGTGTGTGTGTGTGTGTGTGTTTTTATGTGTGTGTGTGTGTGTGTGTGTGCACAACATTGATCTACAACATGCACAAACCCACTTCACCAAAATACCAAAATACAGCTGCACACACACAGTGTCCACAAACATGGCTGCCAACATACTCCCTACAAGTGTGCCACAACACAACACAACACAACACAACACAACACCCTCCAACTAATCTCTCACACTTTGTTGCCTAACAAAGGCCGCCAAAATGTCCCCCACAAATATGGCTGCCATAGTTCATGTAAATATGGCTTTTACAGCACACCACAAACATGTCTGCCACTACTTCCTCTAGCAAACATGTCTGCCACTACTTCCTCTAGCAAACATGTCTGCCACTACTTCCTCTAGCAAACATGTCTGCCACTACTTCCTCTAGCAAACATGTCTGCCACTACTTCCTCTAGCAAACATGTCTGCCACTACTTCCTCTAGCAAACATGTCTGCCACTACTTCCTCTAGCAAACATGTCTGCCACTACTTCCTCTAGCAAACATGTCTGCCACTACTTCCTCTAGCAAATATGTCTGCCACTACTTCCTCTAGCAAACATGTCTGCCACTACTTCCTCTAGCAAACATGTCTGCCACTACTTCCTCTAGCAAACATGTCTGCCACTACTTCCTCTAGCAAACATGTCTGCCACTACTTCCTCTAGCAAACATGTCTGCCACTACTTCCTCTAGCAAACATGTCTGCCACTACTTCCTCTAGCAAACATGTCTGCCACTACTTTCTCTAGCAAACATGTCTGCCACTACTTCCTCTAGCAAACATATCTGTCACTACTTCCTCTAGCAAACATGTCTGCCACTACTTTCTCTAGCAAACATGTCTGCCACTACTTCCTCTAGCAAACATGTCTGCCACTACTTCCTCTAGCAAACATGTCTGCCACTGCTTCCTCTAGCAAACATGTCTGCCACTACTTCCTCTAGCAAACATGTCTGCCACTACTTCCTCTAGCAAACATGTCTGCCACTACTTCCTCTAGCAAACATGTCTGCCACTACTTCCTCTAGCAAACATGTCTGCCACTGCTTCCTCTAGCAAACATGTCTGCCACTACTTCCTCTAACAAACATGTCTGCCACTACTTCCTCTAGCAAACATGTCTGCCACTACTTCCTCTAGCAAACATGTCTGCCACTACTTCCTCTAACAAACATGTCTGCCACTGCTTCCTCTAGCAAACATGTCTGCCACTACTTCCTCTAACAAACATGTCTGCCACTACTTCCTCTAACAAACATGTCTGCCACTACTTCCTCTAGCAAACATGTCTGCCACTACTTCCTCTAGCAAACATGTCTGTCACTACTTCCTCTAGCAAACATGTCTGCCACTACTTTCTCTAGCAAACTTGTCTGCCACTACTTCCTCTTAACAAACATGTCTGCCACTACTTCCTCTAACAAACATGTCTGCCACTACTTCCTCTAGCAAACATGTCTGCCACTACTTCCTCTAGCAAATATGGCTGCCACTACTTCCTCTAGCAAATATGGCTGCCACTACTTCCTCTAGCAAACATGTCTGCCACTACTTCCTCTAACAAACATATCTGTCACTACTTCCTCTAGCAAACATGTCTGCCACTACTTCCTCTAACAAACATGTCTGCCACTACTTCCTCTAGCAAACATATCTGCCACCACTTCCACTAGCAAACATGTCTGCCACTACTTCCTCTAGCAAACATGGCTGCCACTACTTCCTCTAGCAAACATGGCTGCCACTACTTCCTCTAGCAAACATGTCTGCCACTACTTCCTCTAGCAAACATGTCTGCCACTACTTCCTCTAGCAAACATGTCTGCCACTACTTCCTCTAGCAAACATGTCTGCCACTACTTCTTCTAGCAAACATGTCTGCCACTACTTTCTCTAGCAAACATGTCTGCCACTACTTCCTCTAGCAAACATATCTGTCACTACTTCCTCTAGCAAACATGTCTGCCACTACTTCCTCTAGCAAACATGTCTGCCACTACTTCCTCTAGCAAACATGTCTGCCACTACTTCCACTAGCAAACATGTCTGCCACTACTTCCTTTAACAAAAATGTCTGCCACTACTTCCTCTAACAAACATGTCTGCCACTACTTCCTTTAACAAAAATGTCTGCCACTACTTCCTCTAGCAAACATGTCTGCCACTACTTCCTCTAGCAAACATGTCTGCCACTACTTCCTCTAGCAAACATATCTGTCACTACTTCCTCTAGCAAACATGTCTGCCACTACTTCCTCTAGCAAACATGTCTGCCACTACTTCCTCTAGCAAACATGTCTGCCACTACTTTCTCTAGCAAACGTGTCTGCCACTACTTCCTCTAGCAAACATGTCTGCCACTACTTCCTCTAACAAACATGTCTGCCACTACTTCCTCTAACAAACATGTCTGCCACTACTTCCTCTAACAAACATGTCTGCCACTACTTCCTCTAACAAACATGTCTGCCACTACTTCCTCTAGCAAACATATCTGCCACCACTTCCACTAGCAAACATGTCTGCCACTACTTCCTCTAACAAACATGTCTGCCACTACTTCCTCTAGCAAACATGTCTGCCACTACTTCCTCTAGCAAACATGTCTGCCACTACTTCTTCTAGCAAACATGTCTGCCACTACTTCCTCTAGCAAACATGTCTGCCACTACTTCTTCTAGAAAACATGGCTACCACTACTTCCTTTAGCAAACATGTCTGCCACTACATCCTCTAGCAAACATGTCTGCCACTACTTCCTCTAGCAAATATGGCTGCCACTACTTCCTCTTGCAAACATGTCTGCCACTACTTTCTCTAGCAAACATGTCTGCCACTACTTCCTCTAACAAATATGGCTACCACCACTTCTTCTAGCAAACATGGCTACCACTACTTCCTCTAGCAAACATGTCTGCCACTACTTGGCGTGGCGAAGTTGGTAGAGTGGCTGTGCCAGCAATCGGAGTGTTGCTGGTTACTGGGGTTCGATTCCCACCTTCTACCTTCCTAGTCACGTCCGTTGTGTCCTTGGGCAAGACACTTCACCCTTTGCCTCTGATGGCTGCTGGTTAGCGCCTTGCATGGCAGCTCCCGCCATCAGTGTGTGAATGTGTGTGTGAATGGGTAAATGTGGAAATACTGTCAAAGCGCTTTGAGTACCTTGAAGGTAGAAAAGCGCTATACAAGTACAACCCATTTATCATTTCTTTACTTCCTCTAACAATTATGGCTACCACCACTTCTTCTAGCAAACATGGCTACCACTACTTCCTCTAGCAAACATGTCTGCCACTACTTCTTCTAGCAAACATGGCTACCACTACTTCCTCTAGCAAACATGTCTGCCACCCATTCTTCTAGCAAATATGGCTGCCAACCACTTCCCCTAGCAAACATGGCTGCCACAACTTCCCGTAGCAAACCACTGCCACCACTTCTACTAGCAAATATGGCCTCCTCCACTACCCCTAGCGAACATGGCTGCCACAACTTCCTGTAGCAAACCACTGCCACCACTTCTACTAGCAAATATGGCCTCCTCCACTTCCTCTAGCAAACATGGCTGCCACCACTTCCCGCAGCAAACATGTCTGCCACAATGCAGGCCACCAACATGGCCACTGCAGTATACTCCAGCAACACGGTTGCCAAAATGTTCCCTAAAACTATGGCGGCCGCAATTCACGTTATAATGGCTTTTACAGTAGATCGACCGATTATTATTATTTGGCATTTTGCAAATGTTTGAATAACTTATACTCCAACACATATCGGCTCCAAATTTCAGTTATCGGCCTCCTTGACAACTAATAATCGGTATCATCCGTGGAAAAAAAAAATGCATCGGTCGATCTCTGGCTTTTACAACAATGTGGTTTCCAAAACCAATATGGCTGCCACAACCATACTTGCCAACCCTCCCGAATTTTCTGGGAGACTCCCGAATTTCAGTGCCTCTCCCGAAAATCTCCCGGGACAATCATTCTCCCGAATTTCTCCCGATTTCCAGCCGGACTTAAGGCACGCCCAATCTCCAGGTCCGTGCGGACCTGAGTGACACTGAAGACAGCCTGTCGTCACGTCCGCTTGGCCAACCAAAAAGTAACCACAGAACACTATACCGTATAATGCTCTGTGGTTACTTTTTGGTTGGCCAACGGTTTACGTTGTGTTGCGCACCCTGACGGCAAGTGTGGGAGTCGGTTCTGAAGTATGAAGTAAAGAGATGTAACTTCATCACCTCGCCTGGTTATTGACTCCAACCCAGAATATTACACTGCCCATACCTATGCTCCTTCAAAGGCTGTGCTACTGGCTGCAAAGCATTGCACTTTCAAATACAACAATGGGTAGAGAGGAGTGTTATGTGTGTATATGTGTAAATAAATGAACACTGAAATTCAAGTATTTATTTTATTTATATGTATATATATATATATAATAAAATACATATATATATATATATATATAGCTAAAATTCACTGAAAGTCAAGTATTTATTTTATTTCTATATATATACCGGTATATATATTAGGACTGTGAATCTTTGGGTGTGCCACGATTCGATTCAATATCGATTCTTGGGGTCACGATTCGATTCAAAATCAATTTTTTTTTTCAATTCAACACGATTCTCGATTCAAAAACGATTTTTTTTCCCGATTCAAAAGGATTCTCTATTCATTCAATACATAGGATTTCAGCAGGATCTACCCCAGTCTGCTGACATGCAAGCAGAGTAGTAGATTTTTGTAAAAAGCTTTTGTAATTGTAAAGGACAATGTTTTATCAACTGATTGCAATAATGTAAATTTGTTTTATTTATTAAATGAACCAAAAATATGACTTATTTTATCTTTGTGAAAATTTTGGACACAGTGTGTTGTCAAGCTTATGAGATGCGATGCAAGTGTAAGCCACTGTGACACTATTGTTCATTTATTTTTATTTTTATAAATGTCTAATGATAATGTCAATGAGGGATTTTTAATCACTGCTATGTTGAAATTGTACCTAATATTGATACTGTTGTTAATAATATTCATTTTTGTTTCACTACTTTTGGTTTGTTCTGTGTCGGGTTTGTGTCTCCTCTCAATTGCTCTGTTTATTGCAGTTCTGAGTGTTGCTGGGTCGGGTTTGGTTTTGGAATTGGATGGCATTGCATTGTTATGGTATTGCTGTGTATTGTTTTGTTGGATTGATAAAAAAAAATTTAAAAATAGATTTTTTTAAAATGAGAATCGATTCTGAATCGCACAACGTGAGAATCGCGATTCGAATTCAAATCGATTTTTTCCCACACCCCTAATATACATATACATATATATATACATATATATGTCTTAATTAGATTATCCCAAAAAAAATAGTGCTCGATACCGTGGTAGAGCGTAATATGTATGTGTGGGAAAAAAATCACAAGACTATTTCATCTCTACAGGCCTGTTTCATGAGGGTTTCCTCAATTGTCAGGAGATTTTAATGGAAGCATTCACATACCATGGTTTATATAGGGCACAGAGCGGGTGGGTACAGGCAGGCGTGGGGGCGTGGTGATTGGCTCATGTGTTACCTAGGAGGTGTTTTCTTCTGTGACGGCATGCTGATACAATTTCACTGCGCTTGTTGAGGGATGACAAGTCTGGACTGTATATAATAAACAGTTTCTCTTTTAAGCATAGGTTGCATCTTTTATTACCACTGTTGTAAGGTGTGCTGGATGCAAGAATTTGCCATGTTATTGAATATTCAACATTATTTTCTTTGAGATTCCAAATGTGTTTACTGAGTTCTGTAGTGTTCCGCAAGCTTTTGCTTCTGAAAGAGGTTTTGTGATTGTTCCATCTGGTTTTGAATGCTCCCTCAGTTAATCCTACATATAGCAATTGAAAAGGAGCCGTCCACAACCAGGCAGAACGACTCCAAAACCGACAAAGGCTGTAACTGCAGCAAGAAACCTGATTGCCCTCTCAACGGGGGGTGCTTACAACCATCAGTCGTTTACCAAGCAAAGGTAACACGCAAGGACATTAACACATCCGACACATATGTAGGATTAACTGAGGGAGCATTCAAAACCAGATGGAACAATCACAAAACCTCTTTCAGAAGCAAAAGCTTGCGGAACACTACAGAACTCAGTAAACACATTTGGAATCTCAAAGACAATAATGTTGAATATTCAATAACATGGCAAATTCTTGCATCCAGCACACCTTACAACAGTGGTAATAAAAGATGCAACATATGCTTAAAAGAGAAACTGTTTATTATATACAGTCCAGACTTGTCATCCCTCAACAAGCGCAGTGAAATTGTATCAGCATGCCGTCACAGAAGGAAACACCTCATAGGTAACACATGAGCCAATCACCACGCCCCTACGCCTACCTGTACCCACCTGCTCTGTGCCCTATATAAACCATGGTATGTGAATGCTTCCATTAAAATCTCCTGACGATTGAGGAAACCCTCATGAAACAGGCCTGTAGAGATGAAATAGTCTTGTGATTTTTTTCCCACACACATATATATATATATATATATATATATATATATATATATATATATATATATATATATATATATATATATATATATATATATATATATATATATATGTATATATATATATATATATATATATATATATATATATATATATATATATATATATATATATATATATATATATATATATATATATATATGTGTGTGACCCCAAACTTTTGAACGGTAGTGTATATATATATATATATATATATATATAGTGTATATACATATATATATATATATATATATATATATATATATATATATATATATATATATATATATATATATATATATATATATATATATATATATATATATATATATATATATACTACCGTTCAAAAGTTTGGGGTCACATTGAAATGTCCTTATTTTTGAAGGAAAAGCACTGTACTTTTCAATGAAGATAACTTTAAACTAGTCTTAACTTTAAAGAAATACACTCTATACATTGCTAATGTGGTAAATGACTATTCTAGCTGCAAATGTCTGGTTTTTGGTGCAATATCTACTTAGGTGTATAAAGGCACCTTTTCCAGCAACTATCACTCCAGTGTTCTAATGGTACAATGTGTTTGCTCATTGGCTCAGAAGGCTAATTGATGATTAGAAAACCCTTGTGCAATCATGTTCACACATCTGAAAACAGTTTAGCTCGTTACAGAAGCTACAAAACTGACCTTCCTTTGAGCAGATTGAGTTTCTGGAGCATCACATTTGTGGGGTCAACTAAACGCTCAAAATGGCCAGAAAAAGAGAACTTTCATCTGAAACTCGACAGTCTATTCTTGTTCTTAGAAATGAAGGCTATTCCACAAAATTGTTTGGGTGACCCCAAACTTTTGAATGGTAGTATATATATATATAAATACTTTTAAATTTCAGTGAATTCTAGCTATAAATATACTCCTCCCCCTTAAGTCCCCCCCCCCCCCCCCCCACCCCCCAAACAAAAATCTCCCGAATTTGGAGGTCTCAAGGTTGGCAAGTATGGCCACAACTTTACCCAACAATAATGGCGGTCAAAATGTCCTCCCCAAGTACACCGACCACGACACACTTCACCAACAAAGCCGCCACAACTCTCCCTAACAAATATGGCCGCCACTACACAATATGCAAGAGCGCTGCACTTGAAGGCAGACGTAATATATCAAATAACCCCTCATTGAAATAGAATTCATAATAAAGTCCTGAATTTTAAACATCAAAAACTTAATTTGAAGCTTCCACATTCATCACCACCTTCTCACCTGCCTGACACACACACACTCACACACACACACGCACACACACACACACACACTTTTCATTGCGCTGCCGTCTTTCTACGACTTTCTCTGCATTCCCATCATCTGACTTGCAAAAATCCGAAATGCTGCAGCATTGATTGAGAGGGAAAATTGCACTTCCTCCATATTTATTTCCCTGACATGATCTATGACGCCCCATAGATTTGTTTCTGTCATACTCAGGGGGGGGGGGGCAAAAAGAATTACACTGCAGCAGACTTGTGGGGAAAAAAAAAAAAAACATTTTCAGAGGAAGGCTGGGAAGGGAAATAATTCATGCAAATGTTGCAATGAAGAGTTCACACGCGGCTCACGTTGCAGGCCGACCATCTGTCGCCTTCTGAACGCCACGGCGGCGAGCGGGCGAAGTTGAACTTCACGCGGCTGATTAAAAAAAAAATAATTTTTATACATTTTCCACTTTATAGACTTTTTACTGTCTTTGTTAAAGGAGTGTTAGTGAAAGAAGTCGCACACGTTGACTGGATGGCGGGCGAAAACAAATCAATGATCAAAAAGACAGAAAATGACTCAATTCATCTCTGCCGAGAGCGAGTTTCAGAGTTGGAATAAACAAGCTGGGAGAAGAAAGCCGACGATTTATAGGGAATATGAAGTGAGTCACATAAGTGGTTCGTATCATATCACTTTTAGAACTCATTCTGTTGGCCTTTTGGAAATGTTTGCAATACCAGTTGCTCGTTGAAGCACTAAACATCCTCTAAAGGAGCTACGTGGGCGTGTAAATGAGTTTAGATGAGCTTTGAAGAATCGCAGGAAGACTGAAAGATGTGAATGTGATGTGTAGCTGTTGTTGCCCACAAACATCATACTTGCCAACCCTCCCGTTTTTAGCGGGAGAATCCCGATATTCAGCGCCTCTCCCGACAACCTCCCGGCAGAGATTTTCTCCCGACAAACTCCCGGTATTCAGCCGGAGCTGGAGGCCACGCCCCCTCCAGCTCAATGCGGACCTGAGACTGAGTGGGGACAGCCTGTTCTCACGCCCGCTTTCCCACAAAATAAACAGCTTGCCTGCCCAAAGACGTCATAACATCTAGGGCTTTTATAGAGTGTACAACTGCGCACACAACAAGGAGATGAAGCAGAAGAACGAGGAAATTACAGACATGGCGGCCGAAATGATATACTCATCATGAACGGAGAAGTTAAACAGGACAATAATGCCATCTAATGGATAGCCACTGGAACACTGAAATTCAACTTGTTGTTGTTTTTTTCTATGTAAAAAAAATAAAAAATAAAATATATATATAGCTAGAATTCACTGAAAGTCAAGTATTTCATATATATATATATATATATATATATATATATATATATATATATATATATATATATATATATATATATATATATATGAAATACTCGAGTTGGTGAATTCTAGCTGTAAATAACCACGCCCCCAACCACTACACAAACATGGCTGCCACAACATGCTACACAAACATAGTTGCCACAACTTAGTACACAAACATGGCTGCCACAACATACTACGCAAACATGGCTGCCACAACATGCTACACAAACATGGCTGCCACAACATGCTACACAAACATGGCTGCCACAACATGCTACACAAACATAGTTACCACAACTTAGTACACAAACATGGCTGCCACAACATACTACAAAAACATGGCTGCCACAACATGCTACACAAATATAGTTGCCACAACTTAGTACACAAACATGGCTGCCACAACATACTACACAAACATGGTCTGCCACAACATACTACACAAACATAGTTGCCACAACTTAGTACACAAACATGGCTGCCACAACATACTACACAAACATGGCTGCCACAACCTAGTAAACAAACATGGCTGCCACAACATACTACACAAACATGGCTGCCAAAACATACTACACAAACATTGCTGCCACAACATAGTAAACAAACATGGCTGCCACAACATACTACACAAACATGGCTGCCACAACATACTACACAAACATGGCTGCCACAACATGCTACACACACAGTGGCCACAAATTAGTACACAAACATGGCTGCCACAACATACTACACAAACATGGTCTGCCACAACATACTACACAAACATGGCTGCCACAACATGCTACACACACAGTTGCCACAAATTAGTACACAAACATGGCTGCCACAACATACTACACAAACATGGTCTGCCACAACATACTACACAAACATGGCTGCCACAACATACTCCACAAACATGGCTGCCACAACATACTACACAAACATGGCTGCCGCAACATACTACACAAACATGGCTGCCACAACATACTACACAAACATGGCTGCCACAGCTTAGTAAACAAACATGGCTGCCACAACATACTACACAAACATGGCTGCCACAACATACTACACAAGCATGGCTGCCGCAACATACTACACAAACATGGCTGCCACAACATACTCCACAAACATGGCTGCCACAACATACTACACAAACATGGCTGTGTCACGCCAAATTTCTTCCCTCTACAAAAACCTTCCCTCCCCCATTTACTTCCGTGGTCATGTTTCCTCTTCCGTCATTGACAGCGATCGATGGCACTTCGACTTTGACTGCCCGTCGCTGGAAGGATACTTCGTCTTTGACAGCTGCTGGAATCTGAAGAAATCGATTATTGTTTTTTTTTTGTACAGGCGCGAAAAAGGACAGTCGCGTGCAGGTTAAGGACCCCCGGCAACTTTGTGATTTTATTGGACGCAGCCCCAGAAGTAAATGGGGGAGGGAAGGTTTTTGTAGAGGGAAGAAATTTGGCGTGACAGTTGCCACAACCTAGTAAACAAACATGGCTGCCACAACCTAGTAAACAAACATGGCTGCCAAAACATACTACACAAACATGGCTGCCACAACGTAGTAAACAAACATGGCTGCCACAACATACTACACAAACATGGCTGCCACAATTTAGTAAACAAACATGGCTGCCACAACTTAGTAAACAAACATGGCTGCCACAACTTAGTACACAAACATGGCTGCCACAACATACTACACAAACATGACTGCCACAACATACTCCACAAACATGGCTGCCGCAACATACTCCACAAACATGGCTGCCACAACATACTACACAAACATGGCTGCCACAACATACTACACAAACATGGCTGCCACAGCTTAGTAAACAAACATGGCTGCCACAACATACTACACAAACATGGCTGCCACAACATACTCCACAAACATGGCTGCCACAACATACTACACAAACATGGCTGCCGCAACATACTACACAAACATGGCTGCCACAACATACTACACAAACATGGCTGCCGCAACATACTACACAAACATGGCTGCCACAACATACTACACAAACATGGCTGCCACAACCTACTACACAAACATGGCTGCCACAACATACTACACTAGACTGACCATACGTCCTCTTTTCCCCGGACATGTCCTCTTTTGCGGGGTTGACCGGGCTCTCAGGGCGGAGTTTCTTAAATGCCTCGAATGTCCGGCATTTTGAGTTAGGGTTGCGTGTATGGCTGCCACAACCTAGTAAACAAACATGGCTGCCAAAACATACTACACAAACATGGCTGCCACAACGTAGTAAACAAACATGGCTGCCACAACATACTACACAAACATGGCTGCCACAACTTAGTAAACAAACATGGCTGCCACAACTTAGTAAACAAACATGGCTGCCACAACTTAGTACACAAACATGGCTGCCACAACATACTACACAAACATGGCTGCCACAACATACTCCACAAACATGGCTGCCGCAACATACTCCACAAACATGGCTGCCACAACATACTACACAAACATGGCTGCCACAACATACTACACAAACATGGCTGCCACAGCTTAGTAAACAAACATGGCTGCCACAACATACTACACAAACATGGCTGCCACAACATTCTCCACAAACATGGCTGCCACAACATACTACACAAACATGGCTGCCGCAACATACTACACAAACATGGCTGCCACAACATACTACACAAACATGGCTGCCACAGCTTAGTAAACAAACATGGCTGCCACAACATACTACACAAACATGGCTGCCACAACATACTACACAAGCATGGCTGCCGCAACATACTACACAAACATGGCTGCCACAACATACTACACAAACATGGCTGCCGCGACATACTACACAAACACGGCTGCCACAACATACTAAACAAACATGGCTGCCACAACATACTACACAAACATGGCTGCCACAACATACTACACTAGACTGACCATACGTCCTCTTTTCCCCGGACATGTCCTCTTTTGCGGGGTTGACCGGGCTCTAATGGCGGAGTTTCTTAAATGCCTCGAATGTCCGGCATTTTGAGTTAGGGTTGCGTGTATGGCTGCCACAACCTAGTAAACAAACATGGCTGCCAAAACATACTACACAAACATGGCTGCCACAACGTAGTAAACAAACATGGCTGCCACAACATACTACACAAACATGGCTGCCACAACTTAGTAAACAAACATGGCTGCCACAACTTAGTAAACAAACATGGCTGCCACAACTTAGTACACAAACATGGCTGCCACAACATACTACACAAACATGGCTGCCGCAACATACTCCACAAACATGGCTGCCGCAACATACTACACAAACATGGCTGCCACAACATACTACACAAACATGGCTGCCACAACATACTACACAAACATGGCTGCCACAGCTTAGTAAACAAACATGGCTGCCACAACATACTACACAAACATGGCTGCCACAACATACTCCACAAACATGGCTGCCGCAACATACTACACAAACATGGCTGCCACAACATACTACACAAACATGGCTGCCACAACATACTACGCAAACATGGCTGTCACAACATACTCCACAAACATGGCTGCCACAACATACTACACAAGCATGGCTGCCACAACATACTACACAAACATGGCTGCCACAACATACTACACAAACATGGCTGCCACAACATACTACACAAACATGGCTGCCGCAACATACTACACAAACATGGCTGCCACAACATACTACACAAACATGGCTGCCACAACATACTACACAAACATGGCTGCCACAACATACTACACAAACATGGCTGTCACAACATACTCCACAAACATGGCTGCCGCAACATACTACACAAACATGGCTGCCGCAACATACTACACAAACATGGCTGCCACAACATACTACACAAACATGGCTGCCGCGACATACTACACAAACACGGCTGCCACAACATACTACACAAACATGGCTGCCACAACATACTACACAAACATGGCTGCCGCAACATACTACACAAACATGGCTGCCACAACATACTACACAAACATGGCTGCCGCGACATACTACACAAACACGGCTGCCACAACATACTACACAAACATGGCTGCCACAACATACTACACAAACATGGCTGCCACAACATACTACACTAGACTGACCATACGTCCTCTTTTCCCCGGACATGTCCTCTTTTGCGGGGTTGACCGGGCTCTAATGGCGGAGTTTCTTAAATGCCTCGAATGTCCGGCATTTTGAGTTAGGGTTGCGTGTATGGCTGCCACAACCTAGTAAACAAACATGGCTGCCAAAACATACTACACAAACATGGCTGCCACAACGTAGTAAACAAACATGGCTGCCACAACATACTACACAAACATGGCTGCCACAACTTAGTAAACAAACATGGCTGCCACAACTTAGTAAACAAACATGGCTGCCACAACTTAGTACACAAACATGGCTGCCACAACATACTACACAAACATGGCTGCCGCAACATACTCCACAAACATGGCTGCCGCAACATACTACACAAACATGGCTGCCACAACATACTACACAAACATGGCTGCCACAACATACTACACAAACATGGCTGCCACAGCTTAGTAAACAAACATGGCTGCCACAACATACTACACAAACATGGCTGCCACAACATACTCCACAAACATGGCTGCCGCAACATACTACACAAACATGGCTGCCACAACATACTACACAAACATGGGTGCCACAACATACTACGCAAACATGGCTGTCACAACATACTCCACAAACATGGCTGCCACAACATACTACACAAGCATGGCTGCCACAACATACTACACAAACATGGCTGCCACAACATACTACACAAACATGGCTGCCACAACATACTACACAAACATGGCTGCCGCAACATACTACACAAACATGGCTGCCACAACATACTACACAAACATGGCTGCCACAACATACTACACAAACATGGCTGCCACAACATACTACACAAACATGGCTGTCACAACATACTCCACAAACATGGCTGCCGCAACATACTACACAAACATGGCTGCCGCAACATACTACACAAACATGGCTGCCACAACATACTACACAAACATGGCTGCCGCGACATACTACACAAACATGGCTGCCACAACATACTCCACAAACATGGCTGCCACAACATACTACACAAGCATGGCTGCCGCAACATACTACACAAACATGGCTGCCACAACATACTACACAAACATGGCTGCCGCGACATACTACACAAACACGGCTGCCACAACATACTACACAAACATGGCTGCCACAACATACTACACAAACATGGCTGCCACAACATACTACACTAGACTGACCATACGTCCTCTTTTCCCCGGACATGTCCTCTTTTGCGGGGTTGACCGGGCTCTCAGGGCGGAGTTTCTTAAATGCCTCGAATGTCCGGCATTTTGAGTTAGGGTTGCGTGTATTTTTAATGTACGTCCGGGGTTAAGAAGGGGTTAAAAACAAAACAAATTGTGAAGGTGTGCGCACGCAGCAGCATTCGTGAGGGAGGGGCAGAGACAGAGAGAGAGCGACACACTGAATACATTTACATATGCATACAAATTTGTTTTATTTTTTTATTATTATTTTAAATGAATTAACATTTATGACAACCTTTTTCCAAAACACAGTATAGAATGTGAGTTATATCAGGATAATGCATATGTTTTTCATTTGTTTTCAAAACGCTTGCAAAAAAGTGGGACCCCAAAAATGTACTGAGGGACCCCATTTTTATGACTTGATGAGGTCCCTGGGACCCCATTTTGATAATTCGTAGCGCCAACAATGCTGTATTTAAATAAATATATTATTTATAAAGCAAGTTCGAGTATCATTGGCTAATTTTCACCTAGTCCCGGCCTTGGCACGCATATATGTGTCCTCTTTTTGGCATTTCACAATATGGTCAGCCTACACAACATACTACACAAACATTGAGAAGTGGCTAAACCAGCAGCTAACAATGCTAACATGCTATTGCACACCAAAAACAACAGCAAACCTAATTGACTTGTGCTATTTTCTTGCTGCAACATTCTCAAACTGTCAACGATTCTCTTTACTTTCTTAGACTTGTTCAAGTGTGAGAACAACACGCACGCACACACACACACCTACCTGTGTGTGTGTGTGTGTGTGCATGTGTGCGCGTGTTTAAACAACAACAACAACACAACCTGCCACTTTTGCCTCCAACGATGTTCTTGCATTCTTTGGTTTCGCTGTATTTTTTATTGGTACAGACTCGCCTGCAGCGCGTGCGTGCTGCCCGTGTGTGTGTGTGTGTGTGTGAGTGCGTGCATGCTGCCCTTGTGTGTGCGCGTCAAGTTGTGTTAGCGCACAGGTGAGACACTTTGACAGCCTCTTCAGAAGACAGCAGCAGCTCTCTGGGCCTTGTCAACGCCGTCTTTGCCTGTTAGCTTCTCTGTTTGTTTGTGTGCACCGTTCTGCACATGCTGTGTGTATGAATGCATGGACCTGTGTGTGTGTGTGTGTGTGTGTGCGTGTACGTGTACGTGTGTGTGCTCGCCCTTCAATATGCACTCTGTATGTTTCACACACGCTTGGAGTTTTAATTTCAGTCTATACAAGCCAGCAGCTTTTAGCCTGAGGCAAGTGTTGGGAAACACTCACACCTGCCCTCTGGCGTGCGCGCGCACACTTACACGCGCACACACACACACACACACACACAGGTCAAGCAAGTGCATGCAAAACGGAGCTGGGGAGTAAATGTCAGAGGAATGAAAGGAACGGAGAACACCTGAGCCCAAAGACGTGCACAGACTCCATTGCTGTCCTTTAAACAAAAAAAACTTCAATCTGATGACTTTTCTCATTCATAAACACACACACACGCACACACACACACACAGATGCACAAACACACACAATGGACCCCTAACCTGCAGTGATGTCTTTTGTCAGCAAGGTGACAGCAGGATAAATCAGCATACATTAACTCCAATTAACATAACCTTTTATTATGTAAATTACATTTCATTATGCGTGTGTGTGTGTGTGTGTGTGTGTGTGTGTGTGTGTGCGAGTGTGTGTGCGCGGCGACTCTCCTAACGCCGACGTTTTTCTTTCGCCTAAACTGTCTGCAGGGGGCGTGGCTAAACCGGCAGAATCCGTTGTTTTGCATATGCAGGGCTCTTCAATAGGTACACCTGCACTGCAGGGAGCCCACATTGCGTAGTTTTATTTTAATGTTTTATTGCTGAAATAAGCAGGGGCGTCCATGATAACGTCGCTTGAATGACAACATATGTTGCTCCAAAACCTGTATGTATTTTTCAGTATTAATGGCGCCTTCACAGAGGTGTAAGTTACCCATGTCTTGGGCACTAATACACCCCCATACCATCACAGATGCTGGCTTTTCAACTTTGCGCCTATAACAATCCGGATGGTTCTTTTCCTCTTTGGTCCGGAGGACACGACGTCCACAGTTTCCAAAAACAATTTGAAATGTGGACTCGTCAGACCACAGAACACTTTTCCACTTTGTATCAGTCCATCTTAGATGAGCTCAGGCCCAGTGAAGCCGACGGCGTTTCTGGGTGTTGTTGATAAACGGTTTTCGCCTTGCGTAGGAGAGTTTTAACTTGCACTTACAGATGTAGCGACCAACTGTAGTTACTGACAGTGGGTTTCTGAAGTGTTCCTGAGCCCATGTGGTGATATCCTTTACACACTGATGTCGCTTGTTGATGCAGTACAGCCTGAGGGATCAAAGGTCACGGGCTTAGCTGCTTACGTGCAGTGATTTCTCCAGATTCTCTGAACCCTTTGATGATATTACGGACCGTAGATGGGGAAATCCCTAAATTCCTTGCAATAGCTGGTTGAGAAAGGTTTTTCTTAAACTGTTCAACAATTTGCTCACGCATTTGTTGACAAAGTGGTGACCCTCGCCCCATCCTTGTTTGTGAATGACTGAGCATTTCATGGAATCTACTTTTATACCCAATCATGGCACCCACCTGTTCCCAATTAGCCTGTTCACCTGTGGGATGTTCCTAATCAGTGTTTGATGAGCTTTCCTCAACTTTATCAGACTTTTTTGCCACTTGTGCCGGCTTTTTTGAAACATGTTGCAGGCATCAAATTCCAAATGAGCTAATATTTGCAAAAAAATTACGTTTTCCAGTTCAAACGTTAAATATATATATATATATATATATATATATATATATATATATATATATATATATATATATATATATATATATATATATATATATATATATATATATATATATATTTTTTTTTTTTTTTTTTTTTTTTTGACACATCCATTGAGGGTGTCTATCTACACACACGGTCTGACGGCAAATTGTTCAATCTGGCAAGATTACGTGCGAAAACCAAAAGGAGGTCAGTGTTAATCCGAGAGATGCTTTTTGCAGACGATGCTGCTCTTGTTACCAACACCAAAGAAGCCTTACAACGTCTAAGTGACTGTTTTGCGAATGCTTGTGAACAGTTTGGACTTATAGTTAGCCTGCAGAAAACCAATGTCAGTGTTCAAGGTGCTGCAAATCCTGCTATCAAGATGAAGTACATGTCAAACTACTTCCTTAACGTAAATGACCGCCATAACCACAACACCAGGGGGTGCTCCACTAACCACGTTAAACCCAGATTCCGAACTAACAAAGGTCTTAACTCATTCTCTTTCTATGCCACATCAATGTGGAATGCGCTCCCAACAGGTATAAAAGAAAGGGCATCTCTATCCTCCTTCAAAACCGCAATAAAAGTTCACCTCCAGGCAGCTACAACCCTAAACTAACACCCTCCCCGGATTGCTAATAATCAAATGTAAACAATCAAATGCAGATTCTTTTTCTTATGCCTTCTGATCTCTCTCTCTCTCTCTCTCTCTATGTCCACTACTTGATGTCCATATCCCCCCCCCACACCCCCCCTCCCTCCACACCCCTGATTGTAAATAATGTAAATAATTCAATGTGATTATCTTGTGTGATGACTGTATTATGATGATAGTATATATGATAGTATATATCTGTATCATGAATCAATTTAAGTGGACCCCGACTTAAACAAGTTGAAAAACTTATTCGGGTGTTACCATTTAGTGGTCAATTGTACGGAATATGTACTTCACTGTGCAACCTACTAATAAAAGTCTCAATCAATCAATCAAAAATGGTGTCACTTAAGAAGTAGTAGATAATTTTATATACCTAGGCTCGACAATCAGCAATAAACTCTCGCTTGATGTTGAACTTGACAGGAGGCTTGGAAAGGCAAATACCATCATGGCTAAACTAGCAAAGCGAGTATGGGAAAACAACGCTCTTACTCAACATACAAAGATCCGAGTTTATCAGGCCTGCGTTCTCAGCACTTTACTCTACGGAAGCGAGACCTGGACTACTTACATGAGACAAGAGCGTCGACTTAACGCTTTTCACATGCGGTGCATCAAACGTATCCTTGGTATTAGTTGGCAAGACCATATTCCACACAGTGTCATTCTTCAGCGGGCTAATATCCATAGCATGAACTCTCTTCTTAGCCAGCGCCGTCTTCGATGGCTGGGACATGTTCGGCGGATGGAGGACTGACGGCTTCCCAAGGACATTATGTATGGACAACTGGCTGCTGGTTCCAGACATGTTGGTCGTCCCTCCCTCCGGTTCAAGGACGCATGCAAGAGAGATCTAAAGGCGTGTAATATTCCCTTGGACAGCTGGGAGATACAGGCGGAGAACCGAAATGTCTGGCGTCAAGCGGTTAGACGGGGTATCGCAGAGGCTGATTTGAGGAGAGGCCAGCTCGCAGAGGAGAAGAGAGACAGGAAGAAACATACTGCAAATACCATCGCACAGCAGGAGCGGGATGAAGTCTCTACACATGTTTGCACTAAGTGCAACGGGGACTGTCACTCAAGAATTGGCTTGTACAGCCATGCTAGGCGTTGTCAACAAACATGAATGTACCGTATCAACAAAACATCACGTTAAAATGTGAAAATTATAATTAGATATGTGCATTGTATAATTACAACACTCATTAAAACTGAAAAGATATTACTAATAATTGACTAAAATAGGATGACAAAACTATTTAAATAAAAAAAATAAACTATTAATAATAATTAAAGTACCATTAAAAATTAAAAAAAAATAAATACATTAAAAATAAATTAAATAAAAAATTAAACATCAAATCGAAATAAGTGTCTGACACAAGAGCGTAAATTAGCATGGTCATCTGTGACTAAGCTAATATATATATATATATATATATATATATATATATATATATATATATATATATATATATATATATATATATATATATATATATATACACACACACAATATAAAAATTATATAATATGTACATACATATAAAATATATATAAATTATTTAATAATAATATTAATATGTGTTTATTAAACATAATCCTTTTCAAACAGCTCCACACAAAATGGCCACAAACATTCTTTTACAGACACACTCACACATGACGCATCACGTTATTGGCGCCTCAAAGAAAATAGTGCCCTGAAAGGAAATTAGCTTAGTTTTAACAAATCACATTCAAGCGTAGCTAATTGTCACGTAAGCGCAAAATTAAGTCGTACAAGTAAAAAAAACACAGGTAAAACACAAGTCGCATTTTTCTGTTGTGCTTATTTAACACTGATACAATTGAGAAAGGTACACACCTGTGTCACTTGTGATACGGCACTGATATTGGAGCCTTGAGTATTGGTTGAAACCAATATTAATCTGACACAGTATCAGCAGGAGTTCTTATTAGTTACTGTGGAATGTTGATGAAGAGGGAAAACAATCACCTATGTATTATAAGCATTTTGGAATTGCTGATGTCTTTAGGTTGAAGTGGTAATTGTTTTTTGGCGACACCTAGCGGCCACAATAATTAAGTTAGGCTAATTTTTTTCCCAACGCTTTGTACCCTGTAGCTTTTAAGACGGTGCGACTAATTTATCGATTTTTTCTTTGCTAACGGCAATAATGTTTTGTATTCAACAAATAGTTCTCATATTACACCGACATGGACACTGACAAGGTGCGTTATTGTTTGTGCTGTGGCGCCATCTTTTGGACGAGCTCGCTCACTGCAGGCGCTGCGGCTCAAAAATGCACTTTTCTATTTGGTGCCTTGAACTGCAAGTATAACCGTCCATAGCGTTTCTGCTCGAAAGGCGTCTCCATTCATCCCTCCAGCAACGTTTGTAAGTTTTACAATACAACTAAAACATGTGATGTCTGTAGGAGTGTTTTCATGCGTATTTGTACGTGCTATGTAGTCCAGCTAGCGTCGATAGCATGAGTGTCTGTGTTATTTGTGTAGTGGATTGTCCGAAGCTTAAGCAGGCAACAAAAGTAGTTTAGTACAACAAATTTATTTACCCATTATCAGAAGTGCAGGTTGAATTAAGTTGGCCGTACAGACAGACCACATGTTACTCCGGAGTAAACAAGACACACACAAGCCAAAATCACTGTCGAGTTCCGGTCTTCTGCCATTTTTTATATGTCTCTTGTGCGTCATTGTTTGTTATCTAAATGCGTCAATGTCTTGTTGTTTTTCCTATCAGTTCCATAACAACTCGAATCCTTTAGACAGTCAACACATTCTGTAGACAGGTTGGCACGACTTAATATTCACTTTTGTCCCACAACTGGTCCATTCAATGGCACAAAATACAAGAGAATTGAAAATGAGCGGACATTCTTAAAAGACAAGAAATATAGGTCAAAAGGTCAGAAATTCTACGACAAGTATTATTAAGTTACAATGGAATTCTGTTTTTATTGTTTCAGTTTTAATAAATTCACCATTCATTGAGTCTGTTTAGCTGATTGGAGAGCTAGCAACCGCAGCTAGTGGGTCCATGACGATGACTTCTGTTTTGTTTGAGCAGCCGTTTTACTGCCATGTTGCAGACACCGTTTGAAAACAATTAAGGTATGTAAATAAACGTTTACAAATCTTTCGTACCAGTGTATATCTGCGGCTTACAGTCGGTGTTGCAGTGATAAAATAAATTGGGTGGGTGTGGCTTGAATATCATTGCGCTCTATGGCCTGGAAAGTACGGTAATCGAAAAGCACCGAATTAAGCTTATGTGCTTAGCTGTCGTGTAGCTGCTAGCTCCTCGTAGCCTAATATAGCCTAGCATGTTTACCTTTTATGAATGACTAAAATCGAAGAAAAGACCAACCTCTTGCACTTCATGGGAGGATGTTCACTGCAGGACTTCTTGGAGCAGAAATTATG